>NW_025964372.1:38423152-38913152 GCF_023055435.1 Haliotis rufescens | reverse complement strand
CGTGTGTGAAGGAGATTTCAACACAATAAACGTTGTTCTGATAAAAATTTATCTAACTTAATATTTTATTAACATGGTGTCCATTTAGCCAAGTTGGATGGCAAATATCAGATTTAGAATTAAGACAAAACATACTTTTCAAGAAAACTATCTATATGCAGTGGAAATTTTGAACCATTTCTGAGCTTCAAATCATGTAACATGGTCATGGCTTCTATGTTGTCAGGAGGAGCAATGGCGACTCAGGCGTCTAAATTCTTTGTGCTGTCCAGAGTAGTGTCCCTTGGCATTTACATAATGTTGATTGTTGGTTTAAATCCGAGATTTGCCCCGATTATCATCAAAATCAAAGACCTATCACTTCAGACTTTCCTCTGACATTGAGCTGCCATGCTGTGGTATAACTGGAATTCTGTTTTAAGCTGTATTAAACCAAACTCATACAGAAAATTCAAAGAAACAACTGTTATATTGTGGCTTATTGCTGCAAGAGTGAGTGAGTGAGTGAGTGAGTGAGTGAGTGAGTGAGTGAGTATTGTTTTACACTGCTTTTAGCAATATTACAGCAATATCACGACAGGGACGCCAGAAATGGACTTCCACAAACTGTACCCCTATTGCTACAAGAAATAACAAAGGTCAAGTTAAGGAAAGACTATGCTCCATCGTGTGGTTCCCTGTCTACATCCTTAGAGTTCTTTTTTTCAAGACTAGCCCAAAGGAATAGTGTAAGCCATGTTTCACTAGTCCTCGTAGTTTGTAGCTTTGTTTGCTTGAGTAAGACAAAAATGTTTACTTTGTATATATATTTTCATTCAGTTTTATTCATTTCCAATTTGATGGGTGCAGGGGAATCACACACGTTGAGACGCCCAACTCTAACACCGTATTTGTGCGTGCGTGATTCCTGTGCACCCTTTTGAGTTGAGTTGATTGGTTCAACTGTGTCATATGGCCCTGTGACGCAGGGGTAGCATAATATTATGCAGATGGCTGTTTCAATGAATGCTCATTCCACCTGTGATGAACAAGTCTGGTTGTTGATGAAATATAGTGATAGCTAAATAGACAGATTTTTTATTCATGCACCGATTGTCTTTAAATGTAATATCCAGTTATGTATGACCGTTTAATAATCTCATACCAACTTTGACTGGAGTAGGTCCGATAGTTTTTCAGATATTGTAGTAAATGTCGGTACCTTAAATTACCTTCCAGACTTTAGGCTAAGGGTGAACCCTTCCCTTAGCGCCTCCAAAACAAAACTTATACTAAGCCAAGGTCGCCTGACACTGATTGAGTCATAATTATTAACAACAATAATTATTGAGAAGTGACATGGTTGTTTCTTCAGGATGGCTGACAGTAAATGTACATTACAATGGTGATGAGGAT
Source organism: Haliotis rufescens (assembly GCF_023055435.1). Lineage (NCBI taxonomy): Eukaryota > Metazoa > Mollusca > Gastropoda > Lepetellida > Haliotidae > Haliotis > Haliotis rufescens. Next base: position 38,911,757 of record NW_025964372.1, on the reverse strand, counting down.
TAAGAATGGGGATTAGCAAGTTATAAGTAGTTTAGTTGGTTGGTTGGTTGTTGTTCTTTAATGCTGAACTCAGCAATATTCCAGCAATATGACAGCAGTGTGTAAATAATCGAGTCTGGACCAGACACTCCAGTGATTTATATTGTCAGCATCGATCTACGCAATTGGGATACGATGACATGCATCAACCAAGTCTGAGCAAGCCTGACCACCCGATCTCGTTAGTCGCCTCTTATGACAAGCATAGTCGCCTCTATTGGCATGGGTTGCTGACGACCAATTCTAACCCAGATTCTTCACTGGTCCAATGGAAAATAAATAAATAATAATGGATTCTAGGCATATACATGTCATGGCTACAGGGTAATATGCATATGTAATTAAATGTTCTTTAGGACAATCGTTAGTCCTGAATCGGTCACTATAACAACTTTCTGGACATTGTTATCTGGAGATCATCTTTGTGTTATTTAAAGTTATCCGTAACCAGTAGTTTGTTGATCTATTGTAAAATTTCAGTTGAAAGGAAGAAAAATTTGGCATTTAAATGATTTGAACGACTGCCAATTGGTCCACGTATTGTCCCAACTGGACATGAGTGAGTGAGTGAGTTTGGTTTTACGCCGCTTTTAGCAATATTCCAGCAATATCACGGCGGGGGTCACCAGAAATGGGCTTCACACATTGTACCCATGTCAGGAATCGAACCCGGGTCTTCGGCGTGACGAGCGAACGCTTTAACCACTAGGCTACCCGACCGCCCCCAACTGGACATGAAATAAATCAAGAAGGAAAAACACTGCCACATTGGATATCTAGGTATTTGTTTAATTGGACCAGAAAGAATCAATGGATTTAATAAGCTTTATCAGTGTCGTAGGTTCATATTATATGAGAAAAAGCAGATATATTCATGAATCAAGCTACACAGTAATTAATTCATTAAATATCATAACAGCATAAGGACTACCATAAGTATTTGTTTAACTGGACAGAAAGTATTAATGGATTTAATAAGGTTTATCAGGCTGTAGGATCATATCATATAAGAAAAAGCAGATAAATTCTGAATCAAGCTACACAGTAATTAATTCATAAAATATCATCACACATATGGACTTAATGTCAATGATAATCTGATGGAACTATTGCTTGTCATGAGGATCATCAGCACAGCTTGTTAGCAGTGTAATGAGAGTACTGGACAATGAAAACACCATCCATTATATCCGGGTCAGTCCATGTGGTCAATATTGGCCCTCCCATTCGAGCAGTTGTCGGAAACGCCATCAGTTGCTGTATGTCACTTGCTCTGGTTGTTATTGGACTTTTATTCCATTAGCAAGGCCATAATCCAGGAATAGGTACTTATTGTTCTCGAAGGGCATGTCCTCTCTGACTTCTAATGCTTCTTAAGAAGCAAGGCCAGACATAATTGATGCCAGGATGGTGGTATGAATGTGTGTTAAGAATGTTTATGTTCTTGGAGTTTCATATGTGATTAATCCCTTTTTAAGGACAGGCTTTTTAAAACTTCCAGGTAAAAGAAAGTATGCAACATGTTTGATAGTGCTAAAATTAAACCGACAAGAAATGGTTACCGTATTCGACGTAAAAAGCGCCCAGGGCGCTCTAAAAATTAGAAATAAGGGGCTCTTATTAGAATGTTATTTTGGTGAGAAAAACAGAGTTGAAAGATAAATTTCATGGTTTATGCTGACAGCCTGAAATGTATATGTACGACAGATATATTTTTCCAGAATTAAATGCCCATAATTAAGGGTGCATATAACACACGAGTGCGTATTATACGCGAATAAATAAGTCTTGTGTACATTGATCAATCGGAAGGGGTGCTAATTGGGATTCTTCACTAGCCAATATCTTAGCAAATGTCGCCTAGGGCGCTTTTTAGAGCGGGGCGCTTATTACGTCGATTACAGTATTCGATGTTGATGTATTTGCTGCAAGTATCATAGTTGTGTTTTGGACCTCAAGTTTGCAGTGTTTTGGAGACTGTTTCAAGCTTAGTAACATTTGATAACATTTGTAATTGTTTTGTCAAATCCAATTTTCAAGTGTATACGTGCTTTTGCCCAACAGTTTATAAAGTCTGACTCCGAAAAGGGATTGTTTTTAGTGTGAGCCAACTGAATTTTGTACAGTTTAGTTCATTATGACATTTTTTACCTTGAAAATGAAGATTGGATTGGGTTTCTTTCAGTGGCATTTAGGGAAGTCTCTGGGTCACTTCAGTTTAAATCAGAATTACCGTATTCGATGTAATAAGCGTCCCGCCCTAATAAGCGCCCATGGCGATATTTGCTAACATATTGGCTAGTGAACAGTCCCAATTAGCACCCCTTCCGATTGATCAATTTACACAAAACTTATTTATTCGCGTATAATACGCACTCGTGTCTTACATGCATCCTAAATTATGGGCAATTAAATTCTGGAAAAATATATCTGTCGTATATAAACATTTCAGGCTGTCAGCATAAACCACGAAATTTATCCTTTAATTCTGTTTTTTTCACCAAAATAATATTCTAATAAGAGCCCCCTATTTCTAATTTTGAGAGCGCCCTGGGCGCTTATTACGTCGAATACGGTAATAGGTATTAAAGCTTGTTCAGACAGATTGTCTTTGACAAAATAAAATTGATAAATGTTGGGGTTGAAGATATGAGGTTAATTTCCTGATAACTTGAATAATAAAATTTTAATTGAGCAAAATACATTACTTGCTGGAATGGAATTGTCTTTATTATGGAACATGCAATGTACAATTTGGATAAATGTAATTACCGTATTCGACGTAATAAGCGCCCTGCTCTAATAAGCGCCCACGGCGATATTTGCTAATATATTGGCTAGTGAACAATCTCAGTTAGCATCCCTTCCAATTGATTAATGTACACAAGACTTATTTATTTGTGTATAATACGCACTCGTATGTCATATGCACCCTTAATTATGGGCAATTAAATCCTGGAGAATATATCTGTCGTATATAAACATTTCAGGCTGTCAGCATAAACCACGAAATTTACGATCTTTCAACTCAAAATAATATCCTAATAAGAGCTCCCTATTTCTAATTTTTGAGAGCGCCCTGGGCGCTTATTACGTTGAATACGGTATTCAACGGTACTTTTATTGGCATCCCACAGGACTTGCAAAGTCAATTATTTTCGACTGTACTCGTTTTATATGCATATCGGATGCATTATTATGCATCAAGTATAGCCAGCGGACAGATTTACCTCACTTAGGGCAATAGCTGTAATCGTAATGTTTGTGAACATAATTTGGAGAAGGGTTTTCTGACATGGAATAAGAATCCTTTCATACATCATAAATAAAAAATGTTTGAAGAATCAAATTATTTGCCAGAAACCTCACAGGAGCTGCCATCATATTGAGCGGATGTTTCAGAATGTGAGGTTTGTTTTATCAATGTGTTATTGACTGATTCGTTTAGAGGCAGTAAACAATTTTCAACATTTAATACGGGAAGAAAATATCATTGTGACTGTTTGCACTTCAAGTGATTTTACAGAGGGACAGACACAAGAGAGGTCTGTTATTGTCACACGTAAATGTGTCACTGGAAACAGGTCTCTGAATTTGTTGGTTTTACAAAACTGACGTTCATGTACACTGTGGAACTTGTGGAAAACAAGTTCATTCAGACAAAAAACAAATGTTTTTTCTTATGCTGATTTCATGTGGAATAGAGCTTGCTAGAGCTGGCTAGAGCTGGCTAGACTTGCCTTAGTATATATAATATATATATAGATAGATAGATAGATAGATAGATAGATAGATAGATAGATAGATAGATAGATAGATTGGTTTTGTTTTCATAAAATATATATATTCCACAGTCATGGTCCAGGACTGAAGTTCTATTATCCTGTAGACTTCCTCCATTCACACATTCACCTCTTGGCTAAAATCTTTAAGACAGAAATACTTGCAAATGTCAATTTATTCAAAAGTATTTGACAGCTGTCACTGACCTAAAACGAGTTTTCATGTATATTGTATATACTCAGTGATTGATTGTGTCAGAGCTAAAAGTAGTGTTGGAAAGTGTTTCCTAGGGTAATTGCTACCGTATTCAACGTAATAAGCGCCCACGGCGATATTTGCTTATAAATTGGATAGTGAACAATCCCAATTAGCACCCTTCGGAATAATCAATGTACACAAGACTTATTTATTCGTGTATAATATGCACTCGTGTGTTATATGCACCCTTAATTATGGGAAATTAAATTCTGGAAAAATATATCTGTCGTGTATAATACACGCAGACTTTTCTTTTGTATCATTTTAGGCTGTCAGCATAAACCACAAAATTAACGATCTTTCAACTCATGCTTTCACCAAAATTGTATTCTAATCAGAGACCCCTATTTCTAATTTTGAGAGCGCCCTGGGCGCTTATTACGTCAAATACGGTAAGCTTGTGTTGGGCAACGAACTAACACTTTTTTAATGAGATTTGTGGGTGGAGGATGCATCCTGTAGAGCAGGACTTGCTTACCCCTTTTGTGAACACCTGGTGTCACTGATTTTCAGTGATCCATTCATAAAAGTTTCATGATTCTTTGGGGTGGTCGGATAGCCTAGTGGTTAAAGCGTTCGCTCGTCACGCCGAAGACCCGGGTTCGATTCCTGACATGGGTACAATGTGTGAAGCCCATTTCAGGGCTCACTCACTCACTCACTCACTCACTCACTCACTCACTCACTCACTCACTCATGATTATTTTTTGCCTTTTACACCTCATGGAGCCAGTGTGGGCAGGTATGGAGGTCATTCTCTGATCTTTACATTTTTGATTTGATTGTTTACTGTGTCTTGTATTTGTGTCCCACCAGAAATTGTATTTGTTTGTCTTAACTGAGAATTATTACAAGCATCTCGTGACGAATCCTGCTGGTGCAGGGAATGTTTTGTGACATTTGGTTGGATATATATAGATATTGGCAACAGTTTTACAGTTGATGGGAATTGCAAATATTTTATTAGAACAAATTTTATAGGTCCGACAAAACCTGCTCTACTTTTTATGTGAGTGTATGTTGTTTTGAGCAATAGTATTTGATATATATTATGTTATTGGCATCAGTTTTGATGTCCTAAGAGCAGGGATGATTTCAGCTCTGGGTTGTCTTGATCCTTCTTTCTAGCATCTGACAATAGACTAAAGGGGACACAGGTGGCCCAATTGTCTAAGGTTTTGCAATCCTTTAGGTGGCTTGAGTCCATGGTTTGAATCCATGATTCATTCACTGTGGGCCTTCCTCCTACACGACACCTGTGATATTTAGAAAATGACCAATGAGCCATGAGGAATTACAGATTATCTGTCCCGAGTGGATAAATGCAGTTAGACCAAGCCCTTGGTGAGTTATTTACAGCATTCATTTACAAGAGACAGATCATCCTTAATTCCCAGTATCAAGTACCTCGGTAGGTTATTCTATACATTAATCGTTGACATTTAAAGAGAGCAAAAGAAGAAAGATGGGTGAAATGTCAACTCTTTCAGATAAATTTCACTGAGGGTAGGCCATTGTTCAGAGGCCGTAATGTGACGACATCATATTTTTATACCCCCAACCTTATAGGTCTGGGGTATATAGTTATACCAAGGTTACATCCGTCCATCGGTCTGTCCGTCCGTCCGACCGAAAACTTTGTCCGCGTGATTTCTCTTAAACTATTCTGTGGATTCATCTCAAACTTAGTACATATAATCTGTGACATAGGGAGGGGTGCAGTCAAAAGAAAAAAATTGGTTTTATTAATTTTCCATTTTTTTATGAATTTTTCAAACCCTAACCCTATCCATTATTTAATTTGAAACTACTGACACACTAGGCGGGTCAGGGGTATTAGTGAGCCACGCTCACTTTTGCCCTTGTTCTCAACAGTGAAGCTCTGTGACGTCAAATGGCTTCAACTGATCAGTCAGCATTGAGAATCACTAAGGAGTGAATACACAGGATCCTTATACCCTTATGGTGGATATGATGGAAATACTGTCCAATCCAACTCACTCACTCACTCCATATTCTACAGGAGTAATTTGAATTCCTGCAATATTCCTTTACAGTGTTACTGAAAACTTATTAAAAAATTAAAACATGCATTTTTATGAGGTGAGGTGAAATGGGGACGTCATGTCCAAGATTATTGCACTTATATAGCGACGTGCATGTGAGTGTGTGTGGCTGCTTGTACTAGTCCGGATTGATGTCAATTTATGATGCTAGCTCACTGAGATACCATGCCGCAGTTTAAACACCCCACTCAGTATGCTGACTCCGAGCCGACCAGTCCTTGTTTTATCCCCTTAATGCCAAGCAGCAGTCAGGGTAACAACAAATACCATCTTTTGACGTCTTTTGGTATGGTATGGAACCCCTGATGTTTCGCTTTCCGAGCGGACGCTGTACCACTAGACTATGGAGGCAGTCTGCATTTTTATGAAAAAATTTATATTGCATATCAATGTATGGCTACATCCCCTGATGAAACCTGCTCATGAGGAGTGTACAATCTGTGTCTTCCAATTAGGACACTTCAACCAATTAAGATCCTAACAGCAGACTAAAGCACACTATCAGAGCTTCTCTTGAGACAGTGTGATTTTCCAGCTTAAAAAAACAACCATTACCTTACAAGTCTACTGGCACCTCTCCAGGTCATTACTGTGGATGCAGGTCAAGCAGGTCAGAAGATGCCCTGAAGTAATGTAGAAAATCACAGGGTGTAGGTGTTGTTGAGATGTTTTTCTCAATTTGAAGTGGATCATCTCACTGCTGGATACAGCCCAGACCAAATATAATCATACCCCATTGTTGCATTTACAAATTAATAGCAATTACTATCGCAAAAGTGACATACTGTCTGGAAAGTTTTCCTGTGGGGTTAGATTTCTTGTAGTTTGCGTAAACCACCCATTTTAGAAAGTTTTGTCTAGAACAAGTAGGTATAAGTTTCTAAGTGTTGTAATTTTGTTTTTTCCACATGCCTGAGCTGCCATTTACAAGAAACGTGTTGTGTGTCCAAATGTCGCTGACTCGATCGTAGATATGTTGGATTTTATTTTAACACTTGGATTTAGATAATTATTCATCCAGTTGATAAAGGATTGTTGAGTTTAAAGCTATTCCATCATTAATTAGGCCATGAAAAGTGATATTTTAAAATTACATGATCATCTTTTGGTAATGTTGTTAAAGGCCACATTATTCTAGCTATATCATGGTGGGAACTTCATTGTTTTTAAATCTAGGAGAACAGCTGAAATCTGAAGCATATTCTCAAACGAGAAGGTCACACTGGATCTTTTTACTTCTCAGAAGCAGAATAGCATAATAGCAACCATGGCAACACAGTTCAGGCAAGGAATGATGACTCCCATAATGTTTGGATAATCTTGACTGATCTTAATACCATATTGAATCATGTCATAACCATATTTAATTACCAATCAAAACCAAAAGCTATTGCTTGTGCTGACAATGTTCTCCTTCACAGATCATGTTTTAATGACATTCAATGTGATTATAAATCACAATGGTGTACATAGATGGTGTGAAATTGCTCACAGAAATATCATTCCCCTTTAAAAAAGGCCACAATGGCAGCCATTTTGAATATGTCATTTTGCCCATTACCAATTTAAGCCATTAATGTATCCTGAAATTTAATATGCTGTAAGAATGTTAAATGGGGCATAAGATTCAGTATTTTTAGGATGTAATTTTGGCCTTAGTCTTTTTATTCATCTCAGTAAGTGTATACCTCAGTGATATTCAATGTAATTCACATTTCAAAAAACATGTACAGAATGGCATGGTGTGAGGTAATTTGAATCTAATACATTGTATTTTGTTACATATTAATGTGCAAGTTAATAAACATTTAGCCAGTATGTCTTTCCTGTAGAAACTTTTGTTCTTCTTTTGCTCTTTTCTGAACTTTCTGACCTGGTGTTATATTCCAGAAAATGAAGGTGAGCTGCTGAGCCTTGCTGCTCTATTTGTAACTCTCTATGGCCACAATGTCAGTAAACACATTTAGCATGGCATCATAATCGCTTTTCAGACAAAAAGAGGTAAAGTTTGAAATGTCATTATCATTAGAAAAAATGTTTCTTGATTTTATGCTTCTAGGTAATGATATTAAGTTTCTGAAGAAGAAAGATATATTTTTACGCATTAAACACAAATGTATGCGTTGGTGAAAATGTATGAATTTTTTTATCAGTGTTAATGAAATTCAGGAATTAATGACTATGTTATGTCACACAGTGGGATTGGATCATTTCTTTTGTTTCGAAATTTTCAGCAGTCAAGTCTGTTTTTTCACACCACATGTAGAGTGATTAAGTTTTCCTGAAAAATGTCTTGAAGTGAACTGATTATCTAAACATCTCTAACCCCAGTGCTTTAATTAATCAGTTGAAAAACAAACTCGTTAAGAAAGCTGAGTCGAGGTGAAATGGGGTTTAACATTGCGTTCAAGATTATTTCACTCACATAGTCACATGCATGCATGTGTGTTTACAGATGATTGTTCTTGTCGGACTTATTCTGGTTTTATAGTACTTGCCAACTGAGATACCATACTGATTCTGAGCCAACCAGTCCTTGTTTTAGCCCCTTAATGCTAAGTGATTGGAAGGGTTACAAGAAGTACCGTCTTTAAAATCTTTTGGTATGGTGCTACCAAGGGATCGAAACACTGACTTTCCACTCTCTGATGCTCTACCCACTATACCACCGAGGCAGTTTGACACTGCAGCATTATCAGAGAGGCAGTTAAACACTGCAGTATTATCAGCGTGTAGTTGAACACTGCAGCATTATCAGGGGGGCAGTTAAACACTGCAGCATTATCAGGGGGTAGTTGAACACTGCAGCATTATCAGGGGGGCAGTTTGACACTGCAGCATTATCAGGGAGGCAGTTAGACACTGCAGCATTATCAGGGAGGCAGTTAAACACTGCAGCATTATCAGGGAGGCAGTTTGACACTGCAGTATTATCAGGGAGGCAGTTTGACACTGCAGCATTATCAGGGAGGCAGTTTGACACTGCAGCATTATCAGGGGGGCAGTTAGACACTGCAGCATTATCAGGGAGGCAGTTTGACACTGCAGTATTATCAGGGAGGCTGTTGGACACTGCAGCATTATCAGGGAGGCAGTTTGACACTGCAGCATTATCAGGGGGGCAGTTAGACACTGCAGCATTATCAGGGAGGCAGTTAAACACTGCAGCATTATCAGGGAGGCAGTCTGACACTGTAGCATTATCAGGGAGACAGTTTGACACTGCAGCATTATCAGGGAGGCAGTTAAACACTGCAGCATTATCAGGGAGGCAGTCTGACACTGCAGCATTATCAGGAAGCAGTTAGACACTGCAGCATTATCAGGGAGGCAGTTTGACACTGCAGCATAATCAGGAAGCAGTTAGACACTGAAGCATTATCAGGGAGGCAGTTTGACACTGCAGCATTATCAGGGAGGCAGTTTGACACTGCAGCATTATCTTGGAGGCAGTTAAACACTGAAGCATTATCAGGGAGGCAGTTAAACACTGCAGCATTATCAGGGAGGCAGTCTGACACTGCAGCATTATCAGGGAGGTAGTTAAACACTGAAGCATTATCAGGGAGGCAGTTAAACACTGCAGCATTATCAGGGAGGCAGTCTGACACTGCAGCATTATCTTGGAGGCAGTCTGACACTGCAGCATTATCTTGGAGGCAGTTAAACACTGAAGCATTATCAGGGAGGCAGTTAAACACTGCAGCATTATCAGGAAGCAGTTTAACACTGCAGCATTATCAGGGAGGCAGTTTGACACTGCAGCATTACCAGGGAGGCAGTTAGACACTGCAGCATTATCAGGGAGGCAGTTTAACACTGCAGCATTATCAGGGAGGCGGTTTGACACTGCAGCATTATCTTGGAGGCAGTTAAACACTGAAGCATTATCAGGAAGCAGTTAGACACTGCAGCATTATCAGGGAGGCAGTTAGACACTGCAGCATTATCAGGGAGGCAGTTAAACACTGCAGCATTATCAGGGAGGCAGTTTAACACTGCAGCATCATCAGGGAGGCAGTTAAACACTGCAGCATTATCAGGGAGGCAGTTTGACACTGCAGCATTATCTTAGAGGCAGTTAGACACTGCAGCATTATCAGGGAGGCAGTTAGACACTGCAGCATTATCAGGGAGGCAGTTTGACACTGCAGCATTATCTTAGAGGCAGTTAGACACTGCAGCATTATCAGGGAGGCAGTTAGACACTGAAGTATTATCAGGGAGGCAGTTAGACACTGCAGCATTATCAGGGAGGCAGTTTGACACTGCAGCATTATCTTAGAGGCAGTTAGACACTGCAGCATTATCAGGGAGGCAGTTTGACACTGCAGCATTATCTTAGAGGCAGTTAGACACTGCAGCATTATCAGGGAGGCAGTTTGACACTGCAGCATTATCTTAGAGGCAGTTAGACACTGAAGCATTATCAGGGAGCCAGTTAGACACTGCAGCATTATCAGGAAGCAGCTCAGTTAGACACTGCAGCATTATCAGGTGTTATCATTATCTTGGTGTTGCAGTTTGATTGGTCCATCTGTTTGTGGCAGTTTCATTGGTCCATCAGGATGTTGTACCGTGGTCTGGCTGTGGCAGATATTTCTTGACAGTACAGGCAGATTAACATACCTTGAGGTGTCAAGAAGGATTCTGTGAACACCTCATCACAGTTAATTTAGAATTTTCAATGATTTATGAGGTTAATTTGTTAATGTCATAACAGTAGTCCGAATTGGACAAATTTTACTTGATGATAAATAAAAACATAGTTAATTTTGTCTGTCAATTGACGGACATCCCGATTATTCCATTTTAGACAGGTTCAACTGTGCACAGTTTCAAGCTAGCATGTAGAGGAGATGCTATTATCCCGCAAACTGCTATTTTACAAGAAAAAATAACAAATTTCTATGTGTTTTATAAAACTTTTTGGGGGTGTCTACCGACTAATTTAGGTGATTAGCATTGGCTATACTTTCAAGGAATAGCAAATACCATTTATTGCCATGGCAACTGATCTCAAAGTCTGCCATCAAATTGGTTCAACCTTCACATTCCAATGCAAGCAATGACTCAGTGTTCACAATTAAGTTGTCATCTCTTGAACAACTTTGAGGATTTGTTGGATTGGAACCCGGGAGACTAATGCAATTTACCCGATTTCCGTATCTCCTGGGTGAGATAGGAATAACGGCATTAAGGGGAATATGGCCCTCATTTGTAGATTAGGTGTGCGTCTGAATAGTTTACGACAAGGAAATCTTACAATGAGACCTACTTCCATACCTGTCTTTAACGAATATTTGGAGGACATCTTTTGCATCTGTCTGTATCATGATTCAGATAGAAATGGATCCATTTGGGTTTTTTTTTATTACATGGTTTACGGATGTGCTGTAAATTTTTGCAAATGTGGAATTAAGACAAAATGATGAGAAAAGTTGTTGTTTATGCCCATGCTGTGTTGGTAATGTATTTCACTAAAAAAAATAGTATTGTGTGCATAGGCCCATCTTCCAGCTGCGTAAAGTAAATTGTAAAACAAGAGAGGTTGTGTGTTATAAATGTTACTGATGCTTAGTGGTTCACATATTGATTCTTTGATCTAAAAAGCGTAAAACTGATGTTAATTTTTTCAACATATGTCATTTTTTTTACCCAACCAACTACTGTAAATCTGGAAATTAATGCGTCTCCAAATTAATACGACTGCTGACCCCTAGCCAAAAATGTGACTCAATCTCAATGTGACTCCCCCACCCCGTCAGGGGGGTCGGGTAGCCTAGTGGTTCAATGGTTTGCTCGTCAAGCCGAAGACCGAGGTTTCGATTCTCCACATGGGTACAATGTGTGAAGCCCATTTCTGGTGGCCCAGCCGTGATATTGCTGGAATATTGCTAAAAGCAGCATAAAACCATACACACTCACTCACTCACTCACTCACCCCACCCCGTCCCCAGTGGAATGATACATATCCTTACCTTAACCCCATCAAACAGCAAATAGCACTGCTTATTAGCACTGAGTAAAGCACTTCGTAATAACAATAAACAGTGTTTCCCTAAAACCAACACACAGTTACTCTGTTGACTGGCATTAAGGAAGTTCAAAGGCAATAAAATAATTGAACCAACAACAGTTCACTGATTGGTATGCGGAGAAGGTGTCAACAAGCTTGACAGGAGTGGGTAGAACTTTTTACCACAGCAGCAATATCTCACTGGATGCCTATTGTGTAATTCCTATTCTTTTAATGACATTGTTATGTACTTGATACAACTGCTGCTCAATAAACTGTGTTTGTGTTTATATTCAAGTTGGTATTTCCGCTATCCAAAGTGTGCAGTGAGGCCGTCTTGTTGTTGGATGGTCATTTGGAGACATAAATGCAAAGTTAATTAATGTGAGCAAAGACCACTCGCTTTTTTCGCATTTAATTCACGCTCGCATTAATTTCAAGATTTACAGTATGCAATTTAGCGTTTACATCATTTTCTTTTTATTGCACTTGCCTAGTGCATGTGTGCGTGCGTGTGTGCGTGCGTGCGTGTGTGCATACTGGCTTTGAGCAGGTCAGTTCTTGTTTCATTCCCACAGCAGGGATCAGATGCTCTATCCACAGAGCTGGTCAATATTGAGTTAGATATTGAGTAACAAACCTATTTGTTGTTAGTTATCTGGTAATTTTTACATCACAAAGAGTCACAATCGCAATAAATCTGATAGATTCCGAATGTGAAAACGAAGTTTTTTACTCCGATTACATATGTGATAAAAATGTTTTTGTTTGGTTGAATTACTGGAAATGGAAGTTTGTGTGTTTTGTAACGTCATCGTAATGGCAGCATGTCAGGGGTAATTGACAGACCTAATTTGATTCAGTGCCCCAAACCGAGTGCGAAATCGGCTACACCGATCATCATCATCATCACCCAAACACAACATTGCTAGTTTGTTCAAAGGTCATGGGGGCGGTCGGGTAGCCTAGTGGTTAAAGCTTTCGCTCGTCACGCCGAAGACCCGGGTTCGATTCCCGACATGGGTACAATGTGTGAAGCCCATTTCTGGTGTCCCCCGCCGTGATATTGCTGGAATATTGCTAAAAGCGGCGTAAAACCATACTCACTCACTCAAAGGTCATGGTGTTTACTGCTCAAATAAAAGTTAAATAACATGACAGATTAACTTAGTAATATGAAAGAATCAGGTGTTCTTAAACTTCTTTTGAGTAGTTACATATATCATCACAGCCATTCTTGCTGTAAAAGGCGACTATGCTTGTTGTAAGGGCAACTAACAGGATCGGGTGGTCAGGCTCACTGACATGATTAATGCATGCCATAAATAAATAGAATTATTTCTGAGTGTTGAGTTAAACAACAAACAAACAAACAAAATATGTCAATGCCACACATGGCGCTGTAATTACAGTTATAGGATATTAAGAATTGAATGACTTTGCAATATATGTCGCATTGACATTCTTTCAGCATGAAGGGACAGAGACAAAGTAGCCTCTTGGGATTCAAGGTTAGAATAATTGCCCAGCCCGAGGCGACCAAATGGATTAGCAACTTGACTGATTGCATGTCATTGTACCCCAATAGTGGGGCCTTGCTCAAAGATCAATCACTGGTTTGTCTGGTCCAGATTTGATAGATTTACAGACAGTCATCATGAAGACAATGGTATTATTGCTGAATGTGGCATATGATACAAGACTATTTTTCTTTAAAGTGTATTACCTGCAACCAAGATATTGTTCATTGTTGCATTAAATCAAAACTCATTTTCATAAAAAAACCTTTATTGGAGTATAGTTTAATTATGGTTGTGGTATTTTGCAGCATTTCCACATTATGGGTCTGGCATGTTGTATGTTGTGTGAGACTGATAGAAATACTTTTTTGCTGTTTGCTTTGCAAAGGCTAAATAAATTTAGAATTCAAAGAACTGTCTTTTTGCTTCACACAGACTTAATTGAGTCTGTTAACAAATTGCAGCTATGAGAAAAACAACTCAAGTAAATCGACAAATGGTGCTGGATATCAATCTTGACTAGTCATTAATGAAAAACAACATTAGTTTTTTAAGAGATCAATTATATGTTTTTATTATTTTATTGTTTTTTTCTCAATCCTGAAAAACAACCATGTCAACCAAGTTATAACATTCAACATATGATACTATCTCTTTTATAAAATGTTATATCAACTATTCTGCCATCATGTATTGTAATATTTGGGTTAAAAGATCGATGTGCAACAGATTGGCCATTATGCCTCTGGCCCCGTTTTTAAGTTTTATGATGTACCGAGTTTTATGCTGGCCAAATAACTTGGGTCGGGCGAAATAGACAATGGTGAAGCTAATCACTTGATTAACTTATGCTTAATGTTGTTTGGGTCCATTGGCTTGGGTAAAAAGTATGTTAATTCTGTGTAAGGTGCAGAATGTTTCAGTAATAAATATATGTATTTACCTCGATAAAGGTGTTGTTCAATTTATGAGATAACTAACTGTAGCCTGCCCGTTTCACCATTTGTAAACATAATTGGACACCTTTAGCCAACTTAAATTTGTTGTCTGCTGTATAGATATGTAACCTACACCTAATAAGTATACCACATGACGTGCTACTCCATGTATAAATCTGTAATATCATGTACTGAATTAGATTTTTTTAAAATAAAATAAAAAAATTATGAGATAACTGCAATGGCAGATACTGAGTACAGTGCTTTCAAAAATATTTTTAATTGTTCTTTATTGTCCCAACCCCTCCATCATTGATAGATTAGAAAAACAAGAAGATTCTCATACAACTACGAAGGTCATACAAAATTATACTAAGGTATGGTATGTAATAATTGATCAGAGGTATTGTATGCAGTGTCTGCCATCTCCTATAAGAACACATCGTGAAATAAAGAAACTGTTAGTATTTACTTTTCAAATACATCGACCAGCCCCAACATTTATACCAAACAAAATAATAAAAATAATATACATCCTGCACTGTGAACAGTATCTGCAGTTACAAAAAACTAAAATTATTTAGCTGCACCAACTTTGGTTTTGTTATCGACTGACCCATGCTAATTTGCAAGTGAGGAATCTGTAAAGCATAAAATATAAAAAGTGTGGCCTTGGACTTTTCCTGACAAATAACACCCACATCACCTCGACAAAAACACAGCGAGCTAATGTGTAATAATCACTGTGTAAATGTTGAACCGTTTTTGCAATTAGATTCACATGGACATTGAAATATATTTCCCTCTGGAGTCCAAAACATTTTAATTCGGTAATGAATTTCCTTTCCCTTCACCGAGATAATGAATGAAAACTCATTACCCACTCTGATTTCCTGGCTTCTATGTCCAATCCGCTCGCATTGTGTACTGCCCCGAGCACCATAGAGACATACAGTACCATTGAATAGCGATATATCTGGCATGATCGAGAGAGGCGTGATCGAGAGAGGCATGCACGATCGGGTTCTGGCTCTGCCCACAGATGACTGCACTACTGATGATGGCATGGCTCACCAACATCTGCGAAGGTTATTGAGTTGAGAGCATGGTGATGACAGTCACCACAGGTGAGAGGAATGAAGGCCCCTAGTTCGTCATACCCAAGACTCCTGCAGTCTGAAGCTGAGTGTGTTCTAAAAGGATTAATCAGTGGTTGTTTCATGCGAGATGTGAATCTTGTCATTAGTCATTGACGGATGAACTGACTGGCCACTTTCTGTGCTAGTTAAACAGGAGTTGCAATGTTTGTCAATAGCTTTTACAGCTTCAAGGACATTGCCTAGTAGGAAAATCATTATTGAATGTATTATTTACTTACCACACACCAATATGGATCGGTTTAAAGACGACAGAGAGTGTTAGAGACTGATTACAACAGTGTATTCGAGATGGTTTCCGTAAACAAGAGACCTGATCTTCTCTTATACACTGTCACGAAGCAGATGTGACTGTCACACCAGTGTTGTATTGACCACAATCAGCTGTGATTAGCATAGACTGGTGTAATGATACTCCCAGGTGCATTAGGCCCAATGTTCCGATCACAGAACACCCAGAACACGTTTGCTACCAATCACCATCCAACCTCTGACCTTTATTCACGATTGCCCAACACTGCCCATGTTGATGAGAGAGTGTCCATTGATCCGGGCTCCTTCGGACAAAGGAACCTGGTAGTGTGAATCATTCATGATATTGTAGTGTTTTGCTTGAGTGCCACGGGAATCTGTCCATGCTGCTGAGCTTCAGCAGTCAGGGGTAGCATGGCTTGTAACAGGTCTCGACCGGTGTCTTCTCAAATGTGATCAACACTACGTAGTGCAATGCAGAAAGATTCATCAATACTGGGGCGGTGACAGGTGTGAAGAGAGCTGCCAGCTCTCTCGTGTCACAGAGCTACAGTATATAGGCATACGTACCAGGAAAGATGCGTGAAGTTTCTGTAGACCACATGAACTCGTATTTCTTTGGGGACAGCTGACATCACCTGTTTCGCCTATCGGTGGACAAGCTCTGGCTTCCCACCTCAACCCATGTCGTATGTGTGGTTCTACCGGGGCAGAGGAAAATTCTCAGCCGAATTACAATCCATGAAAGAGCGAAACTACCCCAACCTCCACCCCAACCTGCGCCGGCACCGCAAGAGTGGTGTTGTGGGGTTGTCGGACAGCTTTGATACTATTCCACCTCCTCCTCCGTAAGTTGTCACCTGCTTTCTTTTGAATTATTTGCATTTGTTTACAGCAACTTTATTGAATCCTTTGATCGATATCAAATTATGTGGGTAAATATTATTGTTGACAACAGCTGTGTAGTGTGGAGGTGTTTCTACTTTGTCTCCCTCCATATTTTGTTAAGATATGGACTAAATCATGACATTGTTTTGCTGTGGAATTTGAATTGATTACCTGTTAGTAACTTTGTTGAATTCTTTCATCGATATCAAATTGTGGTGGGTCAATATTATTGTTGACAACAGATGTTGGAGATGTTTCTACTTTCTCTTCTTCCATATTTTGTTACATATGAACTCAGTCATACTCAGTGTTGCCATGGTATTTCCTGCTTACTGCAGACAAAAAATAAAAGCAGTGGCTTTATATAATGTAAGCAGCAGCTGGGTGCTGGTGACAGATGAATTAGATACAATTCAGAAAGTCGCCTGATGTCTGAATCCTTATTCGAGAAAGCAAACACCGAGGGCTCATGAAATAGTTCAATGGTTGGAATGCAGGGCTGCAGGGGACACATGCACCCTTGTTGTCAAAGACCTATGTCATCCTATATCATTATAGGACAGCTGACAGCTGTTGTTGATTGCTTTTGACAATTAGGGTTGTATTGGAAATACCCAGATGAATCCCGTGAAATAGGTCAAAACACTAGTTTGTAGTATGCAGCAGTATCCTAAGGATCAGAAAAGGGTTTTTTTAATTGCGAAATTTTTCTCACACATTTTGGCCAGCTTAACATATGTGTGACTTTTTCTCTCTCTCTCTTTTTGTGACTCTTCGTCCTATTTTTTTACCCAGAGTTTTGTTGTCTGTATGGAGATTACTGCCCAGGGTCTGCTCTCTCTACAGATAACATACTATTATATTTTTTTTTGAAGTATTAGGGCCTACTGATAGACAGTTATACATCACCAAAATTTTTTTTTTTTTTTTATAACATCAAAAGGCTATAGGGACATGATTTTTTGGTTTTGATTTATTTTAGTGATACTATCAAATTTTCCCAGAACTTTCCATTATCTATAACACATTGTATGGTTTCAAAAAGGGCCACCTGACCAGCCCCTAATGCATTATGGTTGGAAATTACATTTGAACCCAGTTTGGAATGCAGAGGATGTTTGTATCAGGGCTAGGACGGGTAACTTGGGTACACAGATCTGGTGGGTACTGAGAAGGACCCGGGTACCCACAGGACTACCCAGACCCGTTGTTAGTCACATGATATATTGTTTAATGACAAAAATGATCTAGAACTCTATGGTTACACTACAAGTCACTAATATTCACATTTCTTTCTGACGATGCACCCATTCCTTCTGTCCTTTGGTTTGAATAAAGATAAAACTTCAGTCAACTTCAATGTATGCATGACCAGATTGTTTTATACATGTATCTAAATACATTTTACCAGGGCTACAGTCAGGCTATTCCCAATCGGACATTTTGTTCCCAACTCACTTTGTGGCTAAGTCTGACAGAACATCCCCTTTGTTCAAACTCCTTGCTCTGCCTCTTGGGCAGGTTTTGTTCAGGTTACCTGTAGATTTGTCTAGTGTAAGCTTCTTCATTCTTCATAACAATAATACAAGACGACTATGCTTGTCGTAAGAGGCAACTAGTGGGATCGAGTGGTCAGGCTCGCTGACTTTGTTGATGCATGTCATCGTATCCCGACCCGTGAAGATCCGGGGTAGAATAGGCCCACAGCAACCCATGCTTGCCGTAAAAGCGACTATGCTTGTCATAAGAGGCAACTAATTGGATCAGGTGGTCAGGCTTGCTGATTTGGTTGATGCATGTCGTCATATCCCAATTGCGTAGATTGATGCTCATGATGTCAATCACTGGATTGTCTGGTCCAGACTTTCCACAAACCAACACACCCCCACAATGTCATTGAGCCTTTCATATTTAATTCAATTTTGATTTTAACCAAAACTAATTGTCCAGCAAAACATCCATAGAATGTTGAAGAATACCATAGAATTAGAAAAGTGTGATAGTAAAACTAGAGTGTTGTGGATCAGTTTTATTTTGAGTGAAATGCTTTTAGAATGTGATATTGCTGATGCTTCGCAAAATGTAAAATGAATTGTTAGCGTAATAAATATACCACCATGATTCACAGGACGACCAAGAGCAGTTTGTAACATTACAGTAAATACTGATAGCTCTCTTTCCACCTGTCTGTCCGTGTGGGTATGTCCATCCTTCACTGTCTCTTCTCTACTGAGTAATAATTTATTCATAGTGTATAATGACACCTCCCTCAGTTAGTATTCAATAAATAGCTGATATTTTATTAACCATTCACAGAGGGTGTCATGAACTGATTTTGATGATCCTGTTCACAATGTCCTTGCATCCCGTGTGTGGAACATAATGGCTCAATAATATGAATGTCAATATGTCAGTGGGCATCAATTACTGAATCGTACCCTCTATAATTTCCAGTCCCTTAGTATAATGTTTCAGTCCTTTCCTCTCTCCATCCCTAACCCGATTTCTTTATTTCTCTCTCCATCCCTAACCTGATTTCTTTATTTCTCTCTCCATACCTAACCCGATTTCTTTATTTCTCTCTCCATCCCTAACCCGATTTCTTTATTTCTCTCCATCCCTAACCCGATTTCTTTATTTCTCTCTCCATCCCTAACCCGATTTCTTTGTTTCCCTCTCCATCCCTAACCCGATTTCTTTATTTCTATCTCCATCCCTAACCCGATTTCTTTATTTCTCTCTCCATCCCTAACCCGATTTCTTTATTTCTCTCTCCATCCCTAACCTGATTTCTTTATTTCTCTCTCCATCCCTAACGCGATTTCTTTATTTCTCTCTCCATCCCTAACCCGATTTCTTTATTTCTCTCTCCATCCCTAACCCGATTTCTTTATTTCTCTCTCCATCCCTAACCCGATTTCTTTATTTCCCTCTCCATCCCTAACCCGATTTCTTCGTTTCCCTCTCCATCCCTAACCTGATTTCTTTATTTCTCTCTCCATCCCTAACCCGATTTCTTTATTTCCCTCTCCATCCCTAACCCGATTTCTTTGTTTCCCTCTCCATCCCTAACCCGATTTCTTTATTTCTCTCTCCATCCCTAACCCGATTTCTTTATTTCCCTCTCCAGCCCTAACCCGATTTCTTTGTTTCCCTCTCCATCCCTAACCCGATTTCTTTATTTCTATCTCCATCCCTAACCCGATTTCTTTATTTCCCTCTCCATCCCTAACCCGATTTCTTTGTTTCCCTCTCCATCCCTAACCCGATTTCTTTATTTCTCTCTCCATCCCTAACCCGATTTCTTTATTTCTCTCTCCATCCCTAACCCGATTTCTTTATTTCCCTCTCCATCCCTAACCCGATTTCTTTATTTCCCTCTCCATCCCTAACCTGATTTCTTTATTTCTCTCTCCATCCCTAACCTGATTTCTTTATTTCTTTCTCCATCCCTAACCCGATTTCTTTATTTTTCTCTCCATCCCTAACCCGATTTCTTGATTTCTCTCTGTCTCTGTCACTTTCTGCTCTATATCTGTTTAATATGTCTTGGTCTCCTCTCTCTCCCTCCCTCTCTCTCTCTCTCTCTCTCTCTCTCCCCCTTGTCCTTCCTACCTCTGCCCTCTCTCTGACCCTCCAATTCTCTCCCTCCATCCCTCTGTCTCTCTCACTGAGACACTCTCCACCCCCCAAATTCCAGTATCTGTTTTATTTTGCCATTATTTCAACT
This sequence comes from Haliotis rufescens, assembly GCF_023055435.1. Classification (NCBI taxonomy): domain Eukaryota; kingdom Metazoa; phylum Mollusca; class Gastropoda; order Lepetellida; family Haliotidae; genus Haliotis; species Haliotis rufescens. Next base: position 38,891,107 of record NW_025964372.1, on the reverse strand, counting down.
CTTACTACAATCAGTTGCATGTTTTTTCATCAACAAATAGCCAGCAAAGTTAATAATTGTGAAAGCATTTGTCACTGCAGTTTGTAATTCGATGAACCTCAATCGACCATGAGGTATTTGGGCCCTGGGGGATGTGAGATGAAGAGTTGTGAATGTTTCATGGACAGAGTCAGGAGTCCTGGAGTCAGGGAATCCCATTTGAATCAATTATAGCAATATTCAGGCAACACCATGTTGAGTATTTGGACTTCTTAAGGGATACAGAGGATAATTATTTGTTAACTGGATTAAAGAGTTAATACAAGATTAACGTGTATGATTTGGGTGGAGTGGGGTTGGAAGGTTAATAACATGCTTTGTACCTAGACTGACAGATGGTCCCCGATGTAAAGTTATGTACGAGTGAAATACATGTTATTCTATAAAGGATCCAGTCTTAAGGAACCAGCAAGTCACAGAATTTAAGGCTAGATCGTGATGAGATTAGGATGAGTATTGGTTGCTGGAGCTGAGAATAGGATGAGTATAGTCTGCTGGAGCTGAGTAGGGAATGAGTATAGTCTGCTGGAGCTGAGTAGGGAATGAGTATAGGCTGCTAGAGCTGAGTTATGGGAATGAGTATAGGCTGCTGGAACTGAGTAGGGAATGAGTATAGGCTACTGGAGCTGAGTAGGGAATGAGTATAGTCTGCTGGAGCTGAGAAGGGGATGAGTATAGTCTGCTGGAGCTGAGTAGGGAATGAGTATAGGCTGCTGGAGCTGAGTAGGGAATGGGTATAGGCTGCTGGAGCTGAGAAGGGGATGAGTATAGGCTGCTAGAGCTGAGTAGGGAATGAGTATAGGCTGCTGGAGCTGAGTAGGGAATGAGTATAGGCTGCTGGAGCTGAGTAGGGAATAAGTATAGGCTGCTGGAGCTGACTAGGGAATGGGTATAGGCTGCTGGAGCTGAGTGTGGAATGAGTATAGGCTGCTAGAGCTGAGTAGGGAATGTGTATAGTCTGCTGGAGCTGAGAAGGGGATGAGTATAGGCTGCTGGAGCTGAGTAGGGAATGAGTATATTCTGCTGGAGCTGAGTAGGGAATGAGTATAGGCTGCTAGAGCTGAGTAGGGAATGTGTATAGTCTGCTGGAGCTGAGTAGGGAATGAGTATAGTCTGCTGGAGCTGAGTAGGGAATGAGTATAGGCTGCTAGAGCTGAGTAGGGGATGGGTATAGGCTCACTCCCTCCCATGTGATATTTTACTTTTTGTTTTAATGGCGCAAAGTTTTGTTTTTGTTCACCTTGATGTCATTGATAAGGGGTTTTGTTGTGGGGTCTTTGTCCATCGTCTGTCCATTTATACATCTAAGATATATTAGAAAAAACCTAATTATCTGATTATAAGTCTTTTAAACAAAAATATTAGAACATCCTCATTCCCTAAGTGTATGTCAAAGAAGGGGCGGTCGGGGAGCCTAGTGGTTAAAGTGTTGCCTCGTCACACGGAAGACACAGGTTCGATTCCTGACATGGGTACAATGTGTGAACCCATTTCTGGGGTGATATTGCTGGAATATTGCTAAATGCAGTCTTAAACAATACTCACTCACTCACTATGTCAATGAATAAAGGTGAGCTTCTGAACCTCTGTACTCAGGCTATTCACTGAGTATTGTGTCAACTGTAGAGAGTTAGGGTCATTGTTAGGCCACTTTATGCAATGTTTTACCCATATCAACATTGTCCTATTTTCCGAATTGAAGCTTTGGGTAATAAAAGTTGATGTTTTATTATTATGAAAAAAGCTCCAAAGAAGTGGTTTGTAAATCAAATATTGTTTTTTAATTGGACACATAACAATGCGTACAAACACAAATGTTATTCCTTGAGACAATTTGACTTCTCTTCTCTTCTTTGGGGGGCATGGGTGGCCCAGTCGTCCAAGGCGCTGCGATTCGCTGTGCAGAGTTGCGTTCCTTGGGCACGCCAGAAACCTATGATCGTGGGTTCGAATCCTGGTTCACCCCGATTATGTTTCTAGTTTTGTTAGCACCATACCCGGGGTCGTTAGCTTCACCGAAGTGGTAAACGTCTGAGACCTGCATCACTTTGGGCTTTCCTCCCACATTAAGCTGACATGCCGTGATATAACTGGAATACTGTTAAAAGCGGCGTTAAACCCAACTCACTGACTCTTCTTTGGTCCAATGTTTAATAACACCGTTTTGCAGGGGTGCCAAATAAACTCTACAGAGTGATACATGGCCATTTATAATTAAGGCTAATTAATGTACAGATTGTCAATATGCCTAGGATTGGAGGGTCAAAAAAAGAGGAAATGTCAGGGCTGATTTTAGGTTTGTTTTGTGAAGAAGACTTTTAAGATAAAAAAGAAAATTGTCCTAAAATTTCAAGGTCCTTGAACCTATCTGTAAAACAAAAGATAGATTGGTCTGGTTATAAAGGAAGACCTATTCATGTGAGAAGGTGAAGAAAAATACATTTAAACTTGAGTGAATTCTGGAGTCACGTGAAATTAATCTTGGGCTTGGTGTCCATATTTCATTGTTTGTGGCTCTGTTACAACACTGCCTTGTGAAAACCAGTTGGGACTCCAGGTTAGAATTGGTCCCCAGGAACCTGTGCTGCCTGCAAGCGCTGACTTCATGAATCAGGGGGTGGTCAGACTCTGTGACTTGGTGGAGTTGTACCCCAACAGCATGGATTGTTGCTCACAATATCAATCACTAGATTTTCTGGTCCAGACTTGAATTTTTCTGGCATATTTACTGGAATGTTGCTCACTCACTCACTCACTCGCCAACTCACTCACTCACTCACAACCTTGTGAAAAACTGCCATGATGGTGTGTACAATTATGTTGCTGTTGCTATTGTTGGTGCTGTTGCTGTTGCTGTTGCTGTTGTTGATGCTGTTGCTGTTGCTGCTGAGCAAAAGCAAGTTGCATAGCGTGGTGATGTGAGACAGCACTGTGAGTGTTTGTAGCATGATTAAGCAATTCAGAGACAGGTCATATGATGCAGTGGAGGCAGGAAAAAAAGGAAGGTTTTGCTTTCGATGATTCAGAGAAAATTGTTTTAATGGCCTGGTTGGGATTGACCAATCAGGGCCAAATGCCAAATGTCAAACACATTTTATTTTCAATTGAAGGTCCATATTTCGATAGAATGGAGAATACGTTACAGCTATGAAATGGTATAAAAGATATCTGTTATTTGGTAACTGTTGTTTAATTTAGATTGCTAATAATAGTTTGTATTTTTTATCTGAATAGACTTTTAAGATAGATCTTACGTACATGTTTCAAATGCTTTGCAACCAAACAGCATCAAACTCCTTCACATTCAATTGGACAGTGGGATTATGTGCATCCGTATTTATTAATTGTGGACATACTATTTGGCATCCAGTCAAACCTGGTCCAGCACTCACAGAAGCGAGGCCTTGATTTGATGCCACTTGAGTTTCTTCATTCCAGCTTGATATAGAACCAGGCAGGACCAGAGTCTCATGAAAAGGATTAGGTAAAACTTGGACAAGGCTACAATTAAATCATCGATATGTTTCTAGGCAACTGAATGAATTAGACAGTATATCACATCTTATTGTTGATTGGGGATTAACTTATCAAGGTATAGGGGATTACATTCCTGGCTCTGAAAATTGATGTTGAATAAAAGCGACAAAACCCTTTCTACGTTTATAGGAATTCGCTGCTAAAGGCAGTGTTGGCTACGATTCCAACTATATGAGCATGTACTTATGATTCACTATCAAATGGCAATGATATCAAGAGTTACATTAAACCCCATTTTACCCCACCTCTAATGATATTATGATATGATCAAGTCTGGACCAGACAATCCAGTGATCAACATCTTCAGCATCAATCCACACAATTGGGATGACATCCTTACCTTGTCAGCTTGCTGACGGGGTTAACCTCTTTGGTCATGTGGACAAGGCGTCCGGCCTCTGATCAGAAGGTCCGTGGTTCGTATCCCATCACGGGTCTCGGAAATTTAATGGCCGCTACACATGCATCAACCAAGACAGCGAGCCTGACCACCTGATGCCGTTACTTGCCTCTTACGACAAGCATAGTTGGCTTTTATGGCAAGCATGGGTTGCTGATAACCTATTCTACCCCGCATCTGCACGGGTCTCAAATGACAAGCATTAGGGATAGGGGACCTACTCCAACCAGAAATTCCTTTCATCAAAGTCTGGCAAAACAGGAAATTTTTCTTCAGTCCTCACAGTGTCAGAACAACAAAGCAAATATGAAGGAAGGAATCTGTGTTTCCAGTTCTCTTATTTCACAGAGTTCTTATTTCACAGAGTTCTTATTTCACCGAACTCCTATTTCACCAAACTCCTATTTCACAGACCTCCTATTTCACAGAACTCTTATTTCAGAGAACTCCTATTTAACAGAGCTCCTATTTCATAGATCTCTTATTTCACAGAACTTCTATTTCACTGAACTCCTATTTTACAGACCTCCTATTTCACAGAACTCTTATTTCACAGAACTCCTATTTCACAGAGCTCCTATTTCATAGATCTCTTATTTCACAGAACTTCTATTTCACTGAACTCCTATTTCACAGAACTCCTTTTTCACAGCTAGAGCTCTTACTTCACAGAGCGCTTACTTCACAGAACTCCTATTTCACAGAACTCCTTTTTCACAGAGCTCCTTTTTCACAGAACTCTTATTTCACAGAACTCCCATTTCACAGAACTTCTATTTCACTGAACTCCTATTTCACCGATCTCCTATTTCACAGATGTCTTATTTCACAGCGCTCTTATTTCACAGAGCTCTTTTTTCACCGACCTCTTACCATAGTTCAGAGTGATTCTGAGGTTCTCGTGTTCAGGTTGTATTTATGGATGTCTATATTTGTGTTCATTGTGCAACACAAACTGTCATGTATCGGGGGACTTTAGCAACATAGTTTTAGTCAATCTTTGTATCACATCCGTTTTTTACACATAATACTGTATCTTAGTATTTTGGCCGCACCAGTATGATGAGGTGCAGCCAAAATACTAAGATACAGTATTATGTATAAAAAATGGTTGTTAATTACCACTGTACAAAAGAAGTGTATGACATGTTAGAAATGGAGGGGACACGTTTTTATTGAGTTGCTAAAAAATGAACACGACAAATAGAAAGTAAGTAGTTGTCATATGGATGAATGGTATTTCCATATCATGTTCAAATATCGAAGACTGTGAAAATCCTGGTTAGAATTGTTCTTCAGCAACCCATGCTTGTCTTAAGAGGTGACCATGCTTGTCTTAAGAGGTGACTATGCTTGTTGGAAGAGGCGACTATGCTTGTTGGAAGAGGCGACTATGCATGCCGTAAGAGGCGACAATGCATGTCGTAAGAGGTGACTATGCATGTCGTAAGAGTCGAAAATGCTTGTTGAAAGAGGTGACGATGTTTTTCATAAGAGGTGACGATGCTTGTCGTAAGAGGCGACAATGCATGTCGTAAGAGGTGACTATGCATGTCGTAAGAGGCGACAATACATGTCGTAAGAGGTGACGATGCTTGTCGTAAGAGACGACAATACATGTTGTAAGAGGTGACTATGCTTGTCATAAGAGGCGACAATGCTTGTTGAAAGAGGGGACGATGTTTGTCATAAGAGGTGACAAAAACAATCAGGTGGTCAGGCTTGCTAACTTACTGAACTCAGCCATATTCAAGCTGTATGATGGTGGTCCGTAAAAAAATTGAATCTGGACCAGACCATCCAGTGATTGACTTTGTGTGCAGTGATCTACTCAATTAGGATACGATGACATGCATCAACCAAGTCAGCACAAGCCTGACCTCCCGATCCCACCTCTTATGACAAGCATGGGTTACTGAAGACTGATTCAAACCAGAATCTTTGAGGGGGTCCATGTGAATAAGAAAACTTGCATCATTGAAATTCAAGTTAAAAAACTAGGCAAAGATGGTTTTACAAGGGATTAAACATTTCTCTGTGCTCAAAACCTTGCAGTTCTGTCCAAAATATTTGTATTTACACATTGTGGGTATTTCCCTGAATATATCATCACACTGCAGTATATCATCCCACCTGCCACAGTACCAGTTAATATTGATGTATATCGTGTTAGCCGATATCCATTTAGCACCATCGTTGTAACAATGCCAGATGGTGTAGTGATTATCTCTTGCTAATTTCCATATGTGGCAAGGTATCTTTACAAGTCTCCAATATCTGACCAAAAGCTGCCAGATGATGTCAGACATATATTGGATGAGGGAGATAGGGAAATAAGCAAGTGATAACAGATTTATCCTTCACTATAGGAAGCCATGGAGCGTTACACAAGGTCTTGAAGAACCATGTGACTGAAATGCATAACAATGGAGTCTCGCTGCTGCTCATGACACTTGATAACACGAAATACCCTGACAGCAGGTATAACAGACTGACAGACTCCTGCCGTGTTAGGGTTGCAAGAAAAGTATAAATATATGATTAAAACAGTTGTTCATATTATTATATTTTTCATTTTCATACCTCGCTTATCAAGATGCTAGTACAGTAAACTACGTTTTTAACGAACACGCTTATAACAAACTGACGGAAAAATAAACTATTTCTTGATCTTGTCCATTTGCAGTATATATGTTGTACATATGTGTTTAAAGAACTACGGTTATAACGGATTCAAATTAGTGGTCCCTTTGAGTTTGCTATAACCGTAGTTTACTGTGTCTGCAAAAATGCGGTTCATTTGTTCCCTTATCTGTGGATCCCTATGCATTCCAGTTGTCAATTGAAGTGGGAACACCTCTGCCCTCTAAGAGGTGAAAGTTCAAAAGTATGTCCTTCTCCAACAATGCTGAATGTATTTTTTTTAGAAGGATTCACCTCTGCTTGATATGACAAAAAAAACAACCTATTTTGGCTGGGGTACCAGGGTATTATTGATTGTTTGTTTGTTGTATAACACCGCAGTCCGCAATATTTACAGCTATGTGACAGCTGTCTGTAAATAATCGAGTCTGAGCCAGACAATCATGAGCATCGATCTACGTAATTGGGATACGATGACATGCATCAACCAAGTCAGCGATCCTGACCACCCGTTACTGTTAGTCACCTCTTAAGACAAGCAAAGTCGCCTGTTACGGCAAGCATGGGTTGCTGAAGACCTATTCTACCCCGGATCTTCACAGATCGTGTGTTATTGAGTATCCATGTTCCAGTGTTATGGGGTATACATATACATGTTCCCATATCAGATGCTGATACTCACATTGACCTATAGAAATGTTAAATGTTCACTTTCCAGATTGTGTTTCATCAGGTTATGTTCCAATAGAGCGTCTGTATTGACCTGGATCTTCCTGTTCTGCTATTAGTGAGTTCTGTTGTTTACACAACACTCAGCTATACGCCAGCTGGGTGACAGTGGCTGGGAAATAATCAAGTCTTGTCCAGATAACCCAGTCCGTGATATTATGAGCAATGACCGTGCCATCAAGGTAAAACACACAATCAACCAAGTCACCAAGCCTGAACACCCGATCCATGCTCTTGCCTCATACGATCAGAATAGGTTGTACCAATGCTGGGGCCTATGCCTGGAGTCCAGCCAGGGAATTTTGACTCAGTATCTTGAATGTAAGGTGACAGGTAAAAGTAAGGAAATTCAAGTTTTAATGTTGACCCAGGAATTCTGTCTGGGGCAGGATATAGATCCACAGTCCCTTAGCCTTACACTTTGTGGCAATTTTGCCCCCTTAATAAAAAATCCGAAAAAATATAAAATGAGAATGACAGGTGTTTTTTTTTAAACCACTGATGTAACGATCAGTATGACAATAAAAAAATAATCAAAGGGATATTTATAGGGCTAAAGCAGAATCATTTTACATTATTACATTAGGCGCAGAATAATTATCAGAAATAAGTAAATTTTAGATTTATAATTTTTTGAGGACCCAAATCAGGCCAATTTTTATCATATACCGATCCAAAACAAACTTTTAAGATGATTAAATAACCCTGTACAAAGCATTTAATTTTTTTTATTTTTAATTTATCAACTACCTACCAAAACCTTAAAAAGTCTTATGCTTTTCACAACTTATGAGCTTGCCAAAAGAATGTGAAAAGACTCTTTGGCTGCTTGTGTACTATCATACTCTGATTGTGTGTACTGGTATTCATCATTTCAAGAGTGAGTGAGTGAGTGAGTATGGTTTTAGGCCGCTTTTAGCAATATTCAAGCAGTATCATGGCGGGGACACCAGAAATGTGTTGCACACATTGTACCCACGTCGGGAATCGAACCCAGGTCTTTCGGCGTGACAAGCGAACGCTTTAACCACTAGGCTACCCGACTGCCCCTATTATTTCAAGACCTGACTAAAATGAGGAGTGAGTGGTTCCAATAATATACACTTTTGATCAAGTGAGATAGTTATAAACAAATGCAGGATGACCTCTTTAATATTGCGGGAAATGGTAGTACACTGTACAAGCCTTGTCTGAAGTTTGGACATTTTATGAGATTTTTATTTCCATGAAATTCCAAGTGGACCTCTGTTGACTTAAGTAAATGAGTGAGTATGGTTTTACGCCGCTTTTAGCAATATTCCAGCAATATCACGGCAGGGGACACCAGAAATGGGCTTTATGTTTCTACCTTTGTCATCAGTCACATCACCATACCCATGTTCATTGTTTCATCAGAGTGGCACATGTCTGTCTCACTTTGTGCTTTCCTCCCACATCAAGCATATTTACAGACATTTGCCATGTTAACGGATCAAATCTCAGACTGGAAATGTATGGATAATGACACAACCAAATTGGTTCAATTTTGTTGTGACGACATTTCACTGACTTTTAAGAAACATCAAATATTTACAAATTAAAGTAACTAATTTGTTTAAAACAAAATTTGTTTGGGTGACATTCTCCTTCACAAACCAACACATGTGTTCATTAAATTTGGAAATGAAACGAAAGTTGATGAAGAAAGTCGAAAGGGTGATGAAGGTACATTAGTTATCAATTATGTAGGTCTTCATTTCCGAGGCTTTCATCTCTAACCAGCTCTCATCTTTGTGTGATGACTCCATCCTTGTTATCTACATATCTTCCCAGCCTCCGTACAGACTGTTAATGTTGACATTAGAAGCTCATCTACATGCTCGTGTATACTCTGTTTCCCCGTGGATTAAACACAGACAATACATCTGCATGTAAGGGGTTTGTAGATGCAGATGATGACTTTCGATTTTCCTGAAAAATATTTTAATAATGTAATTATAACTCACATGGCAACTGTATTAAAAACTGTCTGTTACATTACATATTTTCCCGCCCCCAAAAATTTAGTTACCAAATTTAAGGAAACTTTGATGGAAAATTTAAAAACTCGTTATCTGCATTATCTGCATCATCATGTCTGGTGATGCTTCTCAAATTTTAATTAAAAATTTAATTTTTATGATCTGCTCTGATCATTTCCCAGAATTTGCTGATGGTATAGATCTACTATGCAATTTTTTTCTGCAGAAGACAAACACGTTTTTATTGCAAATGTTGGGATTGTGTTTGCGTTGTTGACGTTCTTCATTCCGATTCACTTTATAGACGGGGTATATAAATTAGTATCAATTTTGAAGGCTTGTACAGGGGGGTCCCCTTATACGTGGGGTCGCTTTATAGGTGGCGATATACGGTACAATCTGCCTTCAGCAGCCCTGATTTCTGTATGTGGTAATTTGTTGATCCTGACAGTTTCCTTGGTAATTGTACCATCGGGATTATGGTTGAACTGTATTTTAGTTTTTTATTATGTCAAATGTTGTACATTGTCAATAAATGAAAAGAACTTGAGTTGTAACTATTACCCGACCCTTAGTAACCTGGGTACCAACCCGCCTATTACCCAACCCTACCTGGGTATCACCCCCTATTACCCGACCCTTAGTAACCTAGGTACCAACCCGCCTATTACCGAACCTACCTGGGTACTACTCCGTATTACCCGACCCTTAGTAACCTGGGTACCAACCTGCCTATTACCGAACCTACCTGGGTACCAACCCGCTTATTACCCGCCCCTACCTGGGTACCAACCCGCCTATTACCCGCCCCTACCTGGGTACCACCCCCTATTATCCGACCCTACCTGGGTACCAACCCGCCTATTACCCGACCCTACCTGGGTACCTTCCCGCCTATTACCCGACCCTACCTGGGTACCACCCCCTATTACCCGACCCTACCTGGGTACCAACCCGCCTATTACCAGCCCCTACCTGGGTACCACCCTCTATTACCCGCCCCTACCTGGGTACCACCCCCTATTATCCGACCCTACCTGGGTACCAACCCGCCTATTACCCGACCCTACCTGGGTACCAACCCGCCTATTACCCGACCCTACCTGGGTACCACCCCCTATTACCAACCCCTACCTGGGTACCACCCCCTATTACCCGACCCTACCTGGGTACCACCCCGCCTATTACCCGACCCTACCTGGGTACCACCCCTTATTACCCGCCCCTACCTGGGTACCACCCCCTATTACCCACCCCTACCTGGGTACCACCCCCTATTACCCGCCCCTACCTGGGTACCACCCCCTATTACCCACCCCTACCTGGGTACCACCCCCTATTACCCGACCCTAACTGGGTATCACCCCTATTACCCGCCCCTACCTGGGTACCACCCCCTATTACCCACCCCTACCTGGGTACCACCCCCTATTACCCGACCCTAACTGGGTACCACCCCTATTACCCGACCCTAATTACCCGACCCTACCTTGGTACCCGCTGTAGGCTCAAGATTTGGGTACAACATGTCAGACATGTCTGGCAAAAAGTATTCAAATACACATATAAAACGATCTTGTCATGCATACACTGAAGATGACTGAAGCTTTATCTTTATTGAAACATATATAAAAGTCAGAAGGAATGCGTTCCTAGTCAGAAAGAAATGTGAACATTAGTGACTTGCAGTGTAGTTACCGTGTAGTTATCGTGAATTTTGTCATAAACATATCACGTGACTTAACACGGGTCCGGGTAGTGCTGTGGGTCCCCGGGTCCTACACTGAGTACCAACTGGACCCGTGCAACCTGTCCCAGCCCTACTCCTAGCACACTCTTTAGAATAATAAAACGTAGATAGATTGACCGAGATAAATTTCACTATTGTTCTGTGAACAGTGCTAGAAATATGCAGCTGCCTGTATACTCGTGGCCGCTAGACTTCGTGTCAGGCCTGTTGTTTAAAATTTGTATGAGTAATTTTGCATCTCGATTTATTTTCGCACAATTAGCTACATTTTTTTTAAACAAGGGCCTTAAATTTCAGTATTGGCCGACAGTGTGTGGATCCTGATGGCAGCATGTCAATTTTTTGTATTTGGAACTCTGTCTGTAAAGCAATTGTAACGCTGCAGACAAGAGGGCATTCAGTCATTTTCTCTTTGATTGCGTAACAGCAGACGCCATCATTGCCTGAATTTGTATACAGTCATGTAAAATTCATGGAGGGATTACAGAAATGTCCACTGGCCTGTATCAAAGTATTCCACTGTTGCTATGACAGGTGCTGTTAAGGTTTTTATTGTATTATTTACTGTTGGAAGTAAAAAATATGTTGATTGTTGTGCAAATTTTGAACTGCCAACTCTAGTAGTTTATAATGGATGTGGTGTTCACATGTTGAATTTGAATTATCACTCAGTTGGGGAGTCGGGATAGTTGGTCGTACTTCAATAATGGAAGAATATGTTTTTGTATATGTCATATGGATCCAGATGTGTCATTGAGGGATACCCTTCCACGGCCACTAACTTGCAACCATGGATGCATCAAGGTTACAGCAAAGACGTAGATGTGTCTTTGGTTACAGTGACCTCACATTGTGGTGCTTCTCACAGACCTGATATAAAATGGGTGCAAATTGAATTATTGTTGAAAGATTATCGCACAAATTTGAATTATTTGGCGATCAAAGATTTTTACACTGATTGACTGACTTGAGATCCAAGAAATTAATGTAAACAATATTGAATAGAATAGGAACACACTCGGGATAATTGAAATACCAACTTAAAAACAACAACTATCTTTTCCACGTCACGGTATAGTGAGCAGCAGTAGTCAAAAGTACATAAGTCATTCAAAAACGAACAAGAAATTACGCAATGGACATCCATTTTTTTACAGAGTAGTACTCTACTCAGTGCAAATTAGTGGTTCTCTTTGTTGATTGATCGTATTGAGTGAGTGAGTGAGTTGGGTTTAAAGCCGCTTTTAACAGTATTCCAGTTATATTGCGGCGTGTCAGCTTAATGTGGGAGGAAAGCCCGAAGTGATGCAGGTCTCAGACGTTTTCCACTTCGGTGAAACCCATGAGCACGGGTATGGTGCTGACAAACCTAGAAACATAATCGGGGCGAACCGGGATTCGAACCCACAATCATAGGTTTCTGGCGTGCCCAAGGGACGCAACTCTGCACAGCGAATCGTGGCGCCTTAGACGACTGGGCCACCCGTGCCCCCGATCGTGTGTAAATGAGGTTCAGTTACATCCATATCAGGTAAATTTCATCTAAGTACATTTCTCTCTCTGCACTGCTGTTGAGGGACGATTGGGTCGCATTTTTGGTTATGGGTCAGCAGTCGCATTAATTTAGATGCATAAATTTCAAGATTTACAGTATGTCATTATAGAACTTCAGTTTACAACAGTTTAAGTTTTGCCCTGAATACAAAAGAAATCCCATCGTTCTAAACCTGTTGTTTGTGTGACCGTCCATGATGGTGGTCATAATGGTGAGGTGAGGTGAGGTGAGGTGAGGTTAGGTGAGGTGAAATTGGGTTTAACGTCACATCCAAGATTATTGCACTTATATAGCGACGTGCATGCGTGTGTGTGTGTGGCTGCTTGTACTAGTCCGGACTGATGCCGATTACATAGTGCTAGCCCACAGAGATACCATGCTGCAGTTTAACATAATTACCCAACTCAGACACAGTATGCTGACTCCGGAGGGACCAGTCCTTGCTTTATTCACTTAGTGCCGAGCGCGAGACAGGGTAACAACAAGTACCATCTTTTGACATCTTTTGGTATGACACGGCCAGGGATTGAACCCCAGACCTTCCACTCTCGGGGCGGATGCTCTACCACTAGACCACGGAGGCTGTCCTGGTCATAATGAGTGGGCATGTGCATTAGCAGCTGCTACTGTTGTTCAGTTAAAATGTAGGCTTGTTCTTGACATTAAAAAATCAATTACGAATAATTCCTCAACGGTTTCTTTTGGCAGCGCCAAATGTTAAAAGTAGGTACCTAAGTGGTAGAAGCCCTATATCATTATTATACCATCTTGATGATGAAACACATGGTGCAGGTCGCCTTATCCAGTGGTTGAGAGTGCAACTGTGTTAGATCTAGTAATGGCAGCTTTTGTTGTCAGAACAGCTCCCAAAGTGGTGTTCCTGGTCATGTTCAGATATGTGGTCGTCTTAATCCTCTGCCCTGATGGGCTGATTCTTGAGTACATTGACAGTACTGTTCTTGCTACCATATTCTTGTGTAGCAGGGCGTGGAGTCATCCCACAGATGACATCCTTACCTTGTCAGCTTGCTGACGGGGTTAACCTCTTTGGTCATGTGGACAAGGCGTCCGACCTCTGATCAGAAGGTCCGTGGTTCGAATCCCATCATGGGACTCGGAAATTTTATGGCCACTACACTTGCATTCAGTCAGTCTGTCTTTTGCAACCATTTACTGTAGGACATTGATCACGAAACTTGCTACAATATTCTTGCATTCAGTGAGTCTGTCTTTTGCAACCATTTACTGTAGGGCATTGAATACTTTACTAGCTACCATATTCTTGCATTCAGTGAGTCCAACTCTTGCAACCATTTACTGTAGGACATTGATCACGGTACTTGCTACATTATTCTTGTATTGAAGCAGTCAGTCTTTGCAACCATTTCAACTATTGCAACCATTTCTGTTGTAATAGATCATCATAATTTTGGTGGTTATGGTGTAGGCTTTATAATCTCATCAACAACCGAGGTTCATTTCCCCGGATCTTCAAGGGTATCATAATAGTATGGGGGTATGACACTGAATAATCAAGGATGCCATTACTCTCAATATTCATCAGTATAAGCAGAACTGCTTGACCCTGTTGGGGTTCTGGGCAAGAATATAGGTCCCCAGCAACCTGACCTAAGAGGGAATGGGTGACTTGGTTGATGCATTTCATCGTATCCCAGTGTGAAACAAATGCTCATGACTCATCATTGGATTGTCTGGTCCAGACATGATTTAATAATTTCATGATACTTTCATATAGCTTGGATATTGCTGAGTGCGGCCAATAAATAACGAATACTTGAAGTCATTGTTTCAGCAGCCTCCACCCCAGCCTCTAACCCCCATTCTCTGAAACCACACAGGGATGTTTTTTCTTCTTGTTGCTATTAACAAAAGTCAACATCTCCGTCAAGATGATACCTTGGGAAAAATAAGTGGCAAGAGTTGAGAGCTCATGAAGTATTGTCTGAAAGGTTCAATCTTGATAAACTGACATGTACCAGTGGTCTCTCCTGCTTGTGATGTGTGAGGGCCTTGATTTTCGAAACATGACTTCTCTTGGGAAGCTTCTAGTATTGCAGTTGTGATTGAGTGTCAGTTTCTTCAGCAATGACACAGTTATAGGCAGATTCTGCCGTGTTATAGATGTACAACAGGGGTGCAATTAAGACTTCAATATGTTTTTGTGTTTATGTAGGCATAAACTTAAAAAAAAATGGTCTGCAGTGTTCTTGTATAAGAGAGGAGTAATTAAGAATTGACTCCATATTTTCTGTTTGTTTGTTGTTTAACATCGCACTCAGCATTATTCCAGCTATTTGGGGGCGGTCGGGTAGCCTAGTGGTTAAAGCGTTCGCTCGTCACGCAGAAGACCCGGGTTCGATTCCCGACATGGGTACAATGTGTGAAGCCCATTTCTGGTGTCCCCCGCCGTGATACTGCTTGAATATTGCTAAAAGCGGCGTAAAACCATACTCACTCACTCCAGCTATTTGACGACGGTCTGTAAATAATGGAGTCTGGACCAGACAATCTAGTGATTAGTTTTTATGTTTATACCTCCATGAACTAATGTGCACATTTTGCTACACGAATTTACAGAGTGTGTACACTAGGTTTCACGTTTATTCCTCTATAAATGCAGAAAATATGACACCTGTGAAGATCCGGGGTAGAACAGGTCTTCAGCAACTCATGCTTGTGGTGAAATTGACTATGCTTGTTGAAGAGGTAACTAACGGGGTCAGGTGGTCAGGCTCGCTGACTTGGTTGATGCATGTCATCGTATTCCAATTGCGTGGATCGATGCTCATGATGTTGGTCAGTGGATTGTCTGGTCCATACTCGAATATTTTCAGACTGCCGTCATGTAGCTGGAATATTGCTGAGTGCGGTGTTAAACAACAAGCAAACAAACAAACAAACATTGTACTTCAGAGGTGTGGTTCGTAGAATTGCTCATGCTGTCCTCCATTGCCCACACTGTACAATACTGCTTCAACCAACACTCATACGACTCACGTTAAACAGATATAGTCCCTAAAAAAACATTCGACTAAATATGTTAACTTCAAGGAGTTAACTGCAAGTACACGAATGACTGTTTTTCATATTGATTACAGCCTGTGTTATTCCATTAAAAGCATTTGAATTCTATAAACATCCCGCTGTACTTTTCAAATGTCTTGACCTATAGATTTTTCTCGGGCCAGAGTAGCTAATATCCTGCAAGACTGAAATGTGTTCTTGAACAATTAGAGATGTAAATCTACTGATCATGAAGCTTCTTGATGACGCATGTTTCTGGGTCCCTTTCCTCAAAGCGATCTTAGCGCTGCGATGATCGTACGCCTATGTTAAAGTATGGGATTTACGATCACCTCAGCATTAAGATAGCTTTGAGGGACGAGGCCCTGGTGTGTTTTTGTATCCCGAGATACCTCAAGATGTTGGCCAATTCATGTCACACGCCCACAACTCATCCCAAAGTGAACACAGCCAGACGATGTTGTATTGATCCTAATAGAGACGTGAGATGAGGTTGGTCTTCCAAATTAAGCCATAATCGTTAATTATGACATTTTCACCTGTGCCAGGGTGAGCCCCATTCCTCAAAGCAATCTTAGCACTAAGATGGTCGTAACTCCCATACTTTAACACTGGCTTACGATAGTCGTAGCGCTAAGATCGCTTTGTGGAAGGGTGTCCAGGTCATGAAGTTATGCAGACCCTTTTATTATTTCGACGAACACTTATAATAATATCTCTGGCTGAAATTATTCTGTTGGAAAATGATTAATATAGAAGTAACCTTCTCTGTCTCTATTAGGAATTAATTTAAATGTAAAAAAATCTGTTTTTCCATCCTGCCATTATCCTTAAAAAAGCAAAAACGTCCATTTGGTTAAGAAATGTTAAATATCTCTCACTCTACAGCTACAAGAATGTTGTGTATCATTTTCTGATCTGATTTTCATATTCTTACATTATACTATTAGAGTCTTGATCGGCATTAGGAAGTCAGATGTAATAATGACAAAGAGTATTGTTAGGGAGTAATTAAATTTCCGTTGTGTTCATTGCAATTCCTGCATTCTGATTGGCTGAATTGGACACGTGCTATTGCATTAATTTCCCAATGAATGTTGAAACATAAGCCACGCCCACCGAAGCGGACTACTTTTATTACAACGGAGTGTCGGGGAATCCCATATTACAGGCGAGGGAATTCCCTTTCTGCTCACCTGTATCATCATGCACAGGACGTTTTAGTGAAATTTACGTACCCGGTATATTTATCATGCAAACGAACCTTCAGGGGCAAAGGCTGAGAAGGAATAAAACAGCAAACATGTGACTCATTCGCCTGTTGTTTTTCTCTCTCGCATTGGTCCCACACATTTTATGTCTTCGGGTTTAATTTTTAACCCACTTTGTAGGCGTGTTAAGTTCTGTGCATAAATTAAACAATCACCTGATTCATGTCACACCAAAGTATGTATTCCTACGCCTGTAATGTTTTTTCAATCTCGTCATTTGGCTATGTTTCTCGTCATTTAGCTCTCATGTGACGTCATTCCAACCTTACATCACAATAAGATTTGAATGACGTCAACTGGATGCTGGATGGAGCAATACAGTGATGTGGAAGAAGTGATAATGGCACTGGTGCACATACCATTTATATGTTTGGGGATGGTAAATATCCTGTATTTATATGAACTCGGTTATTTGTTACGCTATAGATACTAAATGTACATACATGTGAAGCCAATTAGAATTAGTTACATGTAAGTTAAGCCAGCTGTGACATTTAGAAAGGAATCCAATAGTTGTTATAGGAGAGTGGGTACAAGGTAATGTGTTTATACAATAGATGGCATAAAAAGGCTGATACAGTCAAGTCTTGTTAATCAAACACTTTTATTTCCGACAATTGGCTTTGAGATCCAATAAAATCTATGCTATTTAGACATGTTATCCAATAATCCCCGGCACTCCGATTCCTACATGCCTATTTTGCAACAAATTACTGAAATCTGTCTTGTTAATCCGACACTGATCTGCATAACCCATGGTCATCTGCCTGCAGGTTACACACAACCAAGTGTTTTCCCATAGACTTCTATAGTAACGTTATGATTTTTTTTAAAATAACTAAGCATTCAACAGCTATTACCTGTACGTGTGTGCACAGTTTGGCCTTAGAGCAGCAATAAAAAAAATAAAAATGACTAGCTTAGCCAGCTCCTTTTCCGAGTACCGGAAGCTAAACACACCACCCCCAGTTTCGCACCAAATGTCACCTACTTGAAAATAGCTGTGGTCACATTCAGCATAAGTCATCATGTTGAAAAAGACAGTACTAAATATAGAAAAACATGGTCAGTTTTAATAACTGGATGGATGTACATTTGAAAGACATAAAAATCTTACAGAATATCCTCCAATCACAGCCTGCAGATATCTCTCGATCTGCACTGAAGGCTCCCTACGAAAACCGCACTCTCCAAACTGGTACTGATTTGGTGTAGTAGAACCTGTAAGTTCACAGCCTGTGTTTTGATGCGAGACTAGTCGGCCAGTATAGCTGCATATTACAACGGTCGCAAAGATAAGCTTACTTCAAACAAACAATTAATGCTTACCGGTAAAATAAACAAAACAGGATTTTAAAAAATCACATGCTTTTCATTTTTTTATTACAATGTGTTTATATAGGTGTGTAGTTGTTCCATTTTCGATCACAAACGTTAATACAACTTAATTTTGTTTATCCGACATACTCTTTAATCCGACATAATGATATGCAACCAACCATGTATGTAGATTAATATTGAATATCTGATACAAAGAATAATTAATGAGTAGTGGAGAAAGATATTATGTAGAAATATATTAATATGTATTGAGTGATGATATACATATTTATTCACATTATCAACATTTATCTCTTCTTGTTTGTCATGTTTATCACATAATGTAATCCAACAAAGTTCACATTTTCACTCCTCAGGCTATTCAAATTTACCGTACTCATTTTAATGAATTATGTTTTACTTATTTTTGTTCAGTGCAGATTGATATTTGGCAATAAAACATTGATGTTTTGTGGTCTTTAAGGATGTCTTTAAGGATGTCTTTTGTTTTGAAGATGTTCTTTGGCACTATAAATCATTGACTTTGTTTACTTTTCTTTTTATCATTCTGCACTTGTATGACACGTTTCTTGATCATTTAAGTAACATTCAGTTAATGGGCCACTTGGAGCATTTAAGTGAATCAATCAATGTCGGCATGTTTTAGAAGGATATTGCTAATGGGTTATGTAATCTTCTAGAGTGTTTTCAAACACGCTATTGATGGAGTTATTTCCTGGGTTTTCAAGATTGTTAGGTTTTTAGATGGTTATTGATTTTCCGCCAATTACAATCATTAGAAGTACAAGCAATGGGGGAGTTCTCACAGACTGGTTACACCAAACAACCACTGCCTCTATATTGGTACTTGTTTCGATCTTAATTTCATTTTCAAAGAAAGAAACTTGCATTGAAAGCACTTGTAAGATTTCCTGGTAATTTGTCAGAGGAAGTGAAGACTATCAAGGGCGCACAGTTAGAAGGTTTCAATAGAAGGTTGTTGAATGTTATCGACTCAGTCCAGCTGTTATATTGTAACTGTGTGTTCTGCTCTACTCTGCTCAACCAACAGTTGGCTTTCTTGTCTTAAAGGCACCACAATTTGCCATGCAGAGTTGCATCCCTTAGTCATGCCAGGAGCCTATGATGATGGGTTTGGTTACTGGTTCATCTTATTGTTTCTAGGTTTGTCAGCACCATTACTATGCTATTATGTTTCACCATTGTCGTAAACATCTAACACCTGTGAAGCAGCCATAAACTTTTCAAGTCTTGTATTGGGATTCAAATTACCATGCACCTTCTGAGGTTTACCCTGTCAGCAAGATGACAAGCCCATGCCCTGCTACACCTGCATCACTTGAGAGATTCTGACCCTGATCAGGCTAATTCTGCAACTGACCGTTGAAGATTTGGGGTGATTTTCAGTATATTAGACTATTTTTATGATAATGATAGCAATTATTCCAGTAGTTTCTCCAGATTCCCGATGGTTATTTCTGACTTGATCGCTGAATGACAAGGGCGACGCCATGTTTGTATGAACACTGAAAGTAGTCCCTTCTTGACCTTTGATATTTGCATCTCTATCCACATATGACCCCAATGGATATCGTTTTTTATCCGTTTGCTTTGTCCTGCCGAGAAACCTACCCATTATATGGTAAATATATATATACTATCATCAAGTATTAATGGTCAGTTAATCTGAGAGCAATTCATGTCAGGTGATTATTTTATGAATGTCTTTATATACCAGGCAAACTGATAAGCTCCTTACTGTTATATATATATATATACTATCATCAAGTAATAATGGTCAGTTAATCTGAGAGCAATTCATGTCAGGTGATTATTTTATGAATGTCTTTATATACCAGGCTAACTGATAAGCTTGTTACAACTGTTGAATATATATATACTATCATCAAGTATTAATGGTCAGTTAATCTGAGAGCAATTCATGTCAGGTGATTATTTTATGAATGTCTATATATACCAGGCAAACTGATAAGCTCCTTACTGTTATATATATATATATATACTATCATCAAGTATTAATGGTCAGTTAATCTGAGAGCAATTCATGTCAGGTGATTATTTTATGAATGTCTATATATACCAGGCTAACTGATAAGCTCCTTACTGTTATATATATATATATACTATCATCAAGTATTAATGGTCAGTTAATCTGAGAGCAATTCATGTCAGGTGATTATTTTATGAATGTCTTTATATACCAGGCAAACTGATAAGCTTGTTACTACTGTTGAATATATATATACTATCATCAAGTATTAATGGTCATTTAATCTTTATTTCTTTTACAGTCACATGCTCTCTTTTTCAGAACAATATGACAATAGTCACCGGCTTACCAGTTTGTCTGGTATCAAAACAAACGAATGGCGAAAACACAATATTAAACAATTTATTGAAACTTTGATAAGGTTACCATGACGTCACAATCAAATGACATCACTAATGGCTCTGCTACTGAAGCTTGTTGATAAAAGTGGAAAAAATCCTCTGCAAGCCTCGGAGTTTTCCCACTTTTATCAACTCTTGTTGATATATTTGATATCAAAAGACACTCAGGCAAGATTCTCTATTTATCATCCTAAACAGACTCCCACAGGAGATATCACTTGTGTGAGATCAAGCGATATCTACATTGTAGATATCACTGCAATGAAATTGCATCACAATGCTTTGCAGACCATTGTGATGTCATTGGTTACCATGACGTCACAATCAAATGACATCACTAATGGCTCTGCTACTGAAGCTGTTAGCAGTACCTTTTTCACTTAAGACACTGCTTATTACTTACTCTCTACAAACTAAAAAAGTTGGAAGGATGATGTTGGATGGTAAATAAAATCTCACCCTCATGTCTTTTGATATCAAATATATCAACACTTGTAGATAAAAGTGGAAAAACTCCTCGGCAAGCTTCAGAGTTTTTCCACTTTTTTCAACTCTTGTTGATATATTTCATATCAAAAGACACGAGGATAAGAGCAAAGTCAGGGGTTTTCTTATCACAGCAGGGGACACCAGAAATGAAATTGACACAAAGTACCAATGTGGGGAATCGAACGCGAGTCTTCGGCGTGACAAGCAAACGCTTTAGTCACTAGGCTACCCCACTGCCCCCAGTGGGTAGTGGGGTAGCCTAGTGGTGAAGGTGTTTGCTGGCCTGAATGAAGCTAAAAGCAGGCTAAAACTCAACCCAATCTTTTGTCTCATGAACAAACCTATTCCAGTAATTTCTTGAAAAACTTGCTTTGCGTCAGAAGAAAAGGATTGTGGCTTGATATTCCAGAAAAAAATATGTTTGGGAACAAATGAATAATTGTTCAGTTCCTCATTTCAGAGAAACAATTTTGTTTGGAAGCAGATACAAAAAAAATGTCCTGTCTTTAGCATAAGTTTTTTAAAATCCAAATTGCCTCCGTCCCCCACGAATATTAAATGGTGGTTCCCTCCAGTCATTATCTCTCTCACATATCTCCCGCTGTGACAAGGTCATATCCACCAAGCCCAACACAGGCGTCTTATTGCCACCAGCCAGGCAGTCCAGACACAATGGATTTGATACGTCTCACAGCAAAATGCTCAATGAATTTGAAGATTATTTATGAGTCTGGATCTATTGGCAGAAACTGAGCACAGTGGAAGGCGCCCAAAGACGGTTCTTGTTAGCATGTACGTCTGATAGATGTTGATAGACAGATTTGGTGGTGAGACTGACAGTATTTAATCTGGCCCGAGATTGGGAATATCTTGGAAATTGGAAGGATGCATGTGTAGTTACCAGTTGGAATCTTTTGTATTAAAGGTATTGAGGAGTAAGATCGGGCAGCTAGTGGAGCTGTTGAGGAGTGCACGTTCAGAGGATTACAGGAACACACAATGATTGACGCCCAAGGAATAACATTGCCCTTGTGTATTGTCGAAGTTTTAATGGTTGCAAGGACACATTATGATTTATGTCTTGTGATTGTTTTTGTCCACATGTGTGACAGGCATTTAGATGGGTGCCGACACGAAAAGGCTGATGTCCAAAGAATATCATTGTCCCTGTGTATACCAAAAGTTCAGAAGGCTATAATAGGCAAAGTAACTGATGTATTGTAATACCCTTGTGTCTTGTAGAAGTTCAGGGGTAGAACACAGATTTGATAGATGTATGTTTTGAAATCTTAACAGCTTACTAAAGGGAGGACAAAACATTAAAATACTAGGTGAGCCTTAAGGAAGAGAATTTATGGATGTCAACTTCTCTATTATGAGGAACACAACCTTTCGGAGTATATACTTTCTCCTTCATCTCATAAGGGGTGGTCGGGTAGCCTCGTGGTTAAAGCATTCGCTAGACCTGGGTTCGATTACCAACATGGGTACAATGTGTGAAGCCCATTTGTGGTGTCCCCCTCCCTCCCCCCCTCGTGATATTGCTGAAATGTTGTTAAAAGCGGTGTACAAACTCACTCTATTACTCACTCGTCTCATAAACAGGTTGACATCCAATAATTCTTTCCCAATGTGTGACCGCCTCTGTTGTCTTGTGGTAGAGCGTCCGCCCGGAGAGCGGAAGGTCTGGGGTTCGATCCCTGGCCGCGCCATACCAAGAGACGTTAAATGATGATACTTGTTGTTACGGCATTAAGGGGCCAAAACAAGGACTGGTCGGCTCAGAGTCAGTATAGTGTATCTGAATGGAGTATTCATGTTAAACTGCAGCATGGTATCTCAGTTGGCTAGCACTATAAATCGTCCGGACTAGTACAAGCAGCCACACACGCACACACGCACACACGCACACACGCACACACAGACACACGCACACGTGCATGCATGTTGCTTTTTAAGTGCAGTGTGTAATTCTGGACGCGACGTTAAACCCAATTTCACCTCTACTGTTGTGTATCACTCCTAAGTGTCATTCAATGCTTGATGGTGAGTCTTGTATTTCATTGTGGACCACAGGAGGTTTTACCATCATAATATAAGGGTCTTTTATAACTGAGACTGTTCCATGAGTGGACATATTTCTGATTCAGAGTTCACTCAAGGGGTTAGTGTGCTTACTTAGTCTTAACTCTTCTGGTATAACAAATGTTATATTTGGGATAAAACTTTCTTAGTAAAGTATAGATTCTCATACTTTTTTGGATTGAGCCTCATCAGGGATTCAAACCCACACTGCCAGAGTGAGGCGCCTAATCACCAGCACACAGAGTCAGGGATCTAACCTACGCTGGTGTTAGATTATTTACTAGACCATGGAGGCAGACTTAGGAAATTTTGTTGTTCGTTTGTTTGTTAGTTTGTTTGTTGTTTAACGCCACACTCAGTAATATTCCAGCTATATGACGGCGGTCTGTAAATAATCGAGTCTGGACCAGACAATCCAGTGATGATATCATGAGCATCGATTCACGCAATTGGGATCGATGACATGAATCAACCAAATCAGCGAGCCTGACCACCTGTTTTTTTGTTTAACTCCGCACTCAGCAATATTCCAGCTATATTACACGGTTTGTAAATAATAGTATCTAGGCCAGACAATCCAGTGATTGATATCATGAGCATCAATCCACCCAATTGGGATCGATAACATGCTTCAACCAAGTCAGCGAGCCTGACCACCCTATCCCGTTAGTCACCTTGTACGACAAGCATAGTCGCCTTTTACGGCAAGCATGGGTTGCTGAAGACCTATTCATCCGGATCTATTTAGGAAATATAACTTGCAAGAGACCTGTTCTGCCACAAGCTGAAAGTGACCATTGTTTCATTTCTTAAACTTTTTTATTTTATTAACAGTCTGCAATACACGTTACTCACAAATGACATTTCTTAAAACCTTTTTGCTTTTTTAACAGCGACACAAGATTTGTAGCTCACAAATAACATCTTCTGTCTTCTGAAAATCCCCATATGGTGAAAATTACATCTAAATAATTATGCAAATATAAAAGGTCAAGTGGGGAATGCTTTCAGTGTTAACAAGCTAACATTGCGTTGTCCTTGTCAATTGGCAATCAAGTAAAAATTATCTGGATAAATTATTGGGATAATTGTTATCATTATCAAAATATGACACTTAGATACCATAAATCACTATCTAACAGGGACATAGCTGAGGTATTTAACAAGTGGGTCAACTTTGGAGCATAAAATTGCTAAATAATTTAGCGTTGACATTATGGTTTCCCACCTATGTGACTTGGGTTTTTTCCCCAATTTAAAACAGTTGGATTTGACCAAGAGTCCCTAAACACAACGTTTATTCCTAATACCAGATATTACCATCCCAAAACACTGGCATGATAACCTCTGTTTATCGATCACTGTTGTGGTATAACTATCAGGCAGGTTATCCTGTGACATGCCTTGTTTCAATTCATCGTTGATCTCATCACTTATCAATACATTGTGAGAGGTTTTCAAGAGGTTTCTAGATGGCTTTGCATCTCCAGTGTACAGATCAATATGGTTTGATAGGCTCGTCAACAAGGTCTTCGGTCTTCATCATAGCTCTCTTCCGTTTCACAGTTCAATACATTATTTGAAGCTCTTTAGCTGGAATAATATTTGTTATCATTTTCTGGCTTGAAAGCTAATGTTAGAAATGTTTGTTTGCTGTTCGTAATATTTGTCTCTCCGGACATCTTACATGCTTGCTGACTTTGAATTGACATGATTTTTGTCTAAAGGGAAAAGCTTTTCTGTCTCAGAAAGGATTATTGTCAGGAATTTGATTGTCTCATTGTATATTTAAAGCTTGGTTATGTTTGTATGTCAAAAGGGGATTATTTATCCAACATTAACTGTCCAAACTTTGATAGAAAAAACAAAAAAGTTAGGGATCATTAATATTTTTTGCCATACCGGGTATTTATTTTGTGGTGAAGATTAACACACAATTTCAAAAATATATCCACCGAAATATTGATGATTTATAACATTTTTCATTCGGTATATATATCGAAAACTACTAATGATTACACAGTGGGAAAGAAGCTAATGAGCATCAGCAAGTACTGACATGTCACAATGCATGGTACCGGGTAGTTAATTATTTCATTTTGCAACGTTTTTCAATTTCACTGATTTTAAGTTATTACACCAGGATATTTGTATATTAAGTTTTTAATTGAATTTATGCCAAATATTTGATAGAAGAAAGAGCAGTATGTACATACAACAAATTATTTTGCAAAATGTCATTTTTTGTAACCATAACAATGTGTTGTTCTGCCTTGCATTATAAAGGTATTGTAGCTTGTTGAAGGGAAGCATTATCTTGTCGATTTTGAGTATGGCCTGTGCACAAGTGTCTGTTGTTGTGATGGCAGCAGTGCAGGATTTTAGTTCTGGGTATTTTCATCAGTTACCATGTATATACAATGTATTTCTGGCACAATACAGTGTAACATTAATTGTCGTCACATATTTATCTTTCATCGCATCTAAATACAGTTCAATATGTATATTTTGCTCCACTAGCATATAGAGTTACTCTAGGTTATTCTAGTAATGATATTACCCAAAACATTATTTGCTGTATTTTTGTACCCAACTATGATTTTTCACATAAATAGCAATAACCGCTGTCATAATGCTGGAAACAAACAAACATAAATAGCATCAATCAAAGAACTATAAATAGTCCATTCCTCCACATGAGAACATTTATGGTAATTTGACATCTGAAACATCCTTTGTTGTTTTTGTTTTTTAATGTACTGACCGGGGATTTTCACACAAGAACTGATATTTCAAGAAGTATATTAATGTCTGTCTTTGTGTATATTCAACAGTTTCAGTACTTTGACATCGCATGTATGATATGTATATGTGGTTGTGTTTGTATATCAATTTGAAGCTCCACAGATCTATACAGTTGAAGTTTTTGTGGTTTATTTTTTATAAATGGGAAAAACAATACTAGTATGAACCCAAGAGTAATGTGCAACCCCCCCTCGGGGATGACATATTTTGGAAAACATTTTTTTTTTTAGTATTATGCTCAGTCACTTAAGGTGAACAAATATGCTTCAGACTGTTGAAAAAAATATAAATTACCAGCCACAAAAATGACATTGTTGTAAGTTGTTTTTTCTTAAAAGATTTTCAGGCTGTCGTGTTCTATGTTCTACAATGCAACTTTGATGTGACACCATGACATTCTATGGCACAATAACACTCAAATGTCATCTTGACCTATTGAAACAAATTATATCAGTTGAGTCATCACAGAAAATATTTACATTTGATCTCAGCCAGAAGCTTTTGTGTGAACAATAATTCCTGCGGAGAACAATCAGGGAACACAATGCCACGTCTCTGAGCAGATTCCTAATATATATTCCTGCACTAACTTTCTGATTGAACCACTTCTGTGATGTAGTGGATAGAGCTTCTGCCAGGAGACCACCTCCTCGGTCAAGTGGATAGTGCTTACTGCTGGAGACCTTCTCCATGGTCTAGTGGATAGAGCTTCTGCCAGGAGACCACCTCCTCGGTCAAGTGGATAGTGCTTACTGCTGGAGACCTTCTCCATGGTCTAGTGGATAGAGCTTCTGCCAGGAGACCACCTCCTCGGTCAAGTGGATAGTGCTTACTGCTGGAGACCTTCTCCATGGTCTAGTGGATAGAGCTTCTGCCTGGAGATCACCTCCTCGGTCAAGTGGATAGTGCTTACTGCTGGAGACCTTCTCCATGGTCTAGTGGATAGAGCTTCTGCCTGGAGACCACCTCCTCGGTCAAGTGGATAGTGCTTACTGCTGGAGACCTTCTCCATGGTCTAGTGGATTGAGCTTCTGCCTGGAGACCACCTTCCTGGTCTAGTGGATAGTACTTACTGCTGGAGACCTTCTCCATGGTCTAGTGGATAGAGCTTCTGCCTGGAGATCACCTCCTCGGTCTAGTGGATAGTGCTTACTGCTGGAGACCTTCTCCATGGTCTAGTGGATAGAGCTTCTGCCTGGAGACCACCTCCTCGGTCTAGTGGATAGTGCTTACTGCTGGAGACCTTCTCCATGGTCTAGTGGATAGAGCTTCTGCCTGGAGATCACCTCCTCGGTCTAGTGGATAGAGCTTCTACCTGGAGACCACCCCGGTAGTCCAGTGGATAGAGCTTCTGCCTGGAGACAGCCTCCGTGGTCTAGTGGATAGAGCTTCTACCTGGAGAGCACCTCAGTAGTCAAGTGGATAGAGCTTCTGCCTGGAGACAGCCTCCATGGTCCAGTGGATAGAGCTTCTGCCTGGAGAGCACCTTGGTAGTCCACTGGATAGAGCTTCTACCTGGAGAGCACCTCGGTAGTCCAGTGGATAGAGCTTCTGCCTGGAGAGCACCTTTGTAGTCCAGTGGATAGAGCTTCTACCCGGAGACCACCTTGGTAGTCCAGTGGATAGAGCTTCTGCCTGGAGAGCACCTTGGTAGTCCAGTGGATAGAGCTTCTACCTGGAGAGCACCTTGGTAGTCCAGTGGATAGAGCTTCTGCCTGGAGAGCACCTTGGTAGTCTATTGGATAGAGCACCTACCTGGAAACGGCCTCCATGATCTAGTGGATACAGCTTCTACCTGGAGACCATCTCGGTAGTCTAGTGGATAGAGCTTCTACCTGGAGACGGTCTCCAGGGTCAATTGGATAGAGCTAATCTATCTGGAGACCGTCTCCGTGGTCTAGAGGCTTCAGTATAATGTGTCCGAGTAGTGTATCAATGCTTAGCTGCAGGATGGTTACATCTCAGTGCTCAGTTGAGTTATCTAGCACTGTAGATACGCCATTGCACATGAGTAAAATAATATTGAACGCCCCGTTAAAACCCATTTCACCTCAACTCTTTCTGACTTTATGAGAACTGTCACAGTATTATCGAATTTCAGAGATACAAATGGCACATTTCCTGACAAGACGGCCAACATCGTTTTGCTTTTTGGACTTTGACTAATCATTGTGTTTCTATTGACCAGATCAGCACTTCCTGCCTTAATCAATTACTTTTTTGTTTTTCTCTTCTGGAAGTTGGCAGGTGAATAATTAGGTATCTAGAAGAATATGTTTTTTGTAGGAAGTTGAATCAATCCCTGAAAAAAGTAATTATAAGGCAGTGGGTAGGATGTTTTTTATCAGATATAACATACATTAACTATGAACATTTACAGATTATCTGAGTAGATATGAAATGTAGGCATATGAGGAATGTGAATGTGAGTTATGTGTAACCCAAGTCCTACCCAGTGACTTGAGATGAAGCTAGTGTTCATTCACCCTATATTTGGATTCATCCTGACATGACATATCAGAGGACCTGATGCCCACCTTCCGAAACCGTGAAACCACATACTAATTGATTAAGGTGGTATACTCAGCGATCCCATGGGCATTTTTTTCCCCACCAAGTTTTATTCCGCCCCCGGAACCAAACAACGAGGCTGAAGGACTATATGATTGTAGTATCGATTCCGAGCCAAGTGCAGATGTACATTCATGCCAAACTAAAATTGTTGTTTTTAGGTAAATAGTTTGGATTAAAAAATTGGAATGTCACAAAATTGCACAAATTGAAAACTCTCAAAGTTGGTGTTAAGGTATATGTAAAATATTAAAATGTTAAGGTATTTAAAAAGTAAGTTACAAACAACATAATAACCACCTTAAACACAAGACTTATGCCTCCATAAAGTATCGACTGTTTGTTTGTTGTTAACGCCGCACTCAGCAATATTCCATCTATATGACGGCAGTCTGTAAATAAACGTGTCTGGACCAGACAATCCAGAGATTGACATCATGAGCATCGATCCACGCAATTGGGATATGATGACATGCATCAAACAAGTCAGCCAGCCTGACCACCCGATCCCTTAGGCATAGTCGCCTCTTACGGCAAGCATGGGTTGCTGAAGACCTATTCTACCCCGGATCTTCACGGGTATATCGACTGTTTGTGTCTATGAAAACCTGTTGCCTTACCACACCAAAGATGCAATGCAGAATTATTGTACGCAAATCAGGTGAAGTGAAGCAACGTCTGTTAAGGAAAGTCCTTGGATGGGTGGCTGCAGCTTGACTCCTGAGAGTTTCTAGGGGTTTGGTCCTCACGCCCACTCTGAAGTACATGTACTTCATGTGATGTCTCCTTTGACAAGTGACTTCGTTTTAGATGTGCCTCTGTTCATCCAGCAATGAATGGGTACCCGGTAGGATGAGATGGCAATGTGGCTGTTAACCTTTTAGCACCTAACAGGCAGCTTGAGTTGAATACGCTGATAAATTTGGTGATTATTGTGGCATTTTTCTGATAAAGAGAAAATTCCAATGGGAACTTTCATACATATGGGATTAGATCCTTTAATTTTTTTAGACTGCCACATCAGGAAAAAAACTCTTTTAGGCAGGTTACAGTATTGATAGTATGAGTTCCACCATGGAGGAACAAACAAAATGGGAATTAATGTTTTGACTCATTCAACCCTGTACAGGAACTAATAATACCTGTGAGAGTTCCAAAAGAATAGGGGCGGTCGGATAGCCTATTGGTTAAAGTGTTCGCTCGTCATGCCGAAGACCTGGGTTCGATTCCCGACATGGGTACAATGTGTGAAGCCCATTTCTGGTGTCCCCAGCCGTGATATTGCTGGAATATTGCTAAAAGCGGCGTAAAACCATATTCACTCACTCACTCCAAAAGAATACATGCCTGGAAACAAATCTTGCTGACAATGGTCTCACATTGGTCTTTCTGATATGTTTATGATTTACCACAATTTGAAAACAAACGCATGCAAAGCTCCACAGTTTGGTTATGTTTAGGCTCTGAGTGCATCTAAAGTCAGTGTTAATGTATTCATTTCCTCTTTGATAGGCATGTAGAAGTTGGAGTACTAAGTACTTGCTTGATAACGGTGATAGAACCTACACCGAAACGTTGCTCTTAATTGTACTAAAGAAGTTGTTCATCCATAAATTCTTATCCTTACAATGTACATCATGTGGCAACATCCTGGGTAAGGAGCTTGAAGTGCATAGATTACGGAGATCGGCAAAATGTCCTTTGCGAAGTACAATGAAATTTGTGAAAACATTATTGACCAAGAATATTCAAGTATTGCACTGGAGAATGTTATAATATATATGTACAATGATCCCTCGCTACAACGCTACCTTGGGGTCCAAATAATTGATGAGCGTTATAGATAATCAGCAGTTTAACCGAGGTGGAGTTGTAGGGGGTAGATGACCAACAAAACAGTACATGCTTTACCTACCTAACACGTTGCAGAGTTTAAAAAAGATTAGTATAGTAGTTGTTTATGGTTTATAGTTTAAAAAAAGATTTATCGAGTTTACCCCAAAACACATAGTATCCACATCAAATTCAGGTGAATGAACAGGTATAACAAACTTGGTCAAAGAAAATATGATATTTGATATTAAACATCGCAAGACATGATGATTTACCGTATTCGACGTAATAAGCGCCCTGCTCTAATAAGCGCCCACGGAGATATTTGCTGATATATTGGCTGGTGAACAATCCCAATTAGCACCCCTTCCGATTGATCAATGTACACAAGACTTATTTATTCGCGTATAATACACACTCGTGTGTTATATGCACCCTTAATTATGGGCATTAAAATTCTGGGGAAATATATATGTCGTACATAAACATTTCAGGCTGTCACCATAAACCACGAAATTTATCTTTCATCTCTGTTTTTTTTCACCAAAATAATATTCTAATAAGAGCCCCCTATTTCTAATTTTGAGAGCGCCCTGGGCGCTTATTACGTCGAATACGGTACATTTTAAATGGTATTTCCTGCTCTCCAAGGCATTGTTTTAAATGCAGAGATTGAGTGAAGATTACTTTGTGTTTTTACTCATAAACTAAGCCGGAAATAGCAATGTGCACACGTTTCCTCCCAATCTACCAGTGATTCAGTTAAAAAGTACCCAATGATACAACTTCAAAGAATTTTGATGCAATTGTCAGAAGAAACTGTATCTGAAATTGTTATTTTATCAGGAATGATATATAGAATAATTTGACCAGTCACCATAGGAATTTCCTGGGCTACATGTATTTCAATTTAAAAAAAAATTATGTTGACATATAATAGTCAAACTAAATTGGTTGCTGTAAATAACGGTGAGTTGTGTGATCTACCGATCACTTCATACACAATTTTTCCGAAATTAATGTAAACAATATTGAATGAAATTTTGAATAAAATAAAAAAAATGTATGACAAACATAAGTCCAGATAAACATCGTGTCATTGCAAAACTTGAGTTAATAAAAAACATGAGTAAATTTTGGAAGCCATGCAATACTGCGTGCTATAACCGAGTTAATGCTATATTGAAGGGCGCAATAGCGAGGGAACACTACCATCAATGCCAGAGAATAATTCACAATTATTTGCCAAAACAGATTCCATTATCAGTAAAGGAAAAAATTGTGATGAAAATTATATGAATGGATCAAAAATAGATAGGTGAACAGATTCACAAAAAGATGAGCCAAGATTAGAAAATGTACAGATATCTCTGTCAATATTTAATGGGTCCTGATATTTGGCCTTGACACAGGATTTAGTTACTGATACTCTAAGGGGGGGTCCTGATTACGTCAGTGGGGACAACTTATACCCTGGTTAGTTCTAATATTCTTTGATAAAGCAGCTTGTGAAGATTCATCCAAGAGAAGGTTCTTGAAAGGTTCAGCTTCAGAGTGAATGAGTCTGGAATGGTTTGATGTCAATACAGTTGTAGTTCTACAATTCTGTGATAAAACAGCTTCAACATACTTTAAACCATTTTATTCTGCAACAACCAATCTCATTAAGATCAGATCTTTTTCTTTAAATCGATACTGATCTCCATTAAGATCTGGCAAACCCTTTACTGGAGGTCACATCATATGAACTTTCAATTCAACCAATCCGCGTCGTGGATTCAGACAAGCCTATCTGATTCATATCTGAATGTAAATGACGAAGACCTCATTCAGATGTTGGGTTGGGAATACAGGTTCACCCTGATATTGTTCATATTGATAGCGTAAGGAAAAGTTTTACAATGGAACCCCTTTTGAAAAGACTGGTTAATGGTTGTTTTTGCTTTGCATCACTTTTATGATATATTTACACTGATATTGATCTTCTTCTTATATGACAATACAGGCCAAGTAATAAATGACATATTTTAGAAGTTATTTTCATTTTTCAATTTTTAATATGACTGACATAACAAAATGATTATGCCATCAGATAGGAGGGTCCTGATGGGGGGTGTAACAAGTCGGTAAGTAAAATTTAGGGCCTTTACACGGTAGTCATTATATTTTTGGTTTGGTCAGCAATAGCAACATGAAAATAAGGGACAAGATGTCAAGTTGAATCTAACATGCAAAATCATCTCAGTGTGAATGCATATCGTCAGTCTGTAGGGAAACAGGGACAACTGGCTCTGCTTTCGTTTCATTACTGAAATTTGTGTTTTGCAAATACCAAACACTGACTGTTTATTGTTTTGTCGTTAGATCTAGTTGTATACAATTTTATGGGATTTTATGATATATGGTTAAGTTTTAATTTACACTAAGCAGTTTTGTCATGGACAATTTACTTTAATCTTTTACGATAAAAATTTGACTCATGTTACGTTTAGGATAGCATTTTTTACAAGTTTAAAGAGTAACCCTATACCACCCTAAGGACCCTCAGATATTGATCCTTTGGTTAGGATGTATAGAATAACATTTTTATGATTGCACAATGAAACACATCTTTCAATCATGTGGCCAAGATATAACTGGAATACTGTTAAAAGCGGCATTAAAGCCGACTCACTCACTCACTCAATCATGTGACTACATTTGAGAGAGCATATATAATGTCGATTTAGCTAGATCTATGGCACAACAGCTTTCAAAAACGCAAGAGTGCTCATAGTCCATTAATAGGCCAACAGTACAGAATCACCGTGCCACACGCACCATCCATACATATTTGTTCAACATTAAGCCAGACACATAAGGCCAGTGCATTTGCTGATAAGAAACTCCAAAGGGTGTCTGTGTCAACACTGCAGAAGCCTCCCTTTCTGCTTGTTGCACCATCTGTCTGTTGTGTGATGTTGGTCAACAATCAGTTCTACATTCAGGAGTAAAATTAGTTAGTTGGGTTAAATGCTGCTTTTAAAAGTATTCCAGTGATATCACGGCGTGTCAGCTTTATGTGGGAGGAAAGCCTGAGTGAGTGAGTGAGTGAGTATGGTTTTACGCCGCTTTTAGCAATATTCCAGCAATATCACGGCGGGGGACACCAGAAATGGGCTTCACACATTGTACCCATGTCGGGAATCGAACCCGGGTCTTCGGCATGACGAGCGAACGCTTCAACCACTAGGCTACCCGACCGCCCCCGGAGGAAAGCCTGAAGTGATGCAGGCCTCACATGTTTACAACTTTGGTGAAACCCACGAGCACGGGTATGGTGCTGACAAACCTAAAAACATAATCGGGGCGAACCGGGATTAACCCACAATCATAGGTTTCTGGCGTGTCCAAGGGACGCAACTCTGCACCGCAAATTGCGGCGCCTTAGACGACTGGGCCACCCGTGCCCCCTTCAGGAAAAAAAAGTGTGCTGATGTGTTTCATGAATGTAGAAGTCATGACCACTTGCACAGAAAGGGCCAAATGGGGTTCTAGGCAAGAGTAGGTCTGTCCGACTTGCTGTTCTTAATTGAACGTTATGTGCATTTCAGCTGTGGGTATCTTGTAGGCACAGCAGCCTTTTATGATGGAATCAGATTATCAGGGTATGGCCTTACCTGCACTTGGCCTGTGCTTGAGTGAGAATCAAGGGTCTTCTGAGAGTGCCTTTATTATATGATTTGTTGGCGCTGACGGAAATTCGATGGTTGTAGTGAAATGCCAAGGAGAGCCATTACGTTGTGTGATAAAAAAACTGGTAAATCATTCTGGAGAAAGAAGACCTTGTACGTTATACAAAAATGAGTCCAGAATACGGACATTAAAACAGATATGATTATGTGTTTTCTTTTTGATGAATCGGTAAACAGGTCGAAAAATACCGAAATCAG
Source organism: Haliotis rufescens (assembly GCF_023055435.1). Taxonomy (NCBI): domain Eukaryota; kingdom Metazoa; phylum Mollusca; class Gastropoda; order Lepetellida; family Haliotidae; genus Haliotis; species Haliotis rufescens. The sequence goes on along the minus strand of NW_025964372.1, from coordinate 38,856,670 downwards.
GATTTTATGGAGATGTTGCCTAGTTTCAATAAATTTGTGATCAATATTATGACCAGGTTATGGCTTGAATAGTTTTTCCTGATCTCATTTGGTTGTTTTTATATTCATATTGCTCATTGAGTTCAATAAGTTTACAGTGGTGGGGTTTCCTCTGGGTTATAGCCTTTGCTCGTCATGCCAAAGGCCTGATTGGATTCCCCACATACAATGTGTGAAGCCCACTTCTGGTGTCCCCTGCCGTTATTTTGCTGGAATATTGCTTAACGCGGTGTAAGATCATACTCACTCAGTAATATTATTGTACACTGTATTGTCATAGAAATAAATAATATTTATTTATCCTTGTCATGATACAAGGCTTTGAAGATATTCTTTGTAAGCTGTCAGACTATACTCAAGACTATACAACAAGTGCTTGAATACCATCGATGTGATGGGGATTGAAGTGGAATATTTGCTCACTCACTCACTTCCTTGCTACCCTTGTGTTGTTGTCCACTTGAATATGGTTCAAGTATTCTTAGCCTTCAGTGTCCGTTGTCTCTTGTCTGAATAGTCCTTGTTATATTTTCAGAGTTCTGGTTGAATTCTTCACAAATGAGAAGTCCTTCAAGGAGAGGCTACAACTATACTTCATCAAGAACCAAAGATCCAGTAAGTGTGGCTTCAGCGGGTGTATATTGGCTTCAGCAGGAGTGTATGGGCTTTAGCAGGAGTGTATGGGCTTTAGCCGGAGTGTATGGCTTCAGCAGGAGCGTATGGCCTTCAGCAGGAGTGTATGGGCTTCAGCAGGAGTGCATGGGCTTCAGCAGGAGTGTATGGGCTTCAGCAGGAGTGTATGGGCTTCAGCAGGAGTGTATGGGCTTCAGCAGGAGCGTATTGGCTTCAGCAGGAGTGTATGGGCTTCAGCAGGAGCGTATTGGCTTCAGCAGGAGTGTATGGGCTTCAGCAGGAGCGTATTGGCTTCAGCAGGAGTGTATGGGCTTCAGCAGGAGTGTATGGGCTTTAGCCGGAGTGTATGGCTTCAGCAGGAGCGTATTGGCTTCAGCAGGAGTGTATGGGCTTCAGCAGGAGTGTATGGGCTTTAGCCGGAGTGCATGGGCTTCAGCAGGAGCGTATTGGCTTCAGCAGGAGTGTATGGGCTTCAGCAGGAGTGTATGGGCTTCAGCAGGAGCGTATTGGCTTCAGCAGGAGTGTATGGGCTTCAGCAGGAGCGTATTGGCTTCAGCAGGAGTGTATGGGCTTTAGCCGGAGTGTATGGCTTCAGCAGGAGCGTATGGCCTTCAGCAGGAGTGTATGGGCTACAGCAGGAGTGCATGGGCTTCAGCAGGAGCGTATTGGCTTCAGCAGGAATGTATGGGCTTCAGCAGGAGTGTATGGCTCCATTTTGTCAAAGAAGACAACATTAGAAGCCATGTGAAAATTTAGACTATTAGACAAGAGGGTCATCCAGTGGGGATGCTGGGTCAGAATCAGCCCCAAGAAATCTATACCTCTTGTAAGAGGCGAGTTAGTAGACTGGGTGGTCAACTTGGTGACTTGGTTGATTGCGGAACCTTTTTCCCCAACAATGTGGTTCATTCTTCATAATATCAATCATCAATCTCATTAAAACGAGATCTTAGTTCTCGCTACCGCTAAACAAAGATCTGAGGACATTCCATTACAGGTCACGTCAGACCGACCTTGCGCGAACTTTGACCGACCAATGGCATGACCAATCAGAAGGCAGCTTTCTTGTTCTTTACGGCACAAATTTCAAATTGGAGACTATGCTTAGAAACATATTTTGATAAATTCTCGATTACAAATTTGAAATCTGAACAAAAAAACATTCTGGAATGGTCTAGATTGTAAGGATTCAGGCGTTAAACTCGTATATATCGTTCGGAATACCCCATGTTAAAGTTTTTGAGATTGCATGATTAGAAATCACATTCCGACTGTCACTTTCATAATCTGGTAAGCGACGCACTGATTTGTCTGATGAAAGGTCGTTCTGACATGACCACTAATGGGATGTCTTCAGATCTTTGTTTAGCGCTAGCGAGAACTAAGGTCTGATTTTAATGAGATTGATCAATCATTAGATTCTATATTCCAGAACCATTTATTTAAAGGCAGCCCTTATATAGCTGGAGTTTTGTTGAATGTGAATATCAAACAAAATGATGATAATGCTAAATTCTATCTCTGAACAGTTCATTGTGCAATATGTATATTAATAAATATAAGTGTCAGTGAAAATACAAACATGCCATATATGTGAGAAATAACAAATTAGGTGACGAGTACCACTAGTGTCATTCATCGCTGACATTTAAGAGCAAATAATAAATTAGGTTTTCCAAGATTAAGCTGTTTTGTAACTGTATTTCCATGATGAGTGTCAGACGTAAGATGAATATTTGATCGCCTCTGTAGCCAGGTATTACCATCTGTCTCTACACAGCGCCAGTACTAAAGGGCAGTGAATCGTGTGAATCATGCGGTTTCTCGGTGATATCACTGCAAATGAGAAGGCTGTGACATGATTGTATTCTCATAAATAATTCTCATGGGTATGCACATTTAATAGTGACATTTGATATTTTGAGGCATTCTGACCGAGATTGCTTTTGGTATAATTGTGACGAAATGCTGTTGTATCCACCTCACCTGAGTTTAAAATTGGTTTTTGGCAATGAAAGCATTACATTTTTTATGAAGCGTACAAATACCAGTGTTTTCTGGGGTTGTAATGAGATTTGGAGAACCACAAGCATGAGTTTGTGCAATGATGACAACCGTTACAATGCTGCAGGAATCTTTACAATAATGTGAACCAAATTCCAACACTACAATTAGGAGAGAGACATTATATGTTTTCAGACGTCTGGGTTTTATGCAGAATTCAATGCCTGGATATCATGTTTGGTTTCAAATGTTCAAATTTTGGGGCTTTCATAAATCCTCAATGACACCCTCAAATCTGAGTGAGTGAGTGAGTATGGTTTTACGCTACTTTTAGCAATATTCCAGCAATATCATGGCGGGGGACACCAGAAATGGGCTTCACACATTGTACCCATGTTGGGAATTGAACCCGGGTCTTCGGTGTGACGAGCGAACGCTTTAGCCACCCGACCGCCCCCCACAATCTGAAACACATAATGTTTTTTGACATTGTAAAATACACCAGTTATTGTCATTTACATGTCGTAACTCAGGAATGTGATGATGTCATGATACAGTGGATGGCATCGGCGATAACTGAATTTGTCTGGTTCTGGAAAAAAAACAAAACTAAGTCGGAGTGGTTCTGATAAATCTTGGTCAAACTTATCATTTCATAACCATGGTATCCAGTTGGCCAAGTCAACTGTCACGGTTTTCATATGTGGGTGTGTGGGTGGGTGGCTGTAATTTGAGTGGGGGGTGGAATGAGTGGGTGGTTGGGTGAGTGAGTGAGTGGTTGGTTGAGTTAGTGAGTGAGTGAGTGAGAGCTCCCAGTAACCACTCCAGACAACAGTATACCAGCTGTACCAGTGAGTGACCGACTGGTTTGTGTGAGCGAGTGAGTGAGTGAGTGAGTGAGTGAGTGGGTGAGTGAGTGGTTGAGTGGGTGGTTTAGTGAGTGAGTGAGTGAGTGAGTGAGTGAGTGAGTGAGTGATCCCGCCCCAGACAACAGTATACCAGCTGTACCAGTAAGTGAGTGACTGACTGGTTTGTGTGAGCGAGTGAGTGAGTGAGTGGGTGGGTGGGTAGGTGGGTGAGTGAGTGAGTGAGTGAGTGAGTGAGTGGGTAAGTGAGTGAGTGGGTGAGTGAGTGGTTGAGTGAGTGAGTGAGTGAGTGAGTGAGTGAGTGATCCCACCCCAGACAACAATATACCGGCTGTACCTGTAAAATAGATAATAAAGCCATGACCAGATAAGCCAGTGATTGATATTATGTGAAGCATTACCTCCAGTTGCGGTACAGTGACATGCATTCATAACATAATAATAATGACAAGGCCACTTAATGCTCCACACAGGCAGTGTGCTCATAGCGCCAACAAGATTAATAAGAATTTCTAATGACAGAATATTTAAAACAGGTGTATTTTTAGGTTTGTCTTGAAACTGTTGAGTGTTGGAGAACATTTGATTGCATCTGGTCCAATGTTCCATTTACTTGTTAATATTTTTGTAAGAATTGCCAAACAGTTTTGAGTTTCCATCTTTGTAGATTGTAGGTCAGTGCAGCAGAAATAAGTCACCGAGCCTGATTCAGTTTTGTCACCTCTTACGACCAGCATTGGTTGCCTAATTGAGTGAAGCATCCCCTATCACTGTTGTTATCTTCTTGATGACAACATGGTTTCAACGTAAAGACAAATTTTTAAGTTTTGTTTTTTAACTTAAATTTGATGACAAGCATTCAGTGTTTTCAATAAAAAGTTAAGTCTCTGTTATATTTAACAGTGCTAAATTTAATTTGAAACCAGTTGTGCAGTAAGTATAACACATTTTTTTTTTCCTAATATATATAACAATTTGCCATAATAAGCACACCAGGTACTTAGAAAACTGACATGGTGAAGCACTTATTAAAACTAGAAACAGCAAGCTAAGCCGATTTTCAGAGAATCGAGCTGTAGTGATAAGATAGTTCAAATGTCGATTAAACTTAAACCTTTTTGAAAAAGAGATACAGTGCAAATATATACCCCTTCTGTTTATTATCAAAGAAATCTGTACTATGGACAAGAAAATATGGACTGTCACTCAAATGTTTGGTCTTAGGTAGCGCTTATAAAGATATCTTATGGATTGGTCCAGAAATAGGTCACGGACACTTATATAATGAAGCAGGGTGCTTGATACGGTGAATACGACAATCCCCATCATGGATATGGAAACACAAGGATAATGATCTCTTTATCATGTATACCAATCCAATAACTCACCTAGCAGGTACTAGTTTTGATAAGCTCCATACATCAGTGTAATGTCTACTTGTTAAAGATACTATTGCCTGACATTTCCATATGTTTTGATGAGGATGTCCTGATTGTGAGTGTTTCTGGCAGTAGACATAGCTGCAAATCATTTGGCTGTGTATGCTGGAGCAGTTTACGAGGGATTTCCTGGTGATTTAGTGTTTGTGTTTACAAACATGGCTATTAATCATTTGGCTTTATAGGATCAATGGGGCGGTTCACAGTCAAACAGAAAATGAATGTGACCTTAACCTTCACTAATCTTGGATTGTATTTATGACCAGTTTCTGAATCACTTCTTGCATGAGTAAAAAATATGTCGAAATTTCAGTTAATTTGAAAAACACATTATGTTATATTGATCTTATTACCCAGATGTGTCACCGTACTTTGATATATATGGAACGTTTTTGCTTCATCTGAAAATGTAATATTGATAATTTCTCTTTAGTGAAAGAATATCGGTACTTTATGACAAAATTATTTTCAGTCCGTCAAACATACACAATGTTTTCAGTCAGAAAATACTTAATAAACATATGGGATTTCTTTTGATTTATGCACTAATATGAACTTGTAATGATGTTACTTGATGAACATGTTACTTAAGTTACTAGACAGATTTCCTCTTCTAATTGTGTTATAATATTGGACACTCACTCACTCACTCACTCACTCACTCACTCACTCAAATCCCACCCACTCACCCACCCACCTCTCACTCACTCACTCACTCATTCACAAACTGTTTTCATGTCATCCTATCCAAATGCTTAGATCAATGTCCATGATGTCAATCACTTGATTGTCTGGTCCAGACTCAATTATTTACACGTCGCCATCATATAGCTGGAATATTGCTGAGTGCAGCTTTAAACAACAAACAAACAAACAAACAAACAAACAAACAAACAAACAAACAAACAAACTTAAAATTGTTCTTCAACAAATTCTTCTTGCATTTACTTTAAATACCACTTCTCCAGTTTAATTTTTATTGGAATTACTAACATAAGTATTCCTAGTTAGTGTTGATGGTTTATTGTTATTATCCCCCATCCCAACAAAGTCGCTTGTTTTATTTAAATATGAAACGAAAGTCCACTGATCCAGCCCCTCATCTGGTGTCTCTGTTGCAGGTTTACGTATTCGTATCTTCAACTTGCTCATCAAGCTGCTGACATGCATCCTGTACGTGGTGCGAGTCTACATGGACAAGGGCAAGACTTCCTCCCAGTAAGTTCCCTCCAGCTCATTAGCTTCATTACCTGCTTTAAGGATCTGCAAACCTTCAAAATCAGGAATATTGAAAAAAAATATAAAAATTTAAAGTTTTTTTATTGCAGCTCAGCCTAATAATCACATCAAAAACGAACAAATAATAAAAAATTGTCTGACCCAAAGCCTGAGATAGAACCACAGCGAATACTATTCTTATGTAAAGGTTTGAGGCCTTTTTCCCATGTAAAAGGTACAATTTTTAACATTCATGTCACATTTAACAAAATGTACAGGCCAAATGATAAATAAAGAATATAATTTTTGTTCTCATCCTTCCAACGCTGAAAGAAATATTTGAAGGATTTATTTTTTATCTTTACATTTATGAATATTATTAGAATTAATTCTACCATGGATACTTATTCACTTGATGCTTGCAACATAATTTGATGTACCATAAATACCGCATCTTCTTAATTGTATACATAAATATGCCTTCATCTGTACCATGATGTGGATTATGCCTTAGGCCTCCTCTGTACCACATCCTTTTGAGAAGTACCTGTATTCATAAAGCTGTACTGTTTTTCGAGTGCATATGTATCCTGTGTATATGACTGAATAAAAATTTATATAAAAAAAAGAAAATTCTACCATGGATTTTGAGTTAAAATCTGGAACCAAACTAATTTGTTTTTGATTAGGCTGGGATATTTTGAAAAAAATAGTTAGTTCCAGAAAATGCTTTAAAAATTGCAGTCAATCAAGCCACAGTGTCCATCAGTGATAGTTTATAGACCACCAAACGTGCAGATAATTGGAAGAGTATGAGAAAAAAATATATATCGTTAAAATCAATGATGCATGTATCATTTTGTTGAATTTAATATTGCCATTCACACCTGGTGGTCCAGCTAATCATTTCCTACCACTGTTATAACAAACAGTTATCTTGGAACAGTCCATTTTATTTTAAGGGGTCTTTTGTTTGAGGCAAAGAAATTTTGTCATTTTGTAACAAATGTTATATTTGGGATAACACTTTCTTAGTAAAGTACAGATTCTCGTACTTTTTTGGGTCCAAGCTGTTAAATTCTAAATTCAGTCATTTTGGACAAAATTATCTGTCTTCCATGATACTCCGGTTTCTATGCTACTCAAAAGAAGTTAAGGACCACCCCATTTTTTCATATTTCTACAGTTACAGTTAACTACAGTAATAGGAAAGAATCGAGAGCTCTTTAACGTCTTTGGAAAAGTATTAAATGGTACTAAATGATATTTTGTAACCATTTTAGTCAATTTACTTAATGACTGATTCACTCATCAATTTACCAAGAAGACTGACCAAATGTTATTATTGTGTTCTCTACTAAAATTACAAATGTAACAATCAGTGTCTAAATTCAATCGATTTGTAAAATTACTGAAATTTTCATCCATTCACTCATTCCTAAGTATGTTGTCATGTGTGAATGCTCACCTAGATTCCCAATCAGGGAGATTGCCATGGTCCAGTTAATAGCCTGATCACATTATTTGACCTATTATTAACCCTAACCCTAACCCTAAATTTTCTCAAACTAGGGCATGGGCGTGAGTGGCGCAATCCTGCGTCACTTCCGGCTTTACTCTTACACTAAACTAACAAGCTGTGGTTTTACTCGAATACTGTTCAAAGCAGCATTAAACCCAACTCACCTACTCAAGCAAGTGTCTAAGCTAAACGGCTTCTGTGGGAATCTGTTCAGCAGAATCCCCCAGTATGCATTTTTCGTCATTCATGTATTTCATTTAACCTGTTCTTTCTTTAGAGGAATTGCTTAACTCAATATTCCCGGTTAGTGTAAGCTGTTGTCAGTACAGTGGCACGGGTGGCCCAGTCGTCTAAGGCGCCGCCATTCGCTGAGCAGAGTTGGGTCCCTTAGGCATGCCAGAAACCTATGATTGTGGGTTCGAATCCCGGTTCGCCCGATTATGTTTCTAGGTTTGTCAGCACCATACCCGTGCTCGTGGGTTTCACCGAAGTGGTAAACTTCTGAGACCTGCATCACTTCGGGCTTTCCTCCCACATTCAGCTGACACGCCATGATATAACTGTAATACTGTTAAAAGCGGCGTTAAACCCAACTCACTCACTCACTCACTGTTGTCAGTTCATTGAAATATGAAGCTTAATGCCTCAGACACATTGCTCTACAGCTAGGATACGGCGGCCGTAGCCCCCCGAAATCGAGAGATACCTGCGGCGGCCGCAGAGGACCTGCGGTGGCCTCAGGGTCACCCTAGGGCGTATCCCTTTCTTTTACAGGCGACCGTGCATCATCATTTCAAAGGGTGTAGGCACAAATTCAAAATACAGCGCTCCACTATCCTGACATATGTGACTGCCACAGTATGTGACCGTGGGAATGTTGCGGCGGCCCTATAATTGCTAATGGCTGTAGATATTTTTAGACCCCACAGCCGCGGCGGCAAATGTGACTGAGGCATAAGTCAAAGATGTATATAGATATACAGTCAAGTCTCGTTAATCTGACACTCGTTAATCCCACAATCGGCTTTATCCGACACTAATGATGGGAACCGATTAAATCAGTGCTATTTAGACCCGTTAATCCGACAGTCTCGCACTCCGACTCCAACACACCTAATTTGCAACGAATTACCGAAATCACTCATTAATCTGTCTCGTTAATCCGACACAGTGATCAGCGTACTCTGTGGTCATCTGCCCACGAGTACACAGCCCGTGTTTTGATGCGAGACGAATCGGCTGGTAGCTGCATATTACAACGGCTGCAGAGATAAACTTGTATAACAATAAACAATTAATGCTTTAAATAAAGAAAACAGGATAATTCACATGCTGAGAGTACCTCAATCTTATTAAAATCAGATACAAGTTCTGGCTAACGACGAGGACATCCCATTACAGGTCAAGTCAGAACAACCTTTCGCGAACTATGACCTACCAATGAAATGACCAACAGGAAGTCGATTTAGCCACTTAGAAAGCAGCTTTCTTAAGCTTTGGGTACCAGTTTCAAAGTTGCGACTCCCATTCCAGACTATGCTTTTTAAAGTATTTTAGATGTAGATGTATATACGTCTTTGCTTAAGTCAACAGAACAGGTGTCATGGCACCAAGAAGAGGCCTGGCCAACTATTTTATTCATAAATGAAAAAGGATTAGGAACAAGTTATCCAACTTAGGACCCCCTCTCCCTGGTATTTCCATACATTATTTCGTATGTACAAGAGATGATGTAGGAAGACAAGTACACTAAGAGATGAGGAGGATAGAGAGAAACTAATATAGAAGAAAAGTAGACAAAGTGTTTAGTCTGATTGATGTTGGTTGGTTTGTTGTTAACGCCGCACTCAGCAATATTCCAGCTATATGACGGCGGTCTTTAAATAATCGAGTCTGGACCAGACAATCCAGTGATTGACATCATGAGCATCGATCCACGCAATTGGAATGCGATGACATGTATCAACCAAGTCAGTGAGCCTGACCATCCGATCCCGTCAGTCGCCTCTTACGACAAGCATGTAAGATTGCACCTGGGTACCTGGGTACCTGACCCCCTATTAACTGACCCTACCTGGGTACCTGACCCCCTATTAACTGACCCTACCTGGGTACCTGACCCCCTATTAACTGACCCTACCTGGGTACCTGACCCACTATTGCCTGACCCTACCTGGGTACCCATCTGGGCTCGATTTAGTTATATAGGACAGGTACCATTTAACCTATTATTGAAAAATGCAATCTAATATTTATGTCTACATGCATCAAGTGCATGTCCAAAAAAATCAAATTTTTGTCTGACTTACCCTTACTTGTCCACATCTTTGAGCTTTATTTACCATACTGTATGACATATCCCTGTTATGTGTAATTCATGACACATCCATCAGAGATCTGATATTTTACTTACTTAGACTAATTTATCCATCTGTGTTTCAACTTGATAAAATTATGACATCATGCAGGGTCCACGTAGATTGTGTTTAATTAAACAATCCTTAAATAATGGTTTTCAGTTTGATTTATTTTTGTATGTTGTTTAATGCCGCACTCAGCAATATTCCAGCTATATCATGGCAATCTATAAATAATCAAATCTGGAGCAGACAATCCAGTGATTGACATCATGACCATTGATTTACACATTTTGGATATGATGACATGCATCAACCAAGTCAGAGAGTCTGACCACCCGATCCCATTAGTTGCTTTTTATGACAATCAAGGCCAATTCTATACTGGATCTTCACAGAGGGATGGTTTTAACCCAAACCTGGCTTTCTGCCAGATGTATTGCCTGCTTATTTAGAACGCAAGCCTCTTGAGTTCCATCCCAGGTGTTGGAGAGTTTGAGAAGGCCTCGGTAGTTGATTAATAATATACGGGTGAGCTTGGGGGTCAGGTGAAGATTCTTATTCCACTTGATGTTGATCTGGACATTCTGACCCCTTACATGTTTTCTGAACGTGCTTGGTTGGTGTTTCTTTCGAGTGCTTCATCTTCATGTTTCTGACATGGACCAAATAAAAGTTGAATGTGTGAAAGTAATATATATTTCAGATATTTTGTCTTTTTGTGTGCAAATTCGACAAATAACATACACATTACTATCTTATTTGGACACATCTGAGTTTCTTTGATTGATGGTCTGAATTTGAAAAGAGAATTCTGAGTCTTTCGTCATTATGAGATTTTCTCAAAAACCGCAATGTCAGGAGTGGCTTAAACTTTTCAATTTGTATGAGTCCTTGTGGTTGATACTTAACTTTATGCACTGAAGACTGATGCAACCGACATAAAAAATACATCCAACCTGACAGTGTTTTGTTTATGAATAATTGCTTATGTCAATCTTTGGCAAGACTGGAACTATCCAACGTGAAATTCGCAATCACGATTTATGGCATCTTGGGCATAATTAACGAAGATGCCACTCCCTTGTGGAATATCTGACATACAGAAATTATTAATATGCAAGAACTCATCTGTCTTTTTACAAAGCTCATTGGTAGTCTCTAATCAAAAGTTGCAATTGATTTCACCAAGCATGATGACATTAAGTGTTGATTGAGTGAGGGCAAGGTCAAGGCCACATGACAGAAACTGGAGATTGGAGACCATGTAATTAGACAGATACTGATGGATTTTCATGTGAATTACATTACACTTTAATGTACTTTCACTTTTGTCTTGAACAGTTTAAAAATCAAAATAAAATTCCTTCTGTCACATACAGTAAACTACGGTTATAACGATAACACTTATAACGAACTTACGGATATAACGAACTTACTTTTTAGGTCCAGATTATTTGATGTAGTTATGCTGTATATATGCTTATAATGAACTACGGTTATAACAAACTAAAATTAGTAGTCCCTTTGAGTTCGTTATAACGGTACTGTACTGTATTTTTTTACATTTTATTTCTAATAATTCATTTATTGTGTCCTTGTGTGTACACATATGGCAAGTTGGTAGTCAACCAAAGAATATTGATACGTCAAGGCCAGGTCACATGACCCAACTCAACCTGCATGGCTCAGGTAAAACTGGGTTCCAGTGTAAGTAACTTTCATGAAGGCATTGCTTTGAACAACATACGCCAGTCTAGACAGGACCAAGTTTAAGCCAAATCAGTTAATGTATGCTGGTCACAGGGATAATGAAAACCAAATGCACATACAACCTTTAAGCACATATCTGAAGGTTTAAAGCATTTAATTATTTACTAACTTTGGAAAATTCTTATAATATACATTTATATACCTCACTTTTACTGACATCTTGGCTCAAATCAGTCTTTATGTTCCCCGATCAGTGGATCTGTATGCATTCCAAATATTCTCAACTCCCTTGGGTGTATACAACCCATGCCGCCTACAGGATTTACTACGTGGATTTACACAGTTTCACACTTTGCGTAAATATGCTACGTGGATTTACACAGTTTCACACTTTGCGTAAATATGCTACGTGGATTTACACAGTTTCACACTTTGCGTAAATATGCTACGTGGATTTACAGTTTCACACCTGTTTTTACCTTTATAACTCCATAAACACAAAAAATATTGAAGTCAGTTCTTAAATAATGAAGACAGGATTGACTTATGAGTCTGTATACTGTCTGTGTGATGTATCGGTACAGGTGCTACAACTTGAAAGGTACCCGTACCCGTACCGAAATATCTCATTCAAAGACAACAAGTTGAAATCCATCAATCAACCCAGTCTTCATCTAGGTGAGTTATCTGACACAATCTGGTTAAAATCAGATCTTTGACTCTGATACGATACGCCTCTGCATCAAGATCTGACACCTCCCCAGAAGATCTTCTGTATGAGGAAGCCAATGGTTCAATGGTTCTTGAGCCAATCAGATGTCAGGTTTTTTAAATGTTTCAGCTTCATTCATAAAATTTTGATTTGTACAAATGATAACCCACGTAAGACACAAATATGCCTTCGATGGTACTCCGTTTTGGGTAGATGACACAGAGCTCAGAAACAACATAAACAGTGCATAAAATATCTACAATAATATAATGGTGAGGCTCTATTCTTTGGCAATCAGAGGTCCCTAATTATATTTGTTTTAAGATACAGAAATCAGGTATGCTTGTCTGAATGCTTCCCTCACTCGTACCAAAAAGTTAGAAGCCGCAATCCCGATTGGCTGATCACAAAGTTCACTGAAGCAACCTCCAGTGATGGGTTTGTCAGATCTTGCTGGAGAGATATTGTTTTGGCGTAAAAGATCTGATTTTAATGAGATTGCATGTTATCCAACACCATCAATATGTTCTATTGAAACAGTACTTTTCTTTTACAGACATGTGTCAGATTGTCAAAATGGGACAGACGTGCATCAGAGAATGGACCCGGATGATTTCCACCGAGAGCAAGAGATCTGCTGGTAAGTGTCACCTTGACCTTGACTTCCATCCCATAGATTCCAAATGAGTCAGTGTACAGGTCACCAGTCTGCACCACTTTCTGTGCAGTTGTGTCCCTTAGGCGCTCAAGGATCTGTTGATCGTGGGTTCACATCCCAGTTCGTCCTGATGATGAATCTAGTATTGTCAGCACCATACACATGCTTGTGGGTATCACTTTCTGCCCAGAGTTGTGTCCCTTAGGGGCTCAAGGATCTGTTGATCGTGGGTTCACATCCAAGTTCGTCCTGATGATGAATCTAGTATTGTCAGCACCATACACATGCTTGTGGGTATCACCAAAGTGGTAAACATCTAAGCCCTGTCCCCACCAAGCATACATGCTGTGACATAATTGTAATACTGTTTACAGCAATGTTAAACCAAACTCACTATCTCACTTTTAGAGCCATGTGTGTTTGACTCCAGCGTATTATATCCCATTCTATTACACTATATAAGGTAGCTACACGGTAAATCGCAAAGAACAATGAAGAACAAAGCATGGTTTATTTCAAGGTCAAACATTGTCCTGTCATGACAAGATTTCTAGAGATTCGTATATGTGCTTGCAACGTATATTGGATGACGTTATTTTTGAGAGGGAAGTGACTAGTTGTTCCCAATTGATGTTGCTGGGCTACACAGATAAACACAGTGGCCGAACAATTGCATCAAAAAGTGGGAGACATATGACAATTGGTATTAGGAGACAAAGTACAGATAATCAACATGATCATTGTGAGAATATGCAGAAATACCAAATTTAACCCACCTGTTAGTAAAATGGACTAGTCCGACATTTTGGAGGTTGGATTCTATTCAGGGAGAACCTCGGATTCTATTCCGGGAGTTATCATTATTAAAATTTGGGTTAATATTTTTAAAGCTTTTATCAACATTCTTCAACAGGGAATTTTCTGCTTTGCTTTTGTGAATTTTTACGCTTCCAATGTATCCATTATACACCGACCTTGAATTTCAATTACATTATGAATTTTTCGACGTGTTATAAACAAGTTTAATCATTTATTAATAAAATAGTATATAGGACAAATATTTCAAATTTTCCAGTTCTCATTTTGGTAAAATCGCGTACACATGATTTATGATGACTGCCAGATTTGAAATTGTGTGTCTTGTGAATACCAGTTACCAAAGTACTAGTACTATGTTATTATGAGTGAATTAGGAGATAAACCTACTGTGTTTTGAAATTTGATGTAGTCCCACTGTAGAATAGATACCTCTTTATTATAATTTGGAACCGAGCGCTTTAGAATCAAGCATTCAACAATGTCATGGTAGAATATAATGTGAACTGGGATGGCAAATCCTAATCAGTGAAAGCGAGGTACATGTTGTCTTGTGAATGTTTTAATAACCTGATCAGATGAGGTGACATTCACCACCGGAATGTTTGGATAATAATTTCCTTTTTAGTTAAGAACAAACAATAGCTCCGGGGACCAACCCAATACTCTACTTCCATAATGTTTTCTATTTTTCTATTTGCATGGTTCTAGTGAGTGAGTGAGTGAGTTTGTGAGTTGGGTTCAACGCCGCTTTTTACAGTATTCCAGTTATATCACAGTGTGTCAGCTTAATGTTGGAGGAAATCCCGAAGTGATGCAGGTCTCCGACGTTTACCACTTCGGCGAAACCCATGAGCACGGGTAAGGTGCTTACATACCTAGAAATGTAATCGGGGCAAACCGGGATTCGAAACCACAATCATAGGTTTCTGGTGTGCCCAAGGGGCGCAACTCTGCACAGCAAATCGCAGGGCCTTGGACGACTGGGCCACCCGTGCCCCCTGCATGGTTCTAGTTATCACATTTCAAATGATGGCAAATAGAGAAGGAGTCATCCAGTTTCTACTTAATGAGGTTCGACTGTATTGATATGGTTATTATTGTACGAACTACAAGTGATTCCGCGGCATTTGATTGGCTAACCAAGCAATTTTGTATTCATTTATGTTTCCATAAACTGAAAAGAAATTAGGCCATGCCTACTAACAGCCTACTGATTCCTGATGGGCGGGGCTTGTGTTGTATAATTGCGCTGGACAATGTCACTGATTTGTATCATTATTTACAGCTTTTATGTATACCGTATTCGACGAAATAAGCGCCCACAGCGATATTTGCTAATATATTGGCTAGTGAACAATATCAATTAGCAGCCCTTCCGATTGATCAATGTACACAACACTTATTTATTCACGTGTAATACGCACTCGTGTGTTATATGCACCCTTAATTATGGGCAATTATATTCTGGAAAAATGTATCTCTCGTATATAAACATTTCGGGCTGTCAGCATAAACCACGAAATTTATCTTTCAAATCTTTTTTTTCACCAAAATAATACTCTAATAAGAGCCCCCTATTTCTAATTTTGAGAGCGCCCTGGGCGCTTATTACGTCGAATACGGTAATTGATTCAATGAGCAGTCTGTTAGGTTATTTTTGTTGTCGTATTTATTGATCTGAATTGAAGTCAATATGTTTTTGTGTCTATGGAGTTATAAACATAGAAATCTGTGTGCAAATTTTGATATGCAGATTTACAGTGTGCATATTACTGTGTACTTTTATACTTTCAAAAACAAAAAAAACATTGTTAAATAGCTCAAGACTCCAAGCCAATAATGTATGTATAACAACATATTACGAGAAGAGAGGTCAATATCATGGATGTACAATAACACAGAGTGACAGTAATGTTTTGGATATGAAGGTACCACATGTCAATGATTATTAACACCCAGTGTAAAGTCTGAAAGTATACCCCCTTTCAAAGTATACCTGGGTAGATTCTGGGAGCTCACAGAATCTACCCCCTTTCCCAGAATTAACCCCCCGAGGGTATACTCCCAAACAGTAATCATAATTAAAGAAACACATTTCCTCACACAATTCCACCAACTTGCGAACTAACAAATTGATGATGACAACAATGAGTTAAAGTTAATGTGATTTGTAAGATATTTTTTATTAGTTTAAACAATATTTATTTCTTCTTTGCATGTATAAAACACCATTTTGAATTTTTGGATTCGATAACAATTTATTATTATCTACACTGGTGTAGATTCTGGGATCTCCCTGATTATACCCCTTGAGGGTAGATTCTGGGAAAGGGGGATAGATTCTGGAAGCTCCCAGAATCTACCCGGGCATACTCTGAAGGGGGTTTTGGCAGCTTACACTGGGCATATATTTCTTTCAGACAGTCTCTAACACTGGCATTCAATTGAAAAGATAATAATTGGGAGAATTCCATGCATAAAAACTATCCACTGTTTAATCAAGGCCTGGTGTTGAATCAATACCCAGGTGCGGTTTTTAGGCCCAGCCTTTAATTGAGGAAATACGCAGTTGTAAGAACGAAGGTCAATGACTGTTCCTGTTCATCCTAATAGTGTACTGTCTTAAGTCTTTTATCTGTCTTAGAGCACAACAGAATACTTGAGTTTCACGAATAGCATTCTCGTTGTATATCATGAACAGTTCAGGGAACAGCACTTGTTCACTTTCCACGTAAACCATGGCCAACGTCATCCCATTGTTCTCCAAGCAGGATATATCTCATAATCAGGTTGTTACAATTTCATATACAAAGTCCCAGGAATGTTATCTTCTCATTAACTATTCTTGCAGTGTTTCTCACTGCTGGGAATTGAAACCCATGACATTTCGCTAATGATTCTCATCCTTTTTCAAGTATTTTGAAGAGCAAAAGTCAATTTATCAATTGGATAAAACGCTTCCCCTAGAGTTTTTAAGACATTTAAAACCCACGTCCTCAGGATGAAGCCAAGGGCTGATGCTCCTCACTTGTTTCCTGCAGATGTGGGTTGTAGATATCATTAAGACCGTCGTACATGTTTTATCCTTTACTTAAAGCATAGTTTAAGCTTGTGAAGCAATACCTCCTGCGCCTGAGTGCTGTGAGCGCTACAACTGTCTCAGGTCTCAGGTTAAAGTTGCTGTGTGAGAAATGTTTTGTGGAAAGAGATACATATATATGAAAACACAATGCCATTAAGAAGGTGGTCAAATGTAACAAATGTTATGTTTGGGATAACATTTTCTTAGTAAAGTACAGATTCTAATACTTTTGTTTTTTTTGGTGGGGGGGGGAGTCCCATCTGGGATACAGACCCATACTGCCAGAGTTAATTAATTAAACACCTAATCGCCAGCACACAAAGTCAACCATCTAGCCCACTCAGCCAACGAAAAATGAAAGTCAAACAACTGGTAGTCTAGATCACATACTTTGTGTACCCCTCTGAGAAGTGTGAATTGGCATGGCCTCCTTGGCAAAAAGCTATGAACATACAATGCCATTTTTTTGTGGGGGTTGAGTCCCATCAGGGATTCGAAAGTGTTATCCCAAATATAACATTTGTTAGTTTACTAAGAAAGTGTTATCCCAAATATAAAATTTGTTAGATACATACGTACAATCACAGATTGTGCCTGGGTACATCTACCCAAGGCAAGGGTGTTTTTCAACTGAATTTGTTTTCTTTTTTTGCATTAGATTTAATTTTTTGCTCACACTATGCACTCTATAGAGTGTCCGACACACAGAGAACCAGTGCTGCAAGCTGTAGGGGGCCAGGCCAGATTATGTCACGTGATACATAAGAATTATGTTTACTTTAATAGATTTGTAACTTAGAGGAATGAAATAAAAAATATATTGCTCCCTCCATACCCAGTTTTGAAAAACAAGAATATTTTTAATGGATCTGATAAAAATAATATTTCACCTTGCCAGCAACGAACATAATCTTGCTCTCATGAATCAGGGATGCAGGTCCCCCAGTGCGGATGTGATATCCAACCAGGGAAACATGATTTGTATCTTGATGTAGTAGCAGAGAGGTGTCCTGGGACCAATCACAAAGCCCCAAGCCGGTACGCGATGCATATCTTGGCATATACCTGAATGTTTTATGTGGAGTATTGGCTTTGTATTACCTGGTTGGGAGGACACATTGAGGAAGGACACAGTGTTGTGATCAGGCTGTTTTAATGCTATTGATTTGTGAGTGTGTGATTGGTAGGTAGGGCTGGGACGAGTCCAAGTACAGAGCTCCAGATAAGCTTTTGGTGTTGTGGGTATTTTACCCATGCATTTTAAAATCATTGGGTATCAGTAATTCTACCTGCGTATTCAAATTTCTGTTACCCACTAGTTTTTACACATGTGGGTATTTAAGTTAAATATTTAAAAACACTATTCATCTAGTCCCTGCAAACTGGCGTCGTGTGGGTTCGAGAGCTTTATAGGACTCAAAAATACCACGATACTTCCACAAGAAAATGTGATGGCAAATGATCATGATGTAACTGTCATCGTGGAGTTTGGCAAGGTTGACGGAATGCCCGTTTATAATTTCAAAATAAGTTGCTGATTTGCTAATCGAATACGCAGGGTTGCTTCACAATATTTTGATGATACGCACAAGTTTTATTTTTGTAGCGTATCTGTAATGTTCGTTGCGTATTTGATACGCTTGGATTATATTTTACTATGTATTTCTGCATTTCTGATGCGTATTTCACGCAGATACGCAGCTTATCTGGAGCTCTGCAAGTATACGACCTGGGTACCCGACCGACTCTCACCCGAGCCTACCTGGGTATCCAGTGTAGGTCTCAAGAGATGGGTACAAAATGTCCGATTGGGGGTAGTTTGACAGTAGCCCTGTCAAAATGTTTTTAGATTCACATATAAAACGATCTGGCCATGCATACACTGAAGTTGAAGGAAGGTTTATCTTTATTCGAACATATAAAAGTCAGAAGGAATGCGATCATAATCAGAAAGAAATGTGAAATAATAATGTGTGTGTGTGCTTGTACTAGTCCGGACTGATGCCGATTAAATAGTGCTAGCCCACTGAGATACCTTGCCGCAGTTTAACATGAATACCCCACTCAGACACAGTATACTGACACCTAGCCGACCAGTCCTTGTTTTAGCCCTTTAATACGAGCACCAGGTAGGGTAACAACAAGTACCATCTTTCAAAGTCTTTTTGGTTTGACACGGCCGGGGATCAAACTCTGGACCTTCCGCTCTCCGGGCGGACACTCTACCACTAGACCATGGTTGGTTGGTTGGTTTGTTGTTTAACGCTGCACTCAGCAATATTCCAGCTATATGACGGCGGTCTGTAAAATAATCGAGTCAACTGACATCATGAGCATCGATCCACGCAATTGGGATAGATGACATGCATCAACCAAGTCAGCGAGCCTGAGCACCCGATCCTGTTAGTCGCCTTTTACGACAAGCATAGTCGCCTGTAACAGCAAGCATGGGTTGCTGAAGACCTATTCTACCACGGAATCTTCACGGGTCACTAGACCATGGAGGCAGTCCATGTGGGGACTAGTATGACTGGCATAAACACACACAGCCACTGAGAGCTTCTGTAACACAATTACTCCATCAAGCCAACATCACCAAGGTAGAGCTGAGTATCGCCTAGTATCTTGCGATACAATTTGTATCATGATACGGACTGACGATACTACTGGTATCGCGATACACCAAATCAAAATGATCAAATAGTAAGAAATGATGAAATCACAGAAATAAAGCTCTGAAATCTCTTTCTTCATACATTTATTTATTGTTATCTCAAAAACTTTAAGAAGAAAACTACAAGAACAAAACAGTTTTAAATGAAGGGATGGTTATTGAATGAAACAGTAGTCAGTACATCCTCAGTTACCACATTATTGTAATCTGCCATGCTGGTGGCGCAATGCTACATCTGCCTATATGGGAGATAACTCTTTTGGTTTCTGTTCTATTTATTGTGAGTGAGTGAGTGAGTTGGGTTTAACGTCGCTTTTTAACAGTATTCCAGTTATATCGCGGCGTGTCAGCTTAATGTGGGAGGAAAGTCGAAGGGATGCAGGTCTCAGACGTTTACCACTTCGGTGAAACCCACGAGCACGGGTATGGTGCTGACAAACCTAGAAACATAATCGGGGCGAACCGGGATTCAAAACCAACAATCATAGGTTTCTGGCGTGCCCAGGCGACGCAACTCTGCACAGCGAATCATGGCGCCTTAGACGACTGGGCCACCCGTGCCCCCTGTTCTATTTATAGAGTATCGCAATCTCACAAGCTTACAATTCAAGTATTGTGTGTACCTAAGTATCGATGATATCGTAGCAGGAGTAGAAACTAACATTTTTAGTCCACTAGTCCTTATAATGATAACATATAGCAAAACCCTTAAAAACGGCAAATTTCTACTAGTCCTTAGGATACCTTAACTATTGGGCAGTTTGGCAAGGACTACAGGACTACTGCCAATTTCTTACGCTGTCGTAGGTATTGGTGAATTGTCACAGCCCTACGTCTAAGCTTTGCTTGAATAAACGGACACGATTTCAACTACAGGACAAAGTACAACAGTTGATTGTAAGCTCAGTCTGGCCTATAAAACTCTCAATCGAGGAGGGGGCACGGGTGGCCCAGTCGTCTAAGGCGCCGCGATTCGCTGTGCAGAGTTGCGTCCCTTGGGCACGCCAGAAACCTATGATTGTGAATTCGAATCCCGGTTCGCCCTGATTATGTTTCTAGGTTTGTCAGCAGTATACCCGTGCTCATGGGTTTCACCGAAGTGGTAAACATCTGAGACCTGCATCACTTCGGACTTTCCTCCCACATTAAGCTGACACGCTGTGATATAACTGGAATAATGTGAAAAGCGACGTTAAACTCAATTCACTCACTCACTCACTCACTCAATCGAGGACAACAAATGAAATGAGTCAGTCCTGCACAGCATGCCATCTGTAATTTACAGAGACAAATAGTTTCTAAATTTGGCCACATCTGCATCATCAACACATGCAGCATAAACCTTGATGGGACTAAATAGCCTTGTCATTTCAGTCTGCTATCCCGATTATCCGAGAGAAACATTTATCTGCTTTTCATCTTTTCTTTCCCATATGACACATGAAGGAGGAATCTGCCTTTTCTGTCTGAACATATCATGCAGAAATAGCATCAAGGATGGTTTTTTGTCACAACTCAAGAAGGTGTCTCTCTTTATATGTCTGGGTGGAGGGGATTATTCTCCGTCCATGTCTATGCAAACTATATTTTGGAAAACATTCATCCTCAGATATCTAGTGTATTAAATAACTCATATGATAATTTTCTCTGGCTCAATTCTCCATTATACCGTTTTGAGTCCTGTTGACACGCTAAGTACGTGATCGAAGAAAGACTATCACCAGAACTCGACTTATCTTGCCTTCTCCAAACTGGAATGTTTTGTAGCATAATGACTTCCTTCGCTTAGTGTTTTAATACACAGAAAACACTTTTCCAGCTAAAAGTTGATAACAGTCTTTTGATTCAATTAAATATTTGAGGTGGAGCAATACATTGATGCACCGTTGCATCGTGTGTTTTCATGCGCCTATACGATACAGGGTACATTTTTTTCTGTATGGATACAAGACGATACACTTGCTAAAATACATTACTGCTCGTTTAATGACTCCCAGCGTTTTTGTTAGTAAAAAGTTGCAAAATGATTTGTGACTAAGTTCACTAAAGCATCGCTCGTCACACGGGATATGGGTACAACGTGTGAGGCCCATTTCTGGTGTCCCCTGAAATATTGCTAAAAGCGGCGTAAACCTCACTCACTCACCCACTCTCATGCCAAGGTGTAGCTATGGTTACCTGTTCCCCAATTTATTCGTTGTAAATCACAAGCTTTCCAATGGGTGAATCACCTCAGGGCAGTTAGAAAGTCTGCCAAAGTGTGCTTTAAGATTTTCAGCTTCCTCATACATATCTGATGAGCTACAAATAATGAAATATTTTAAACATCTTGAAGGGCAGTCTATTAGAAAGTCTGCCAAAGTGTGTTTCTCGATTTTCAGTTTCCTCATACATATCTAATGTCTGAACTACAAATTATGAAATATTTTAAATATCTTGAGGGGAAGTCTATTAGAAAGTCTGCCAAAGCAAGATTTTCAGCTGCCTCATACATATCTGATGAGCTATAAATTATGAAATATTTTAGATATATTTACCTTAATTAGTTATCTGCAAGTACAAATTCAGACATTTTCCACATACCATGCCATTTTTCATTTTTGATAAGGAATCCTTATTCAAAGTTAGCATTCACTGAAATACAAGATATTGGGGTTGATAGATGAGTTCTGAGCCTCACATAGGACGAATTGTGTAATAGTGAAATCTTTTGTTGTGGGCGTTACATGATGTCATAGAGGTATATCCAGTAACATTAGAGTATCCTGATCAAATTCTTTCGCTGTAACAAGTCAATAAAATAAGTAGTTATCTGTGACCTTTGGAAGATGGCCAACTTGAGGAACATGCAGTGGTCAAATGCAGATTGTTGTTTGGTGAATCCAGGTTTCATCATTAGTCACAATTTGTTGCAAGAACCTCTCTGGGTCAGCTTCAAACAGATTAACATGAGATGAATTCTCTCTGGTGCATTTTTGATCCGACGTCAGTGGCTTTCAAATGACCCATGGAGATGGTATTTCTCAGAGGAGCTACAGAGCCTCAGGGTCTATTTTGTAAAGAACATATTATAGTTCGTCTTCAGTCAGAGATGTAGAAATGCTCTTACTAAAGATGTTTATCATCAATGTAAGGTTGAGGTGTCATAAATTATTTCTTCATAAGTCAGGTGAGCTACAGAGCCTTTTTCCCTGTTTTTTAAAGAATATTTTATGGTTTGTATTCAAGTGTGCTGTATATCTTGAATATGTTGGCAGACTTTTCTAACAGTTCGCCTCCAAGTCATTACACCTGATGATAAACGATGAATGAACGAGGGACAGGACTGCTGAGACTGGATGTAATTACGATGACCATTCTGTGTCATGTGAAAATTACTTTTAAGAATGAATCTGTCCTTTCTGAGATAGGTCGAAGGGCCATCTGATTTCCTTGTCTCAAAATAAAAGACAATAACCCTCAGTCCATGTCTTGGGAAAAATAATGTTAAGATTCCATCTTTTTTATCCATCAGGGGGCGGTGGGGTAGCTCATCACGCTGAAGTGTACATGGATAAAATGTGTAAAACCCACTTCTGGTGTCACCTGCTGTGACATTGCTTGAATATTGCTAAAAGCGGTGTGAAACCATACTCAGTCAGTCAGTCAGTACCCAGGCCACATCTTGTGAAAAATGTTTCGACTACGTCTTTTTTGATGCATTATATTTTAACATGTCCAGCCTCATCGATTATAATTCTTGGTCTACTGCTGAGCACAGGAATGCTGTTGATTTCAACAACATCTGCAGCATCAACCTCTACAGCTCTCAACAACATGGGACTTTTTGTATGTCAGTTTCATAACATTGTGGGGGCAAGGGTGGCCTTGCTGACTAGAGCTTCACTATTTGCTGTACAGAGTTGCATCCCTTAGGTGTGCCTGGAATCAGTGATTGTGGTTTTGAGGTCCAAATTTGCGAAAGAACGGATTCACCTCAGGCTTTCCACCCATGTCAAACTGACACGCTGTGATATAACAAAAATACTCTACACATGGCATTAAACCACTCACTCACTCACTGTATAATGTTGAGACTTTCCTGATGTTCACACAAGAACATCCATTCATTACAGACACTATACTGCTATGGGTTATAGCAAGTGTTTGGTCTGCTATGAATAGAAAGAAAAAGAAAACCATCAAAACACTGCAGATTTAAGGTCCAAAAAACAACTGTGACACCCGTCTCAAATACATCACCATCGAATAACTATTTCTTCATTTTTGGCCACTTTGTACCATGGGTGTATTCTTTGTTCTTCCTCAGCAGTTTATATCACTTGTGAAGAACAATTTGTAGCTTTAATCTCTGTGTTGACATACCCACAACTGAAGAGTCGTTGAGATTTATGCATGAGCATCAGAACCCGACTCCTGTAGTTTACGGATTTAATTGGATGCAACAGCCATGGAATTGACTCTATAGTATATGAACTGCCTTAATAAAAGTGATTTATATGCAATCAGTATTATTGATGTTACAGAATTAGCCAAATTATATGTTATCCCAACAGTGTATCAGAAGGACTCTACAGAATGCATTTGTTACAGGTCTCAGAACTGATGATTATTTCAGACTGACGACAGATTAAAATTGATTTTCTAAAAACAACCTTCTAAATGTTGTAACATGAATTATATAGATTCAATTGATTGCCAACATAATATATATACTATAAATCAGTTAATTGAAAGTTGTTTTGTCAGAAAACTAATTGTTATTCTTGAGGACAATTTTATGCGTATCTCACCTGAACGGAAATTTTCTTAAAACAGCGAGTGAGTGAGTTTGGTTGAATGCCACTTTGTACAGTATTCCAGTTTTATCATGGCGTGTCAGCTTAGTGTTGGACGAAAGCCCCAGGCAGGCTTGGTATGGTGCTGACTAACCTTGAAACATAATCAGGCCGAACCGGGATTTGAACCCACGATCGTAGGATTCTGGCATACTCACGCCTTAGCCACCCACCCCCCACCCGACCCTTTTAAATAGCTAGATCTATATTGTGATAAAACGGGTCTTACATCGTGAAATGCATCAAATCATGTGAGCACCTTGATTAAAAACATTAAAAGATTTGGAAAATATCTGCTGACAACAAGTTGGTGGTGCACATTGCAAATCCTGTAATCTATCGAAATCTGCATGACAGTTTACCAATACAATTTGGTGCGCGATTTTGATTGAACTATGCATAGACTCGTTATCCAGCCAAAATGTAACTCCATAATACCAGCCTAGTTCGATCGGCAAGGATGGAAACTGGACTATAGTCAGTTAGCTCTCTTGCCTTGGGAAGATGCTTTCTAAAATGATTTGGCTTCTTTTTACCATCTCGATTAAGAACATTTTATTTACACAAATAAAACCCCACACAGAACACAAATAGCCCTTTGATTGTACTCTCCATGGTATGTAGAAACAACATTGATTGTACTCTCCGCGGTATGTAGAAACAACATTGATTGTACTCTCCATGGTATGTAGAAACAACATTGATTGTACTCTCCAAGGTATGTAGAAACAACATTGATTGTACTTTCTACGGTATGTAGAAACAACAGGTTGTGTGAAGTATCCACAACAACATCATGACGCTGCTGTACTGCCACGTTGAAAATTGTCATTTTAGTTCATTTTCGAGATGTTTTTCTCTGTCATACCAAGAATTTAGAAGCCTCGCTGCTGATTGGCTGATTAGAAAGTTACCCTGGTGCAACTTCCAATGGAGGTGTCCTGAGATCTTAACACAGCGAAATATCATATCAGAGTAAAAGAGCTGATTTTTAAGTAAAAGGAAAAATATCTGAAGGGTGGAGGCAAAAATATAAAAATGAAAATGTAGGTTTAACATAGAAACATCAGTGACTGGGCCCATACCTGTGAAGGTCCAGGGTAGAATAGGTCTTCAGCAGCCCATTCTTGCCGTAAAAGACGACTGTGTTTGTCGTAATAGGCGACTAACGGGATCGGGTGGTCAGGCTCGCTGATTTGGTTGATGCATGTCATCATGTCCCAATTGGGTAGATCAATGTTCTGATATCAAGCACTGGAATTTCTGATCCGGACTCCATTATTTACAGACCCTCTCATATACCTTGACTATGGCTGAGTGCGGCATTAAACAACAAACAAACAAACAAACCATATTTTCTTGTGTCATACACCATTTTATGTTCTGTTTGTGTGGAAAATTGCTATCCCTGTGCTTCTTTGAGTAAGAGCATACATAGCTAAAATGTCATGGAACTGTAAACCTTAGGTTCAAAATTACGAAACACGATTTATATTCTAATTCCATTATTTGTTAGTGACGAGCTAATTTGTAAAACATGTAATTAAATTAACCTCAAGACCTCATAAATAATACATCAGTTGCAAACTCAGGTGATATTGTACCCAAATTACAAAGACCTCAACTTGGTGAGTTATTGGCTTAATTCATGCAGCATCATCAGTTTAGCAATTATTTATGACATCGAACATAAGAAGATAGCAGGGAGAATTCTAATAAAAGTGATGGAGAACCCATGCCTCCACATCACCTTATCTCCCTTGCGTCACGAGCCAGACAGCATTCATCATCAGCTGATTCCTTAGGAGACGTGTGATAAATTTCATTATTGATAAATCATCAGGGGAATATTCTAATGCATCAATGTATTGATTAAACAGGAAATAGATTCAGATAAATATTATTTCCAATGGGATATAAAAGTGAAAGGTTTCTGTGGTCAAGGTGAAATTAATGATTCCAACGCAGTCAGTTTCAGTGGAATCATTAAAATGTTGAAAGTAATTAATTTGAATAATTTGAATAATTTGTTCCAATTATTCATGAGAGGGTATATTTTGAGTTACATGTGTCATTAGCGGGATGTAGAGGATTTAAGGAACGAAAATGTTTAATTATTTGTTTAACGATGCAATATTACAGTTTTTTAATGATGGTCTGTAATTAACCAAGTCTTGACCAGACAATTAATCCAGTGATTGATATCATGAGCATCAATAGCAATTGGGATATACATAATTTCTCTGGTAGAAGAATGCATATTCTGAGAAATAGTCATGAGTGACAATAAACATAGTTGTGTTCCACTATTGGATAGTGGAGAATAGTCACAGCGTAAAAGAGTTACTACCCTTTAGATGTCTTCGTTTTTGAAAGTTCTAAAAACCAAAGAAGCAAGTTTAAATACATGCTGAAGGCAATGTGAAAAATGTTCAACATAATAATAATAATAATAATAATAATGATATATGGTGCTGTACTCCATGCATAAGCATGCTCTATGCGCTTAGACATTTATTAGGTACCGTATTCGACGTAATAAGTGCCCCGCTCTAATAAGCGCCCACGGCGATATTTGCTAATATAATGGCTAGTGAACAATCCCAATCAGCACCCCTTCCGATTGATCAATGTACACAAGACTTATTTATTCGTGTATAATACACACTCGTGTGTTATATCACCCTTAATTATGGGCAATTAAATTCTTGAAAAATATATCTATCGTATGTAAACATTTCAGGCTGTTAGCTTAAACCACGAAATTTACGATCTTTCAACTCAAAATAATATTCTAATAAGCGCCCCCTATTTCTAATTTTGAGAGCACCCTGGGCGCTTATTACGTTGAATACGGTAATTCAATAATGGGCTAACAGACTATTCCTAACTTGTCTTACTTCATAACTGTGGGTCGTTGTTTGTGATGTGTAAACCTTTTCACCATGCAGGTTGACTGTCAACTGGTGTGGGATTTTACATGATGGAAACTGGCCAGTCAGATGGCTTGATTCTATTATAAGTAATGATACATAGTACTACAGTAAAACCCCTTGAAGAACCGATTATTGTCATAAATATATGTACATGTTTTCCATTGCAGAGTATTATCCTAATATCTTTCAGAGACAGTCATTCAGTGGTCAGGCATTGGCTTAGCAAGAATATGCAGATTATCTAGAGATTATCCATCACATTTTGATATTTTTCAATGTGTCTTCTCAATTATTCCCCAAGACTGCCAGGACGTTCCCAGATATTGGTTGTAAGAAGATACTTATTATGATTATGGAAATATGGTGTGATCATTTATTTATCCTTTCATTTAAAGCTGACTTGCCGAAACTGTCTATTAAGACTAAAAAACATCTACATATACATAAACACACTCTTTATTGGAAAACTATTAGCATCGCTACACTGTTGGAATTTAGATCTAACCTTGGTATGGCTTCTGAGAATTAGAAATCTGTGAACATTAATCCCTATGCCCCCGATTTAGGTAAAATGTTCATAGCATCACTAAATGCATGTGGTATGGGCTATAGTGAATGGGGGCGGTCAGGTAGCCAAGTGGTTAAAGCGTTCGCTCATCACGCCGAAGACCCGGGTTCGATTCCCGACATGGGTACATTGTGTGAAGCCCATTTCTGGTGTCCCCCGCCGTGATATTGCTGGAATAAAGCGGCATAAAACCATACTCACTCACTCACTCACTCACTCACTCACTCACTCACTCACTCACTCACTCGTGAATGTGAAAAGGTCACAAAAGTTTGCTAGCTGGAGGCGTGAAACCTCGTTCAGTAGATTCAAATATTCAGTCACGAAATTGTGACACCACTCACATTTCTTTCAAATAGACAATGTTGTGCTGGCAAATTATTGGCAAACTTACCGGATATGCGATACCTTGCCAGAGGGAAGATGTGGCTCAGCTTATTTCTACCATGTTTGTGTGGCAAGAAATGTACACATGTATCTATATGCTTCTGAATGGTTTTCAGAAATTTTCTCTTGCTAATTTCTCTTGTCTCACTGGATATATCTGGTCAGACATTTTGAAAAAAGTGGAAATTTAAACAATTATACAGTAAACTACATTTATAGCGAACACCCTTAAGATGAACTGATGGATATAACAAACTTATGTTTTTATCTCGGCCATTTGGTTTATATATGCTGTATATATGCATATAACGAACTACGATTATAATGAACTAAAATTAGTATCCCCTTTGAGTTCGTTATAGCTGTAGTTTATTGTATATGAATACAGCTGGACTTGGCTGTCATTATGCTATCATGATATAACATTTATGCTAAGTTTTCATGTAATAATTAGATCCACAACAAGTGCTTTTATGAGTTATCATGGTATAACATTTATACTAAATTTCATATAATTATAGTTTAGCAAATAATGCATATATTACATATACAAAATATCAGTAGTTTCAGTTATAGTTTTTAGATAGATGCTAGCCTAAGGTAACAGGAACTCATCTCCCAGACATACTATCCAATAAGACAATAGTTATGTCTACATAGTTTTATAAATTTAAAGCTTTTAGATAAATACTTGAAAGGTAACAGGATCCCATCTCCTAGACATACTGATCAATAAGACAATAGTTATATCTACATAGTTTTATAGATTTACTTAAATAAAATAGTTCAAGACAATCTATAAAACTATGTAGATAGAACTTTTGTCTTATTGATTAGTATGTCTGGGAGATGGGACCTTGTTACCTAAGGCTAGTATGTATCTAAAACCTATAACTGAAACTACTGATATTTTGTGTATGCGTTTTATCTGATTATATGTGTTACTTGCTAAACTATAATTATATGAAATTTTGTATAAATGTTATACCATGATAACTCATAAAAGCACTTGTTGTGGATCTAATTATGATATGAAAACTTAGTATAAATGTTATATCATGATAATACCCTTATAGAGGGATCAATGCTCCCGGCTTGAAGAAATACAGGTGCACAAACCAGTATTAGAGGATGGTTGTTCATGCTTGTTGCATTACAGTACACATGATTTATTTTTAAGTTTACCATATTCGACGTAATTAGCGCTCCCCTCTAATAAGCGCCCATGGCGATATTTGCTAAACAATTGGCTAGAGAACAATCCCAATTAGCACCCCTTTCGATTGATCAATGTATCACATTGATCAATGTAATACGTGTGTTATATGCACCCTTAATTATGGGACATTAAATTCTGGAAAAAATATATCTGTTGTGTATAAACATTTCAGGCTGTCAACATAAACCACGAAATTTACGATCTTTCAACTCTGTTGTTTTTCACCAAAATAATATTCTAATAAGAGCCCCCTATTTCTAATTTTGAGAGCGCCCTGGGCGCTTATTAAGTCGAATACGGTAATTTAATTCTCCTGTGTTGGGTTCAATCGAGGTCACATGAATGTTTCTCTGACAGTGTTTCATATGTGTTTGTAATGTTGCAGGTCAGAGATCGTGTTTGTGACACGGCATGAGGTCGTCTGGATATGTCAGCTGAGCGTGGCTGTCATCAGTCTCTCCGAGACCATACTTGTACAATACCTCAGCTACAAGGTGTGTACAGATTGTGTGTCCATGTGCCAAACCCATTTACAAGATATGTACCATACTATATGATATTATACCATACACTAGCCCTGATGTCTTATACCATACACTATTGCCCTGATGTCTTATACCATACACTAGCCCTAATGTCTTATACCATACACTACTGCCCTGATGTCTTATACCATACGCCGAGACCATACTTGTACAATACCTCAGCTACAAGGTGTGTACATATTGTGTGCCCATGTACCTCCCCAGTTTCAAGATATGTACCATTGTACCCTATGCTTATGTACCACCCCAGGTACGAAATATGTACCATTTTAATCTAATCATGTATACCACCAGAGTTACAAGATATGTACCATGGTACTCTATTTTTTATATACCTTACACCATTGCCCTGATGTCTTATACCTAAATATGCTATTGCCCTGATGTCTCATACCTCACTCTAGTGTCTTATACATTATGCTTATATAATTGCCCTGGTGTCATATACCTTATGCTATAGTCCTGATGTCTGATACCACACACTATTGCCCTGAAGTCTGATACCACACACTGTTGCCCTGATGTGTTGTACCTAACACTATTGCCCTGATATGTTATAACATACACTATTGCCCTGATGTCTTATACCTCACTCTAGTGCCTTATACCTTACGCTTATATACTTGCCCTGGTGTCATATACCTTAAGCTATAGCCCTGATGTCTGATACCACACACTTATAATTGCCCTGATGTGTTGTACCTAACACTATTGCCCTGATATGTTATACAATACACTTGTGCCTTGATGTGTTATACCATACACTATTGCCCTGATGTCTGATACCACACACATATAATTGTCCTGATGTGTTGTACCTAACACTATTGCCCTGATATGTTATACCATACACTAGTGCCTTGATGTGTTATACCATACACTATATCCCTGCTGTCTGATACCACACACTATTGCCCTGATGTCTACTGCCACCAACTATTGCCCTGCTGTGTTATAACTAACGCTATTGCCCTGATATGTTATACCATACACTATTGCCCTGATATGTTATGCCATTCACCTTTGCCCTGATGTTTCATACCATTCACCTTTGCCCTGATGTTTCATACCATACACTATTGCCCTGATGTCTTATACCATACACTATTGCCCTGATGTCCTATATCATACACTACTGCCCTGATGTCTTTTACTTTGCACTATTGCCCTGATGTCTTATACCATACACTACTGTCCTGATGTCCTATATCATACACTACTGCCCTGATGTCTTATACCATACACTACTGCCCTGATGTCTTATGCCTAACAGTGTTGATATCTTATGACTGCTTGTCCATGTTTCAGGGCAATATCTTACAGCAGATTCTCACGCTGGAGTTCGTGGTAGAACTCATCACCACTGTCCCTTTCATCTTCACAGTGAGTAGACAGCACACAGAACACACAGCATACCCAACACACACAACTCACACAACACACAGCGCATACAACACAGCACACACAGCATACCCAACACACACAACTCACACAACACACACATCACATACAACACAGCACATACAACACAGCACACACAGCATACCCAACACACACAACTCACACAACACACACATCACATACAACACAGCACATACAACACAGCACACACAGCACATACAACACACAACACTCACACAACACACAGCACATACAACACAGAACACAGAACACACAGCACATACAACAAAGAACACACAGCACATACATAAAAGAACACACAGCACACACAACACACATGACACAGCACACACGACACAGCACACACAACACAGAACACACAGCACATGCAACACATCACACACAACACACACAGTACACACAACACAACACATACAACACACAGCACACACAACACAACACATACAACACAACACATACAACACACAGCACACACAACACAACACATACAACACACACAACACTCAACTCACACTATACATAAGGCTGCGTTTTCCAAAAAAGTGAAGAGGGCAGTATGACTTTTTGGATATTTTTATTGACAGCAAAAGTGATGTGCGACACTTTTTATTTTTTTCCCACCAAAAACACCCACAAACAACAGGGCACACATTGAACTCCGCTCTTCAATACAATGTCAGTCGTCAAACATGGAGGACACAGTCTGCTTCATATCACACGGGAAATTTAAATCATCTTTTTTATATTGACAATAAAAATGTCTGACATGCAGGATTTAAAGTGACATGCTGAGTAAAATTTCCCCAAAGCCTAATACACAGTGACTGGTTCTATCTTGGGGGAATTGATTGATTCAATTGCCCATGCTTTTAACAGTATTCCAGTTATATCACAGTGTTAGGTTAATGTAGGAGGAAAGACCGAAGTGATGCAGGTCTTAAATGTTTACAACTTTGGTGAAACACACGAGCCTGGTACTGTCTGGACAAACCAAGAAACATAATTTGGGTAGAACCGGGATTTGAACCCACAATCATAGATTCCTGGCATGGTCAAGGGACACAACTCTGCACAGAAAAATGAGGCACCTTAGACAACTGGGCCACCTGTGCCCCCTAATACATAGAGAAATTGTGACAGTTTATGAAAGTATTCTTGTCAGAACAAACAGCAAGGTGAAGCCAATAAGTGAAGTGAATAAGATTTAATTCAAAGTTATGTTTTTAACCAAATCTGAAACAATTTCGGTTTGCAACAGATAAAAGACTCCTGTAAGTGTTCAAATGGTTTAATTTGCCATACTGACTTCAGAAAATGCGTGATTTCATAAAAAACATGAACATGCCAAAATGTCAATTTACAAATCAATAGCGTGTGTGTCACCTCTGGTTGTGATGCAAGCAACACATCTTCGTCTCATGGAATGGTCTAGGCGTTGCACAAAGCCCTGTGGGATATCTGTCCATATCTGCTGGAGCATGTTTGGAAGTTCCTGGAGTGTCTGTGGAACACGTGGTTGACGTCGAAGGCGCCGATCCATCTCATCCCACATGTGCTGGATTGGTGAGAGATCAGGGGAGCGAGCCGGCCAGGGGATGACATTCACATTGTTTTGTTGAAGAGAATCCTGAACAAGTCGAGCAATTTGAGGTCGGGCGTTGTCATGATAAAAGGTAATACCTGGGCCATGACAACGCAAAAACGGTAGAACAACAAGGCCGATGATCTCGTCGCGGTAGCGCTGTCCATTGAGATTTCCCTCTACACTATCAAACGGGTCCTCTGTCTTGCTGTTATCCCACCCCATACCATCACGCTGCCGCCGCCAAACCGATCTTCTTCCATGACACAATGATTGACGTAACATTCACCTTGACATCCCTGCACATCTACGGCAACGACGTACAGTTTGTGAAGATATTCGTCGAAGGCCGGGGATGCTTCTTGCAGTCACTGTTGCTGGCTGGAATCAATTTCGTAGGTGTGTTGTTCGAAT
This sequence comes from Haliotis rufescens, assembly GCF_023055435.1. Taxonomy (NCBI): domain Eukaryota; kingdom Metazoa; phylum Mollusca; class Gastropoda; order Lepetellida; family Haliotidae; genus Haliotis; species Haliotis rufescens. The sequence goes on along the minus strand of NW_025964372.1, from coordinate 38,823,023 downwards.
CCAGTTGTCTTGTCGATAATTGGTTACGCGTGGCCTGCCACTCTGACTGCATTCGTCTGTTGCCAACGTTGCCATAAACACCAAATGGTGTTTCTGTGGATGTTAAATTGTCTTGCAACATCACATTGACTCGATCCTGCTTCAAGCATACCAATGGCTTGCAGATGCTCAATTTCGGACAGGCGTGGCATTTCGTAATGTTGAATAATTGCGTAATTTTGTTGTTTTTCAGAGTGGTTGTTGTCAGCACGATGCTAAACAATACATAAGGAAAACCGTTAAAGCACATGTTTTTATACCCATTCTTGGGTAGTGAAATGCATGGGGCTTGCATAAAAGTCAACTTTTGCATGGAATGCAAGCTTTTCTGTAGCAGTTGCGTTTTTGTGACTTGATTCCATACATGTACTACAATATTGTAAACCAAACTTTACTTTTTTGAAAAATACACTAAAATATTGGTGTCACAGGAACTTTTGTTGATGAGTATAATTTACAGACAAATCTAGGGGCCAGTCTAAAAGTATATAAGTGACAATTTGTTTTCCCAGAAATTTGATTCTGAGAAGGAATCAGTAAAGTCAAATGTTGGTAAATCTGATCTCGCAACTTCGCTACCTTATTTGTTACGGATAATAACTATTTTATATAGTTGTATTGATATACAGAAACAGGAGAACTTTTTAGAGGTGTGCATAAAAAATCACCATTAAGATTTCAGTAGTCAGTCAGTCAGACATTTTAGAATCTTTAGCCTGATTGGAATTTTTCTAGCAACAGCCCTGGTGGCCAGGCAGCAATTTCACACACTGACTTTGTTGTCATCGTCTAGCCTCTAGGACTTGTGTTTTCCTTAAAATAGGTCTGCATGACCCTAGTAATGATAGAAGACATGAAGTAATTAGTTTACAAAATGCCAGTTGGTTACAGCTTCTCAGTTTAGACATTTCTGGCTTGTGTCGTGATGACTACCAGTTCATTTAATGTCTCGGTATCTTTGATGAGACCCTCATGTCTTACGTAATAAGTGAGAAATGCTTCAGTCAGCAGTATATCAGCTGCATCGTGGCGCCTTGTAAATAATGGTGCCAAGTCCAGGCAAACCAGAGTCTGAAAATGTGAAAAATGAACCCCTTGCTATCTGGGCATGATGAAATAGAATAAGCCAATCACACATCCTGGATGCTGAATCTAATTCTGTCATCTCTCACAATGAGTGAGTGAGTGAGTTGTGTTTGATCAAATGACCGATTGAGTGAGTGAGTGTCCTTTGAGTGAGTGAGTGTGCGTGTGTGTATATGAGCGAATGACCCATGAGTGAATTTTTTGAGTGAGTGACCAAGTGAGTGAGCGAGGGACCAAGTGAGTGAGTGAGTGAGTGAGTGACCAAGAGACCAAATGATTGAGTGACCTGTGAGTGACCAAGTGAGTGAGTGAGTGAGTGACCAAGTAAGTGAATGAGTGACCAAGTGAGTGAGTAAGTGAACAAGTGGGTGAGTGAGTGACCAAGTGAGTGAGTTAGTGACCAAGTAAGTGAGTGAGTGAGTGACGAAGTTAATGAGTGAGTGACCAAGTGAGTGAGTGACCAAGTGAGTGAGTGACCAAGTGAGTGAGTGACCAAGTGAGTGAGTGAGTGACCAAGTGAGTGAGTGAGTGAGTGACCAAGTAAGTGCATGAGTGACCATGTGACTGCTTGTGTGACCATGTGAGTGAGTGACCAAGTGAGTGAGTGAGTGAGTGAGTGAGTGACCAAGTGAGTGAGTGACCTAGTGAGATATTTATGATGCGGGAACACACAAGAATAATAATCTCTTAATCATATAACACAATCAATATTTAAGATGTATTTTTGCTTTTTGAAGTAACCATGAATACAGTGTTGACCATACAGTTTATCATATGCTGACAAACGATTTGTAGCCTTGCTCCAAGGCTGTAGTGAATGGTGAATCCTTTGGTGTATAGTAATTCTATCCTTATGATTGGCAAGTCTAGATAAGTGGACAGTAAGGACGCCAGTCTCTTATAGGGACATCTTGTTCTTATTATTAATATAATCAAGAAATTATGATTTAAGCTAATAATCATTGCCTAAGGGACTTGTGCAAGTCTAAATGAATTGCAACCATGTTGATCTTGATAAACACCCATTGGGAAATTCATCTCTAAACTTACTGAGAAGATTAGTCATTAGTTTATAGAGCAAGCAGACATTACATTGATTAATGGATCTTGAAAGTAGTACCTGCTAAGTGTCTCCATTTGCAAATTTATCTGACCATGATATGAAGTATGTTGAAACAGTTTATCACATCGATAACGCTATCCATTATATGAAGAATGTTATTATGGTGTTAGTGTTGTCAGTAACGATGCTGTCACATAGGGTGTATATATGTCGTGCGTAATTTAAGAACTGCTCGATCCACAGATTTTGCAATTCCCAGGAACTGTAATCCTGCTTGCGTAATCCGCTAATTGGGCAGGCTTTTTAGCGTAATCCCCATAGACTGAGCAACGACTTCCATTAATGAAAAAAAATAGTTTATTGTATAAGTACAGGGCTAATGTAGTACCTGTCTAACTTCAAAAATACCATACCTTTATAAAGTACTGTCGGAAATGTTAGAAGAATGCTTTTCGTCTGTTAAAAAAGATAGAATTTTATACAGACTGTTTTATTCAATTATCGAGTAACAAACGATTTATCTTCCTTTGGTTTGAAGTATTTCAGTCACAAGGAGTCCTATCAACGACTTCACAGTAAAAAAAATCGAACAGCAAGTTCAGATTTATTCAAAGTCTAGTGAGAGAAGTCTGAAACGGACTATAGAAATATGCACATGTGACTCCGTTATAATAATGTAGTCTCCATAAAACATCAAATCCACCCCAAAAATCATTTGGATAAAATTCTAGGTGTGCATCTTATAAAATAAAAAAATGCTGCTGCAATTGTTTTGTGAACACTGCTCCCATGATGCATGTTACATTACACTTGCACAGCCATGGAACACGACATCGAGTCTGTGCTGGGAAATATGTACAAGTTCTTTACACTTGACAGAGACAGGGAAACCATTTATTAGTTTACATAGGGCGTATAACCAAACTGCCCAAGCTCTGGGTCTTCCATACCAATAGGTCTACAGTATGATAAGGAAAACAAAGATAGTAGGTGTTGTCTCAAAAATAAAACCGGGACGTAAAAGATTAAAGAAAATTAAAGACGCAATGAATGTTTCCGGACTACATTAATTATTGCTCACCACAAGGTTGGATTTTGATACACAGCATGTAGCAAAGACCAAGAAGTTTTCATGGAAAAGTATTCCATCCTGTCTATGAGGTCACAATATCTCCGCACCATTCATAACTATGGCAGTCATGGCTTCCAGGTCATTTACCTTGATGAAACCTGGGTGTATAAGAATCGTTCCACTGACTACATGTGGCTACCGTCAGATGGACAAAATGCACCTATGGCACCATCAGGTAAAGGGAATCATGTCATTGTTTTGCATACGGGAACCCGTCTTCTTGGGCTTATTCATGGATTGAGCTACATTTTGATGCAAAAAAGAATAATGGTGATTATCATAAGGAAATGTTTTTTTGTTTTGTTTGTTTGTTGTTTAACGCCACACTCAGCAATATTCCAGCTATTTGCAGGCGGTCTGTAAAATAATCGAGTCTGGACCAGACAATCCAGTGATTGACATCATGAGCATCGATCCACGCAATTGGGATCGATGACATGTATCAACCAAGTCAGCGAGCCTGACCACCCGATCCCGTTAGTCGCCTTTTACGACAAGCATAGTCGCCTTTTACGACAAGCATAGTCCCCTTTTATGGCAAGTATGGGTTGCTGTAGACCTATTCTACCCCGGAAACCTATGACTGTGGGTTCGAATCCCGGTTCGCCCCGATTATGTTTCTAGGTTTGTCAGCACCATACCCGTGCTCGTGGGTTTCACCGAAGTGTTAAACGTCTGAGACCTGCATCACTTCGGGCTTTCCTCCCACATTAAGCTGACACGCGGTGATATGACTGGACTACTGTTAAAAGCGGCTTTAAACCCAAATCACTCACTCACTCACTTTAACAATTACCAGTCCCCCATAATTTTTGTCAGTCCCAACTTTCAACAACAACAAAAAATGTATGAAAATTACCTGGTTTTAATTCCTTCAACTTCATGTTCAATTCATCTCTGAAGTAACCTAGTTACATCTACACGTCATTCACACAAGGTTCAGTCACAATTTTCTCCTTTTTGTTTTATTATTTCAAACTAAGTTGCTACAAATATATTTTTAGCCTTGAAGCAAAGTGAAAGGCTATTTCCTTGCACTAAAAATAGACAAGGGGAACCCCTGATGGTAACAGACAAGCTGACTTTATTTAACAAAAATGTATAAGGTACTTTATTTGCCAGTCTACAGGGACTGGGTCTACCAAAAGACATTAAAAGATGGTACTTGTTATTACCATGCCTGGCAGTTGGGATTAAGGGGATAAAACAAGGACTGGTCAGCTTGGAGTCAATATAAACTGTCCACATGAGGTATTCATGTTAAACTGCGACATGGTATCTATGTGGACTAGCACTATAAAACCATCATAATTTCAGACTAAAGCAAGCAGCCACACATAAGTGCAATAATCTTAAACGAACGTTTCACCTCACCCCACCTCAAGATGTCTAAATTTTCATCTTATTGATATCTTGGATTCCTAATGAGGCTAATATTTTGTTGGGCTCCTGTCCCGTTCCGCAGCTACAAGTGGCATTTGGATCCTTCAGACACAGAGAAGGACAAGCACAAATATCCTTGTCAATTTAACATGACAGTTCAATTTTGACAAATGAAATCCCTGCCAATATTGAGAGCTTCAGTAGAGACGCCATCGAAGCAGAAAGCTTGAATGATGACATTGTCAGTGTATAGAGCTTTGGTAACAATGTCGTCAATGAAGGAAGATGCACAAATGTCAGAGGCATTGTTACGAGCTTCGCCTCTGATTTGCACATGTCACACAGATAAAGACTATCCTGGATGATTTGATTATTATGGCTGACAAGATTCATGCTTTTACCCCAAAAATGCAATTACGATGACTTGAGAAATGACATTTCGTCACCATGGTGAGAATGTTTAATTTGACTTTGTCGTGAAAATGTCCAGTTTGTCTGATTAGTGAAATCATGAATGGCAGGTTGTCAAGGAAAAAATATGTATAGCCTGGTTTTGAGATCAGCATTACTTGTCTTTTTTTCCAGTGCACAACAGGAGGTATCTCAGGACTAAGACATGAGACCCAACCCAATATTTTGCAACAACTGTTGTCCAATATCATATATACTACTCAAAAGAAGTTAAAAGAGAGCTGATTCCTTTCATTTTACTTGGGTTAATCTGTCATGGATATATACTACTTAAAAGAAGTTAAAGGACATCTGATTCTTTCATATTTCTGTAATTTATCTGTAATGTTATGACAGATTAACAAAAGTAATATGAAAGTGCTATAGCTGATCTGTCATCCCATGACAGATTAAGTATAGTAATATAAAACTATCAGGTGTTATTTAACTTCTTTTGAGTAGTATATATAAGCTTTGGGGAGATCTGAGCCCTGACATGCTGTCACTCTGTCTGAATTCCATTTGAAATATAAACTTTGTTAAAAAGCACCAAATTTTGTTAGAGTGAATTGATCAGTGTAATGCATGATGGGTTTGAGGTATGCAGTAGTGTGTCCAATACACATTCAAGTTGAGAATGGAGTCAATGCGATTCCTTGGGGATGCAATAAAGAAAGGCTGCTTGAATCATTAAAACTTGTTCGATTGTAGTGTGAATGTTACATATGCCTGACATTTCTGGTGACAAACACACTCAACGTGTCGAGTCAGTGGTTGATTTTCTTCAATCCATCATTGAAACCCCAATCTTTAATAGACTAAAGGCTTCTGAGATTGTGCAATGGTATGGCTTGAGTAATCTTTTTAGAGACCCGTGATGAACCAGGTTAGAATGGATCTTCAGCAACCAATGCTTGTCACAACAGGAACCTGATGGTCTTACTTCTGGCAACAGGAACCTAATGGTTTTACAGCAACTAACAAAAGCTAACATAACAGTCTTACTTCTGGCCACAGGAACCTGATGGTCTTACTTCTGGCAACAGGAACCTGATGGTCTTACTTCTTGCAACAGGAACCTGATGGTCTTACTTCTGGCCACAGGAACCTGATGGTCTTACTTCTGGCAACATGAACCTGATGGTCTTACTTCTGGCCACAGGAACCTGATGGTCTTACTTCTGGCCACAGGAACCTGATGGTCTTACTTCTTGCAACAGGAACCTGATGGTCTTACCTCTGGCAACAGGAACCTAATGGTCTTACTTCCAGCAACTAACAAAAGCTAACATAACTGTCTTACTTCTGGAAACAGGAACCTGATGGTCTTACTTCTGGCAACAGGAACCTGATGGTCTTACTTCTGGCAACAGGAACCTGATGGTCTTACTTCCAGCAACTAACAAAAGCTAACATAACAGTCTTACTTCTGGCAACAGAAAGCTTACTCAGTCTTGTACTTCAGTTAAAATGGAAAAAATATCCCAATCGTTAAAATGGAAAAACTATCCCAATCATGTTTTACTGAAACAATATAACTTGGAAGTAAATACTTTGACTGTGCCAGCCCCCATCAGAAGAAACATCGGTCCAACTGCCTCTGGAGGACACACATCTGACACAAACATAGCTCATTCCTGCAGTGAATCTTTTGAGGTCATTCCTTCTTTGTGATTTATGTACTGTTAAAGAGTCTTTTAAAGAAAAAAGATCTTCACTTTGGTGACAAGTGTTTGTTCAGATTAATGATGGGACTGGTGACTCAGGTCAGGTGGGTCTTGAGTAGGACCCGTGGTTAGTCACATGATAATTGTTTATGACAATAACAATACACCACAAGACTTTAATGTTTGCATTTCTTTCTGACATTTACATGTTTGAGAAAAAATTCAACTTCCGTCAACTTCAGTGTATACATGATCAGATTGTTTTATGCTTGTATCTAAATAGTTTGTGCAAGGTCTCCGGTAAAACAGTTCCAAATTGGACATTTTGCACCCAACTCTTGAGACCTACAGCAGGTGCCCGGGTAGGATCATGTAATAGGGGGTCGGGTACCAGGGTAGTAAATTTGGACTTGTCCCAGCCCTAGTCCAGGTAACATATGACCTGATTACTGTGAAAGTGAATTGTGGTCAGTCAGGTTAACAATGAGACTCACTACTGGTGGCAATAAGAGTTTGAGTCTCTCTCTATCTGTGCAGATATGTGGGAAGGTCACAAGTCACTGATCAAGGCAAAAATGCATTTTGTCCAGATGCCTTTCATTATTTTGGTAATGGATGTTCTTGCTAACAAATTTGCAACTGCCAATTCGAGACAAGTTGCTCAACTTGATGTTTTCTTTTGTTTTGCAGATATTTCACCCCCTCCGCAACCTCTTCATCCCAGTGTTCCTCAACTGCTGGCTGGCCAAACAATCCATGCAGAACATGTTTGTAAGTATAGACTTATGCAGAACATGTTTGTAAGTATAGACTTATGCAGAACATGTTTGTAAGTATAGACTTATGCAGAACATGTTTGTAAGTATAGACTTATGCAAAACATGTTTGTAAGTATAGACTTATGCAGAACATGTTTGTAAGTATAGAGTTCTGCAGAAGGTGTTTGTAAGTATAGACTTTTGCAGAACTCTATACCTACAAACATGTTCTTCAGAGCTCTATACTTGTTTATACATGTTTGTAGGTATAGAGTTCTGCAGAAAATGTTTGTAGGTATAGAGTTAAGCACAAAATGTTTGTAAGTATAAAGTAAAGCAGAACATGTTTGTATGTGTCCGAGTTATTCAGGAAGTGCCATTACATCAGGAATAAAAAAAAGTAGTATCCTCACCACAAGACTCACATAATACAATTGTAGTTCCTGATATATGATTTTTATAATAGATGCTCAGTCAATAATAGCTACATAGGTTCGGTGATCACAGCTAATGAGGTTTCACCATGTATTTTCTGTTTATGTTGCAGTCTGCATTGTACAGAAATTCTGCACTACTTCTGAACGACTGGTTTCTGATTCTTGTCATGCAATTTAAGTTAAATTATCACAGTAACGAGGATGGATGAACTTTAACTGCATTCATAGTTTTTGCATCCTTGCCAATTGAGAGAACTGCGGAATGTTAGTTTTTTTGTCCTAATTGGCACTTATTGCTACTTTCCCCCAGAATGACCTCCATCGAGTGATGCAGAAGTCGCAGTCTGCCCTGGGGCAGCAGCTGATGGTCCTCTGTGCTACATTGCTCTGCCTTGTTTTCATAAGGTGAGTAGAGTAGAGGCAAGCATCTCTCAGGGGCTCACTATACTGGAAAGACAGCCTCCGTGGTCTAGTGGTAGAGCGTCCGCGCCGAGAGCGGAAGGTCCGGGGTTCGATCCCCGGCCGCATCATACCAAAAGACATTAAAAGATGGTACTTGTTGTTACCCTGTCTGGCGCTCGGCATTAAGGGGCTAAAACAAGGACTGGTCGGCTCGGAGTCAGTATACTGTGTCTGAGTGGGGCATTCATGTTAAACTGCGGCATGGTATCTCAGTGAGCTAGCACTATTAATCGGCATCAGTTCAGACTAGTACAAGCAGCCACACAAACACACACACGTACATGCACGTCTCTAAATAAGCACAATAATCTTGGACGCAACGTTAAACCCCATTTCACCTCCACATCACCACTATACTGGAAGGGCTGGGATTCACGAGCTGTCCCTTTTTTTAAACACCTGGTGTCATCACTGATTTTCAGTGATTCATCCAGAAATGTTTTAGGGCAATTTGCCATTTATGCCCAGCGGATAATCAAGACTGGTTATTCTCTGGCATTGACATTTTATTAAGGAAAAAGAATCTGATCCTGATAATGCTGAAAAAATGGTTTGTAAAAAAATTTGGAATCATTCTCTAGAGATACATGTGTGTGTCCCAAAAATTATCTAGCTTCTATTTTTAGTGAAAACAGTTGTGCCTCATGATGAAGTGCGGAATGTAGAAATTTCTGTTCGAGACTTTTGATGCCCCTGTATTAAATGGTGTTACTTTTTCTTTAGATTGGTAAGATCAACCTGAAAAGCACTTTTTTTATTCTGCTGATTGCAATCTTACATAACACAAAAACATTTTGCCTACATAGCGATAAACTGCAAGAATGATCAGACCTAAACACACCACATGGCAACATATTGACAACTTTTTGATGATAATCAATCCAAAACTGTTTAACTCTTTAACATGTTCCTTCCCAACCTCAGCAGGTGAACTTCAGAACCTCAGAACTCTATATCATGTTCCCCACCAACCTCAGCAGGTGAACTTCAGAACGTCAGAAATCTATATCATCTTCCTCGCCAACCTCAGTGCATGAACTTCAGAACCTCAGAACTCTATATCATGTTCCTAGCTAACCACAGCAGGTGAACTTCAGAACCTCATAACTCTATCATCTTCCTTGCCAACCTCAGTGCATGAACTTCAGAACCTCAGAACTCTATATCATGTTCCTCGCCAACTCAGCAGGTGAACTTCAGAACGTCAGAAATCTATATCATCTTCCTCGCCAACCTCAGTGCATGAACTTCAGAACCTCAGAACTCTATATCATGTTCCTAGCTAACCACAGCAGGTGGACTTCAGAACCTCATAACTCTATCATCTTCCTCGCCAACCTCAGTGCATGAACTTCAGAACCTCAGAACTCTATATCATGTTCCTAGCTAACCACAGCAGGTGAACTTCAGAACCTCATAACTCTATCATCTTCCTTGCCAACCTCAGTGCATGAACTTCAGAACCTCAGAACTCTATCATGTTCCTAGCTAACCTCAGTGCATGAACTTCAAAACCTCAAAACTCTATATCATGTTCCTCGCCAACTCAGCAGGTGAACTTCAGAACGAATCTCATAATTGGTAGTCTTTTTTTGCATTTACAGTTTAGCTCGTGATTAAATCTGTGTTGGTAAGAACACCGTAGATCAAGGACATGGAACCTCAAATCAATAAGTTAATTCTGAAAAAGCAATGACTGTAATGATGAAGTCAAACCCAATTAACCTGATTGAACTGCAGGAGTAGGTTGTTAAAGATACGCTGTATTTTGAAAAGGTATTAAAGTCACAGTAAGATTGTGAAAGTAGGTTGTTGGTTAAACTGAGATGAAGACACTATGCATCTAAATATCAGGGAAAACATCCTTGTAATCAAGAGAAGTAGTTTTGCCCAAGAACTGATAAAAGTTTTCCAACATCAATTCATCAGATCAGTGCTGATTGGCTCACCATCGGTCTTGTAGCCATGAATCTTTGAAGCTGTGATAAATCTTTTTCCTTGATTGGCACCAACTTCATTTGATAATCACTTGGGAATTCGATGCATACTTAAACCGAAATAAGAGACATATTTACATTAGTCCTCTGTGATTGGTGTGCAGTTCATTTGATTGGATGATGGGTATGGAGACAAACTGCGTATCCAATATGGCATGCTTTTTTACAGAAAATTGTCAATTCCTGATCAATTTCTGTAGACACATATGATGAGCATAGGTTACATGGGACCATGTCTGCACTGGAATCCCCACAGGGCAAAAACCTTATGAAATGATTAGAGACTTTGTACCCTGCTGTCTTTACTTACAGTTCACGTTTACTTGGTTCTATGTACTTAAATCAGATAATTTACTTTGATATGTAATGACCTCTCTACATGAAGCTAATGCTGAAGACCCAGTTTCAATTCTCCACATGGGTACGATGTGTGAAGACCATGACCTACATAGTTTACACATTAATAGTGGCAGTCGGGTAGCCTCGTGGCTAAAGCGGTCGCTCGTTATGCAAAAAAAACAACGTGTTCGATTTGCAGCATGGGTACAATGTGTGAAATCCATGACCTACATGGCCTTAGTTTACACATTAACAGCGGCAGTCGGGTAGCCTAGTGGCTAAAGCGGTCGCTCGTTACGCTAGAAACCCGGGTTCGATTCGCGGCATGGGTACAATGTGTGAAGTCCATGTCCTACATAGTTTACACATTAATAGTGGCAGTCAGGTAGCCTCGTGGCTAAAGCATTCGCTCGTTACGCTAACAACCCGGGTTCGATTCGCGGCATGGGTACAATGTGTGAAGACCATGACCTACATAGTTTACACATTAATAGTGGCAGTCGGGTAGCCTCGTGGCTAAAGCATTCGCTCGTTACGCTAACAACCCGGGTTCGATTCGCGGCATGGGTACAATGTGTGAAGTCCATGTCCTACATAGTTTACACATTAATAGTGGCAGTCGGGTAGCCTCGTGGCTAAAGCATTCGCTCGTTACGCTAACAACCCGGGTTCGATTCGCGGCATGGGTACAATGTGTGAAGACCATGACCTACATAGTTTACACATTAATAGTGGCAGTCGGGTAGCCTCGTGGCTAAAGCGGTCGCTCGTTATGCAAAAAAAAAAACGTGTTCGATTTGCAGCATGGGTACAATGTGTGAAATCCATGACCTACATGGCCTTAGTTTACACATTAACAGCGGCAGTCGGGTAGCCTAGTGGCTAAAGCGGTCGCTCGTTACGCTAGAAACCCGGGTTCGATTCGCGGCATGGGTACAATGTGTGAAGTCCATGTCCTACATAGTTTACACATTAATAGTGGCAGTCAGGTAGCCTCGTGGCTAAAGCATTCGCTCGTTACGCTAACAACCCGGGTTCGATTCGCGGCATGGGTACAATGTGTGAAGCCCATGTTTGGTTTTCCCCTCTGTGATATTGCTGGAATATTGCTACATACTCAAACACATGTAGATCCAAGGGCACCCATATACTACTCAAAAGAGGTTAACGAAGACCCTTCATATCACTCAAGTAGTTACTCTGCTGCAGACTAAAATTGTATAAACTGAGGTGCAAAAGAAACTATACCTCAGTTGGTTTTATTCTGTTTCATTTTCAGTTGAAAGTATCTTCGGTTAGTGGTATTGTATCCAAAACATGAACTGTGTTGACACTCAGTCAGCACTCAAAGAATACTTCTACATCGTTTTATTTCATAAAATATATATCTGATTTAAAACTTTTAAAATGAACGAAAAACCAAACTTTTGAACTATACGCACCTGCTAATGGGTATCTCATTTGAAGGTCAATCAATTTTCTTGTTTCGGCACTACTGCTAAACAAAGGTCTGAAGACATCCCATTACGAGTCACGCCAGAACGACTTTTCATCCAATTAATGAGAGTGTCCCTCACCAGATAGGAAAAGCATAGTCTGGAAAGGAAGTCATGAGTTTGAAATTAGTGGCATAATGATCGAGAGAGCTGTTTTTTTATTGGTAAATGTCAACCTCTTGTTTGTCATTTCATTGGTCGGTCAAATTTGTGAAAGTTCATTCTGACATGACATGTGTTGAGATGTCCTAAGATCTTTGTGTAGCATTAACAAGCACTAAGATCTGATTTTAATAAAGTTGAGTGGATAGAGGGCCTACACAGAGAGTGGCCTCATCGTACCAAAAGACTTTAAAAGATGGGACTTGTTGTTACCCTGCCTGGTGCCTGGCATTTACAGGATAAAACAAACAATGACTGTTCCCTGTCTCCTGATAATAGAGTAGGTGGGCTTGTGTTGCAAAGTTGAACAATGTCACAGCTTTTGTACTGTTGTCCACAGGTTTTCTTATGTTCTTGAGCCGCCTCCGTGGTCTAGTGGTAGAGCGTCCGCCCGGAGAGCGGAAGGTCCGGGGTTCGATCCCCGGCCGCGTCATACCAAAAGACGTTATAAGATGGTACTTGTTGTTACCCTGTCTGGCGTTCGACCTAAGGGGCTAAAACAAGGACTGGTCGGCTCGGAGTCAGTATACTGTGTCTGAGTGGGGTATTCATGTTAAACTGCGGCATGGTATCTCAGTGAGCTAGCACTATAAATCGGCATCAGTCCGGACTAGTACAAGTAGCCACACACACACACACACACACGTGCATGCGCATCGCTATATAAGTGCAATAATCTTGGACGCGACGTTAAACCCAATTTCACCTCACCTCACATCTTATGTTCTTCATTAAATAAGCTGTCTGTGACGTTATTATGGTTTGCATATGTATTTATAACAATCGACATCAATATGTTTTTGCTTTTATTGAATTCTAAATGTAAAAACCTGTGTGCACACTTTCCATTAATCTACTACGCTGGTTTAGACAGTGTGTATTTTTTATGCCTACCCATCCAAAAACACAAAAATGAAATCAATTTTAAACAGACATGTGAATCCGTATCTAATTACTCCTCTGCTTCGGTGAAAATACTTCCATGATAAATAGCATATTTAAATAACCTTTGCTGTGACAAAACGGCCCACATATTGCAATTCAGTCATACAACTCAGGGTTAGAAACTAACAGTTTTCGTCCCCTAGTCCTTATAATGATAACATATAGCAAAACCCTTAAAAAGGGCACATTTCTACTAGTCCTTATGATACCTTTACCATTGGGCAGTTTGGCAAGGACTATAGGACTAGTGCCAATTTCTAACGCTGCAACTGGAGTCCCGTCCTTGTGCCCGGTTGACCTATGAAGATGTAGCACAAAAGTGATGCAGCAACAGACATTAATCAAGCTTGCTCTTATACGTCCATGATTGTCCAGGATGAAACTTCCACATCTGTAGCAAATCTTCTCTGTGAGACATTGATCTCGGAAGCTAGTCCAGATCAAAGGCCGCCATATTTTGTCATTCTGGGATTGTTTTTGAACATGATCTGAGCTGCTCGCTGTCTCCGTGTGGACCTGGGAGTCAAATCGGCTGTATAAGGACTATTAAGCTGTACGGATTACGGACAGGATAATATTGAGAACATGGTCTGGATAAATATTCGGAAATGGTACAAAAATAAGGAATTAGCTCTTTAATATGTCAGAAAATAGGTGGAATAAAGGAACGGTTTTCCATGACTTGGGTAAATAAGGTAAATGCCGGGCTGGCTTGAGGTGATTATTATGAACGTATTACCTTTATGCGAATATGATGGAAAAGGTTTAATTTCTTCCATCCATCTGTTTTTCCTTCATGTGGATGTTTTTCCATCTGTTTTTGTAAGCTTCTTTCCCATGAGATTATGGATGGGTTACAAGCAATTTTATTATGACTGGTTCCACTCTGATGTGATTGCATTTAAAATAATGGTTGGGGAATGGAGTTATCAAATGTTACAGTTTGCCAAGTGGAGGTGTCATCTTTCGTTGTTATGCACTGATTAACCTGTGACGAGACTCAATTAAAATGAAATTTGTTTCAACAAAGCACTTCAACATTATTAGGTTCTGCTCATATCAAAGGCGACATGAATATTCTGTATCCTCTACTCCCTTTGCTATCGTGTTTTGTGGTATTTCATCTTTGAAGGACAACAGGACATGGAAATGGACCTGTGGCCACCTTGGGATATTGTCGTGCAGAATAGGTCCCTTAAGTGCCCAATGTGTGTCCGTTGGTCACAGATCACAGGGTCTTTTAGAATATGACCTGGTTATATAACAGACCTCATAGGGTCTTTTAGAATAAGACCTATTTAAGTAACAGATCTGACAGGGTCTTTCAAAATATGACCTTGCTATGTAACAGATCTGACACGGTCTTTCACAATATGACCTAGTTATTTAAACAGACATGACAGGGTCTTTTAGAATATGACCTACTTATAAAACAGACCTGACTGGGTCTTTCAGAATATGACCTACTTATTTAACAGATCTGACAGGGTCTTTCAGAATATGCCCTGGTTATGTGGGAGACTGACCTCTTGATAATCGGTTGTGATGGGGAGTGTGTCTGAGATTGTATTTTTTTATAATTATTTTATTCCAGAGAAAAATCCAGAGGGATCTCATTAAAAAATTATTGGTTCAGATCTAAGCAGTGACCAAAAAATGTTACATTTCTAACAAAGCTCCCTCAGAGATGTTTCCCCAGTAAATTCTACTGGTTGGCCGTAGAACATTGAAGATGTGTTGGTGACAAATGGGCACCATAAGAAATGATCCCAGGATACTTGACAGGTTGGATGCCCATGTAGGGCAGATGTGCAGTATGCACACCAGGCAGCAACATGCTTGCCACTCTTGTGGGTGACAACACCACGTTCACTGACTACTGCTCCTGTCTGTGCTTATTGTGGGGATTTTGTAATGTACCCAGTACCCCATCCTTGTCTCTTTTATGGGATTCCATGATGTACCAGGCTTGTCTCCTTGTGGGTATTCCATGAAGTACCCAGTACCCCATCCTTGTCTCTTTGTCGGGATTCTGTAATGAACCAAGTACCCCATCCTTGTCTCCTTGTGGGGATTCCATGATGTACCCAGTACCCCATCCTTGTCTCTTTGTGGGGATTCCATGATGATCCAGTAACCATGCTTGTCTCTTTGTGGGGATTCCATGATGTACCAAGTACCCCATCCTTGTCTCTTTGTGGGAATTCCATGATGTACAAGTATCCATGCTTGTCTCCTTGTGGGGATTCCATGATGTACCCAGTACCCCATCCTTGTCTCTTTGTGGGGATTCCATGATGTACCGAGTACCCCATCCTTGTCTCTTTGTGGGGATTCCATGATGTACCGAGTACCCCATGCTTGTCTCCTTGTGGGGATTCCATGATGATCCAGTAACCATGCTTGTCTCTTTGTGGGGATTCCATGATGAAATACCCAGTATCCAATGCTTGTCTCCTTGTGGGGATTCCATGATGTACTCAGTACCTCATCCTTGTCTCTTTGTGGGGATTCAGTGATGAAATACCCAGTATCCAATGCTTGTCTCTTTGTGGGGATTCCATGATGTACCCAGTACCCCATCCTTGTCTCCTTGTGGGGATTCCATGATGAAATACCCAGTAATCCAATGCTTGTCTCTTTCTGGTGATTCCATGATGTACTCAGTACCCCATCCTTGTCTCTTTGTGGGGATTCCATGATGTACCGAGTACCCCATCCTTGTCTCTTTGTGGGGATTCCATGATGTACAAGTAACCATGTTTGTCTCCTTGTGGGGATTCCATGATGAAATACCCAGTATCCCATGCTTCTCTCCTTGTGGAGATTCCATGATGTACCGAGTACCCCATCCTTGTCTCTTTGTGGGGATTCCATGATGTTCCAGTAACCATGCTTGTCTCCTTGTGGGGATTCCATGATGAAATACCCAGTATCCCATGCTTGTCTCCTTGTGGAGATTCCATGATGTACCCAGTACCCCATCCTTGTCTCTTTGTGGGGATTCCATGATGTATAAGTAACCATGCTTGTCTCCTTGTGGGGATTCCATGATGTTCCAGTAACCATGCTTGTCTCCTTGTGGGGATTCCATGATGTATGGTTCCCCATCCTTGTCTCCTTGTGGGGATTCCATGATGTACAAGTAACCATGCTTGTCTCCTTGTTGGGATTCCATGATGTACCCAGTACCCCATCCTTGTCTCCTTGTGGGAATTCCATGATGAAGTACCCAGTACCCCATGCTTGTCTCCTTGTGGGGATTCCATGATGAAATACCCAGTATCCCATGCTTGTCTCCTTGTGGGGATTCCATGATGTACCAGTAACCATGCTTGTCTCCTAGTTTGGGATTCCATGATGTACCAGTAACCATGCTTGTCTCCTTGTTGGGATTCCATGATGTACCAAGTACCCCATCCTTGTCTCCTTGTGGGGATTCCATGATGTACAAATAACCATGCTTGTCTCCTTGTGGGAATTCCATAATGTACCAGTAACCATGCTTGTCTCCTTGTGGGGTTTCCATGATGTACCCAGTACTCCATCCTTGTCTCCTTGTGGGGATTCCATGATGTACCCAGTACCCCATCCTTGTCTCCTTGTGGGGATTCCATGATGTACAAATAACCATGCTTGTCTCCTTGTGGGGATTCCATGATGTACCAGTAACCATGCTTGTCTCCTTGTGGGGATTCCATGATGTACCAGTAACCATGCTTGTCTCCTTGTGGGGATTCCATGATGTACCAGTAACCATGCTTGTCTCCTTGTGAGGATTCCATGATGTACCAAGTACCCCATCCTTGTCTCCTTGTGGGGATTCCATGATGTACCGAGTACCCCATCCTTGTCTCCTTGTGGGGATTCCATGATGTACAAATAACCATGCTTGTCTCCTTGTGGGGATTCCATGATGTACCAGTTACCATGCTTGTCTCCTTGTGGGGATTCCATGATGAAATACCCAGTATCCCATGCTTGTCTCCTTGTGGAGATTCCATGATGTACCGAGTACCCCATCCTTGTCTCTTTGTGGGGATTCCATGATGTATAAGTAACCATGCTTGTCTCCTTGTGGGGATTCCATGATGTTCCAGTAACCATGCTTGTCTCCTTGTGGGGATTCCATGATGTATGGTTCCCCATCCTTGTCTCCTTGTGGGGATTCCATGATGTACAAGTAACCATGCTTGTCTCCTTGTTGGGATTCCATGATGTACCCAGTACCCCATCCTTGTCTCCTTGTGGGGATTCCATGATGAAGTACCCAGTACCCCATGCTTGTCTCCTTGTGGGGATTCCATGATGAAATACCCAGTATCCCGTCCTTGTCTCCTTGTGGGGATTCCATGATGTACCAATAACCATGCTTGTCTCCTTGTGGGGATTCCATGATGTACCAAGTACCCCATCCTTGTCTCCTTGTGGGGATTCCATGATGTACAAATAACCATGCTTGTCTCCTTGTGGGAATTCCATGATGTACCAGTAACCATGCTTGTCTCCTTGTGGGGATTCCATGATGAAATACCCAGTATCCCATGCTTGTCTCCTTGTGGAGATTCCATGATGTACCGAGTACCCCATCCTTGTCTCTTTGTGGGGATTCCATGATGTATAAGTAACCATGCTTGTCTCCTTGTGGGGATTCCATGATGTTCCAGTAACCATGCTTGTCTCCTTGTGGGGATTCCATGATGTATGGTTCCCCATCCTTGTCTCCTTGTGGGGATTCCATGATGTACAAGTAACCATGCTTGTCTCCTTGTTGGGATTCCATGATGTACCCAGTACCCCATCCTTGTCTCCTTGTGGGGATTCCATGATGAAGTACCCAGTACCCCATGCTTGTCTCCTTGTGGGGATTCCATGATGAAATACCCAGTATCCCATGCTTGTCTCCTTGTGGGGATTCCATGATGTACCAGTAACCATGCTTGTCTCCTAGTTTGGGATTCCATGATGTACCAAGTACCCCATCCTTGTCTCCTTGTGGGGATTCCATGATGTACAAATAACCATGCTTGTCTCCTTGTGGGAATTCCATGATGTACCAGTAACCATGCTTGTCTCCTTGTGGGGATTCCATGATGTACCAGTAACCATGCTTGTCTCTTTGTGGGGATTCCATGATGTACCAGTAACCATGCTTGTCTCCTTGTGGGGATTCCATGATGTACCAAGTACCCCATCCTTGTCTCCTTGTGGGGATTCCATGATGTATAAGTAACCATGCTTGTCTCCTTGTGGGGATTCCATGATGTTCCAGTAACCATGCTTGTCTCCTTGTGGGGATTCCATGATGTATGGTTCCCCATCCTTGTCTCCTTGTGGGGATTCCATGATGTACAAGTAACCATGCTTGTCTCCTTGTTGGGATTCCATGATGTACCCAGTACCCCATCCTTGTCTCCTTGTGGGGATTCCATGATGAAGTACCCAGTACCCCATGCTTGTCTCCTTGTGGGGATTCCATGATGAAATACCCAGTATCCCATGCTTGTCTCCTTGTGGGGATTCCATGATGTACCAGTAACCATGCTTGTCTCCTAGTTTGGGATTCCATGATGTACCAAGTACCCCATCCTTGTCTCCTTGTGGGGATTCCATGATGTACAAATAACCATGCTTGTCTCCTTGTGGGAATTCCATGATGTACCAGTAACCATGCTTGTCTCCTTGTGGGGATTCCATGATGTACCAGTAACCATGCTTGTCTCTTTGTGGGGATTCCATGATGTACCAGTAACCATGCTTGTCTCCTTGTGGGGATTCCATGATGTACCAAGTACCCCATCCTTGTCTCCTTGTGGGGATTCCATGATGTACCAGTAACCATGCTTGTCTCCTTGTGGGAATTCCATGATGTACCAGTAACCATCCTTGTCTCCTTGTGGGGATTCCATGATGTACCAGTAACCATGCTTGTCTCCTTGTTGGGATTCCATGATGTACCAAGTACCCCATCCTTGTCTCCTTGTGGGGATTCCATGATGTACAAATAACCATGCTTGTCTCCTTGTGGGGATTCCATGATGTACCAGTAACCATGCTTGTCTCCTTGTGGGGATTCCATGATGTACTCAGTACCCCATCCTTGTCTCCTTGTGGGGATTCCATGATGTACAAATAACCATGCTTGTCTCCTTGTGGGGATTCCATGATGTACCCAGTACCCCATCCTTGTCTCCTTGTGGGGATTCCATGATGTACAATAACCATGCTTGTCTCCTTGTGGGGATTCCATGATGTACCAAGTACCCCATCCTTGTCTCCTTGTGGGGATTCCATGATGTACCCAGTACCCCATCCTTGTCTCCTTGTGGGGATTCCATGATGTACAATAACCATGCTTGTCTCCTTGTGGGGATTCCATGATGTACCAAGTACCCCATCCTTGTCTCCTTGTGGGGATTCCATGATGTACCCAGTACCCCATCCTTGTCTCCTTGTGGGGATTCCATGATTTACAAATAACCATGCTTGTCTCCTTGTGGGGATTCCATGATGTACCAGTAACCATGCTTGTCTCCTTGTGGGGATTCCATGATGTACTCAGTACCCCATCCTTGTCTCTTTGTGGGGATTCAATGATGAAATACCCAGTATCCCATGCTTGTCTCTTTGTGGGGATTCCATGATGTACCCAGTACCCCATCCTTGTCTCTTTGTGGGGATTCAATGATGAAATACCCAGTATCCCATGCTTGTCTCTTTGTGGGGATTCCATGATGTACACAGTACCCCATCCTTGTCTCTTTGTGGGGATTCGATGATGTACTCAGTACCCCATCCTTGTCTCTTTGTGGGGATTCCATGATGTACCAGTAACCATGCTTTTATTCCTTGACCTAGACCAGTACAAAAAATCGTCCTCAACTACCGTATTTTCTTGAGTATAGTGCACACCCATGTATAATGCGCACCCCCCTCTAGCGGATTCAATATTTTGAAAAAAAAGAAATTTGAATATTATGAGCAGAAAAAAATGACACTGTACCCCTTCAGCTAAGTCCGGCAAACGAACGGGTGATGAGAAACTTTTTCAGCACAAATTCGAAATTTGAGATAAAAAATCACCAGACATGTTGATTTACCGTTTAAATTGTATTTTTGGTTCAGCTAGGCATTGTTTTATATCAAGGGATTAAGATTACCTTGTGTTTTTTCTTGTAAACTAAGCCGGACACAGCAATCAGCTGTACACACGTTTTCTTGGAATCTACGGGTGATTCGATCAAGACACACCCAATGATATAACTTTACAGTATTTTAATGCAAGGATCGGCAAAAGTTGTATCTGAAACTATTTTTGTATCAGGAACAATATATTCCAATATCTTGTTAATTTAGATACAGCTTTTACTAAACATATTTAAAATAATAATAACCCTAAGCGAAGCAGCTGACCGCTATTGCCGGGTATTAATTTTTACATGGAGCCAGTCTGACCAGTCACCGTCAAGGCAATTCCGTGCACGTGATCGTGTGATCGCGAGAATTACGTGTTGACATAGAATCGTCCAACAAAAACAAATATGACTTTTAACGATTCAAAGTATGGCATTTATGATATATGTATCCATTCTCTGTCAAACAAAGTTCGTTTCAAGGCGTCAATAGCAGTAATCTGACCGTGGTTGCTGTTAATAACGGTGAGTTGTGCGATCTTCTGATCGCTTCACAAATGATTTCGCCGAAATTAATTAAAACAATATTAAAGGTATTTTGAATAAGATTAATGAAATAAGTTACAAACATAAGTCCAGATATACAAAGAACACTTTTTATAGCCAGACAGTGTAATTACATGAATAATTTGCGAACATCTGTATGGATTTGTTGACATGGTATTTCCGGTGTTACGTGCTCAATGTAATGTCATTCCATGGGGGAAAAAACATCAAAACTCATAAATTCATGTATAATGCGCACCCCGTTCTTCACAGCTGTGTTTTTCGGAAAAAAAAGTGTGCACTATACTCAAGAAAATACGGTATCTCACATGCATGAATGGCACATATTGCCACATTAGAAAGCAGCCATTAAGGTGTGTTCACTTCACAGACAAAATCGAGTTTCAATGAAACAGCTTGGAGGGGTAGAGATTATAATTTGTGTAGACTGATTTATGTTTACATGAAAGACAAGTTCACGTTCACCTTTGTCATTATGTGACAACATGTAGAAGAACAGCACCGGAATATGGCCTTTGATTGAATCAGGGGAGACATAATGAAATTGATTAGATTCAGCAAGTTACATTGAATTCATTACAAGCGATGGGGAAGATCCTTTGAGTCTGAGGTTGGGGTATGGGTCAGTGTGGACAAGGCTGGTCTTTGAAGAAGGAACTTTCAAATGTCAGTGTTATGAAAGACATGTGTCAGTCAGCCAGGATGCTAATTCAGATTGCCATTCTGTCATGTTTGATGAGAGACCAAGGACTTGATATTCTGGGCCTGGCTTTTCTTTGAAACCTGTACATGATCTATTGAAATAGATGAAAATACTGGAGAAATATAATTTTAACTCAGGCTTTAAATAATGTAATTGTCCACTGAAAAAAATGTTTGTCAAAGAAATTATTAATAGTTTGTTTTCTTTCAGAGAAGAAATTATACGTAAAAGCAGTGACCAAAAACGTATTCTGACTCTTACAAAAGTCTTTGGCCTCTCCCACAAATATACTACTCCAAAAAAGTTAAAGAACCCCTGATTCTTTCACATGACTATAGTTGATCATGCCGTAAAGAATCGGATGTGCTTTAACTTGTTTTGAGTAGTATACATGGTCAGTCCCCTTGTTGCACTGAGACAAGTTCTCTGTATAGTCCTCCCTGGTTGTAATGCCAGTGCTAAAGGTTAGACGGGTTTCCAGGTGGCTATTTTAACAGCCCTTTGTACCAGCAATAATTAAAAATATCGATCATGGTTACTTTTCACCAGTTCTTTTCACAGTAATTGCTGTATAAAAAACATAAAACAGACATGTTTGGAAATTTCTTATCGTCTCTTTCAACTTTGTGTACTTTTGCTACAGTGAAAATGAAAAAACACACTGTTGTCTGCCTCAATATTTTGTCGTTTTGTGTGTCAAACTGGTTTGAGAGTAACCAATGACAAGAAACTTTTTTATTCAGTGCAGCCTGACAAAGTTATTAATAGATATTGGCAGAATAAGTATCACATTTTACAAGGAAAAGATCACAAACATGCTTTGTTATTATCCAGCTATGTTATAATGTAGCTTATGTTAAGTGTATTATAATGTAGCTGTTATTATGTAGCTTATGTTATTATGTAGCTATGGTATAATGTAGCACATGGCATGTAGCTTATGTTATGATATAGCTTATGTTATGTAGCTTATGTTCTGTAACTATGTTATAATGTAGCTGACGTTATGAGGTAGCTTATGTGATCATGGAGCTTATGTTATTTTTTAGCTTACGTTAATTTGTAGCTTATGTTATTAGGAAGCTTATGTTATATGGCTTATGTTATAATGTAGCTATGTTATTAGATAGCTATATAACTATGTAGCTATGTTATTATGTACCTGTGTTATAATGGAGCTATGTTATTATGTAGCTTATGTTATTATGCAGCGTATGTTATTATGTAGCATATGTTATTATGCAGCATATGTTATTATGTAGCATATGTTTAGGCATCAGTTTGGTATAATGTTTTGAGAATGTTCAGTTGTAATGTAGTCGTGCATATTTATTTCGACAATATGTTTTCATGTTAGTTCCAGAGAATTCATAGTAGAAGTAATAATTTGGTGGTAAAAAACAAGTAATCATTTGTAAACACAATACTTCAAAGTCACAGTAAACAGACATAATGGATCTTCTTTTCATTTGCGAAAATTCAAAATTTAAATCTTGTCATTCTGTGCCAGAAATTGCTTGTCCTTGGTTTGAATCCCCCTTCTGTTTGATCCTTTGTTTGTTGGATAATAAGTCTTTGTTTGTAGATTATGATCCTTGTTTGTTGGATTATGATACTAGGTTTGTTGGATTGTGATTTTTGGTTAGTTGGATTAGGATCCTTTGTGTGTTAGATTATGATCCTTGGTTTGTTGGATTATGATACTTGATTTGTTGGATTGTGATACTTGATTTGTTGGATTGTGATACTTGATTTGTTGGATTGTGATTCTTGGTTTGTTGGATTATGATCCTTGGTTTGCTAGATTATGATACTTTGTGTGTTAGATTATGATACTTAATGTTTTGGATTATGATACTTGGTTTGTTGGATTGTGATTCTTGGTTTGTTGGATTATGATCTTTTGTGTTTTGGATTATGATCCTTGATTTGCTGGATTTTGATCCTTGTTTTTTCTGGATTATGATCCTTGGTCTGCTTGATTATAATCCTTGGTCTGCTGGCTTATGATAATTGGTGTGTTAGATTATGATCCTTGGTTTGCTGGATTATGATCCTTGGTCTGCTGGAATATGATCCTTGATTTATTGGATTATGATCCTTGGTTTCTAAGATTATTTTCCAGACATCTCATGGCAGGGGACACCAGAATTGATACCATTGTACCCATGCCGATCTGAACCAGGTTCTTCAGCGTGACATGCAAACACTTCTACCACTGGACTACTTGACTGTCCCTATTGAGATAATGAAATTTGTCTGTCGTCTAAGTAAGCCCTGTATCTAGTTAGTGCTGTCCGGCAATGATTGACAGAGTTCCCTTCTGCTTTCCCTATAAGATGTTGAAAGTAGTAACAAAGTAATCAATGGTGGTTATTTTAGAAGGGGAGGCTCATGTTTTATGAACTGAAATCCTGTTAACTAGGACGAGGACCTGGTAGTTCCATGATTGCTATTAGGTTGGATGTTTCCGGGTTCTCTAGATTAGGTTGGGGGATTAAATTATTGATTTAACAAAGAGACTGGTTAGATAATAGGCCTAGGCCTCTAAACTATACCTATAGCTCACCTGACTCAGTGGGCCAAGTTTGGAAAGTGGGCCAGGGTTCTTAACAATACCTTCAGCTCACCTGACTGTGGTCCATTTTTGGATTACTTAAGTAGGCCAGTGTTTCTTAATACCTATTGCTCACCTGACTGTGGTCCATGGTTGGATTATTTGAGTAGGCCAGGGTTTCTTAATACCTATTGCTCACCTGACTGTGGTCCCAGTTTGGGTAATAGGCCAGGGTTTCTTGACTATACCTATAGCTCACCTTACTCAGTGGTCCAAGTTTGGATAGTGGGCCTGGGTTTTTTAACTATACTAACCTATAACTCACCTGACTGTGTGGACCAAGTTTTGATTGTAGGTCATTTTATTTTGTTTGGTATTTTGAAGAACTTTGTGACTCAAAAGGTCCGAGTTTGATTCTTCATATGGGTACTTATGTGTAAAGCCAATTTCTGATGTTCCTATGGCATTGCTGAATATTTTTGAAAAAGTCACCATAATCACTCATTCATAGCCATAACTTACTGAATGTCATAGTAGTAGTTTATGCTAAGACTAAAGTTTCTTTTAACTTAACTATTTGTAGAAATCATTTAACAGAAAGATCGCAAACTATACAATTTGTCATCGTGCTGCATGTGATGAGGAAACTGAATGGTGTCTGGAACTAATTACTGTGTTGAGATAGAAATTCTATTTAATGTCTGGTGTTCTGTAAGTTAGTGTGTAAAATATTAATGATCCACACCTGTTTTCCTCTGTTTGTGACCAGTCTCAATTACTTTTACCTATTGATTCTTGCAAGGTGTGTTTGTTCTGTCGTTTCTCATTTTACAATGGTACAGGGGGTGTGTGTGAGATGATTAAAAATTTAAAAGATTTGAGGAGAAAATGGATGGAAAATGGTGAATATAAACTGGAAAATTAAGTTTGTTTTGTGTAATGAAAATATTTTCTCATATTTTTTTTTAAAAGAAGAAAAAAATCATCCTTTGGCATTTCAATTTTTTTATTTTGCTTGTCTCCAAGTAGGATCAGGCCACATCATACAAATAATGTAAAAAAGATGGTACTTGTTGTTGCCCTGACTTACACATGACAAAGCAAGGGATGTAGCAAGGACTGGATGGCTCCCCAGTCATTTCTACTGACAAATATGGAAAATGAAATATATTTTCTTTAAAATCCAGGTTTATTGCATATTTTGTTAGAGAAATTTCACCTCACCTCAGACCGCCTCCGTGGTCTAGATGTAGAGCGTCCCCCCAGACAACAGAAGGTCCAGCATTCGATCCCCGGCCGCATCATTCCAAAAGACGTTAAAAGATGGTACTTGTTATTACCCTGTCTGGCGCTCGTCATTATATGGCTAAAACAAGGACTGGTCGCCTCTGAGTCAGTATACTGTGTTTGAATGGGGTATTCATGTTAAACTGCGGCATAGTATCTCAGTGGTCTAGGCATCAGTCCAGGCTAGTACAAGCAGCCACACACACACACACATGTGCATGCATGTATATAAATGCAATAATCTTGGACATGATGTTAAACCCCATTTCACCTCACCTCACCTCACCTCACCTCACCTCACCTCACCTCACCTCACCGATTGTAAGGATCAATGGCTTGGTTCATACATCTGGACTATACCTGTACACCTGTTTAACAACAAACAAGCGGAAACACTTAGGCAGGTGAGCTACAGTGCCGTGGCAGTATATTTTCTCATTTGTAACAGCAGAGTAGATATTAAGCCGTTCATGGAGATGGAAAACATATAAAAGTTCATTGAAGTAGAAAACATTTCCTGATGCACATACATTTAATCACATGGCCGAGATTCATCTATAATAGCTACCCATCCGCTTGTGGTCGTTAAGATAAATCATGACAGTTCTACGCAGAAACACAACTGGATTTAAATAAATGATAGCGCAAGTGAAAAGCCATTAGACTTTGTAAGGTGATGGTTGGATGTGGTGTCGTAACATTTAGCATCAAATGTCCCTTCCCCATAGAAGTGTGACAGTGAGTGAGTGAGTGAGTATGGTTTTACGCCACTTTTAGCAGTATTCCAGCAATATCATGGTGGGGAACACCAGAAATGGGCTTCACACATTGTACCCATGTCGGGAATCAAACCCGGGTCTTCGGCGTGACGAGCAAACGCTTTAACCACTAGGCTACCCGACCGCCCCAGAAGTGTGACAGTTTTGATACCAGAAGCGTTCTGATCATTTCCAATCATCCCTTAATATGATGTCCTGTTGTTTTATCACCAATATCAAATGCTTTTCGGGAGTCATCCCACAGCTGATATCCTTACCATGTCAGTTTGCTGACAGGATTTACTTCTTTGGTCATGTGGACAAGGTGTCTGACCTCAGCTCAGAAGGTGGTTCAAATCCCGTTGGGGAACTCGGAAATTCTTATACCGCTACATTGGCGCCCAACATTGGGCTGAGCATGATCGTATTAATTTGAGCAAAATAGGTCTTAGTACCCATCCATCGGCCCGGGATGTGCCTTCTGTTGACGGGGAAGTATGTAGCAGGGGGTGGAGTCATCCCGCAGCTGATATCCTTGTTGACGGTGTTAGCTTGTTGACGGTGTTATAAACCTCTTTGGTCATGGGGACAAGAAGGTCCGTGGTTAGAATCCTGTTGCAGGACTCGAATTTTAGCACCACTACACTGTCAATAATATTGTGCATTTTCTGTGTAGTTTGGTGAAAAATTGACTTACATTTGAAACATTTTGAATTTGTTGCGATGTTTTTCAAACATAAATTATTATGTCTCTATAATTTGTAAATGTTTGATCAAGGTTACACCATTTAAGGCCACAGTAAATAAAGCTTTCAAAAAGTTTTATTGTAGACATGTGGAGGAAATTTCCAAATTTGATGCATCAGTGACAAAAATGATGTCTGATGCAATTCCCTATTGTACCATATGTTCCCCGTGCCTTTTCAGGTGAATAATTGCCTTGCCTTTGCATGTGTTTTTGATGGGTGCCACCACTTGGGCAGGATACGCTCCGCAAACACCTGGTATCATTACTATTTGATGGTGATTCATAAACACATGCTTATGATATAGAAGAATTGTACAATCGACTTCGTTTATGCTGAGATTTCAATTGGATGTGGAAAGGGTTTTTATCAATATATTTTTTTTTTTTAATTTAAGTATATTATAGGGAAGGATTCTGGGATGAAGATATATCAAGCTTACATTTAGACTTTTTTGGGGGGTGTTTTATATCTCTAACTGCCAGTGTCTGTGGACAATTTAAACTGTTTACTATATCATAGCACTATTTGCTATCATCAGGATCCTAAATAATATGTGTCTCACAGGACACAGAGGTTGAAAGTCCTGCATTGGAAGTATTGACAGGATGTTCAGAATCACATGACTTGGGCGAAATCCAGTCTGGAACATGATCAGCACATGTTGGGAATCCATAAGCAAGATATTCCCCTATTGGGAATGTGACATTATTCCACAGATTGTTTTCAGATGCTATGATTTGTCTTCTAAATGCACTCTGCTGTTGCTGTCATTGTTGAATGATGAGTTGTTACTACCGTATTTTCTTGAGTATAGTGCACACTTTTTTTCCAAAAAACACAGCTGTGTAGAAGGGGGTGCACATTATACACGAGATAATGAGTTTTGATGTTTTTCCCCCCCAACGGAAAGACATTACCGTGAGCACGTAACATCAGAAATACCATGTCAACAAATCCATACTGAAGTACGCAAATTAATCATGTAATTACACAGGCTAGCTATAAAAAGTGTTTTTTGTATGTCTGGACTTATGATTGTAACTTTTTTCATAAATTTTATTAAAAATTCCTTTTAATATTGTTTTGATTAATTTAGGCGAAATCGTGTGTGAAGCAATCGGAAGATGGCACAACTCTCCCTTATTAACAGCAACCACGGTCAGATTACCACTATTGATGCCTTGAAACGAACTTTAGTTGACAGAGAATGGCTACATATATCATAAATGCCATACTTTGACTCATTAAAAGTCACGTTTGTTATAGTTAGATGATTCTATGTCAACACTTAGTTCTCGTGATCATGTGCGCGGGAGCCTCGACGTTGACTGGTCAAACTAGTTCCACATGAAAAATAATAACCGGCAATAGCGATCAGCTGCTTCGCTTAGGGTTATAATTATTTTAAATATATTTAGTAAAAGCTGCAACTAAAATAACAAGATATTGGAATATATTATTCCTGATAAAAAAAATAGTTTACAGGATTTTGATGCAAGGATTGGCTGTAAAGTTATATCATTGGGTGTGTCTTGACCGAATCACCGGTAGATTCCAAGAAAATGTGTGTACAGCTGATCGCTGTTTCCGGCTTAGTTTACGAGAACATACACAAGGTAATCTTAATCCCTGGATGTAAAACAATGCCTAGCAGAACAAAAAATACAATTTAAACGGTAAATCAACATGTCTCATGATTTTTTTATCTCTAATTTCAATTTTGTATGGACCAAGTTTCTCATTACCCATTTGTTTACTGGAATTCGCTGAAGGGGTATGGTGTATTTTTTTCTGCGCATAAAATGCAAATATTTTTTTTCAAAATACTGAATTTGCTAGAGGGGGGATGCGCATTATACTTTGTGTGCACTAAACTCAAGAAAATACGGTCATGGAAATGGTGTAGCCTAAACCTATATCAGGAAGTGTTCTACATAGAGATAGCAATGGCTTTCAAGTTGTGTATTGTGAATACTATTTATATTTGCTTTTGTATAAATATTTTCTTTTGCATGTTAAATAGGTTATCAATTTTTGTATCTCAACTTAGGATTTATTTTCATTATTGTGACTGTTTGGTGATGTGAATGCTGTCATCTTGGACACATTTATAATGGATTTCCTCCATTTACTAAGCGTTTAATGTCACATTTTCTAGAAAAGTGCAATAGAAAACCTGTGCCTTTAAATCAATTATCAACTGAATATTCTGTGCAAAAAAGGTTAAGCAAAACTCTAATTTTTATATGCACAAAATCAATATTGGTATTCATAGGAAAGTGTTACAATGTATCTTGTTATCAAGTGAGTGAGTAAATGAGGATGGTTTTACGCTGCTTTTAGCAATATTCTAGCAATATGATGGCGGGGGACACTAGAAATGAGCTTCAACATTGTACCCATATGGGGAATCGAACCCGGGTCTTCGGCGTGCCCTAGGGTCATATCACGTCACGAGACAACAGTGTATTGTTTCCGTCATTCTAATCTTATTGTGACGTGAAGCTGGAATGATGTCTCACTAGAAACGATGTCATAGCTGATGACTGATGATGTCATTCAAATCTTATTGTGACGGGAGATCGGAATGGAGTCACACGAGAAATGATGTAATTGCTGAAGATTGTTGACGTCCGCTAATGTTGCAACTTGCTGTCCTAATAGGTAAATACTAAAATTTATCTCTGTATGTAGACATCTTTTTCGGTAATATATTTATGTTCATGTCATACGTTTACGACACTCGTGACTAAATTTCGGTCTTCAACCAGAATTTAGACACTCGTGTCGTATATTAAGTATGACATGAACACAAATATTATATCCTGTACATACAACTTTACAATCCAGCTGCTGCACAAAGAGTTCTAACACCCTGTATCATTACAGTGAGTACCAACTAATAACCAAATGAATAAAAAATGTGAAAACCAAAAGACATGGGCCCACTTGCACAAAGCAATCTTAGCGCTAGGATGATCGTAAGTCCCATTCTTTAACATAGACTTACGATAGTCTTTGGGCTAAGATCGCATTGTACATGAGGCCATGGTGTCCCAGCATCAGGAACCCAAGCTCACTCTGTGCAATCACCTTAATCAGGATAGCAGTATTGAAATGTTGATCTGTGTGACATTTAACAGTTTAATAATGGAGGTTTTTTTAATCGAAGAAATATTAACAGAGAAACCAAGCACTACCATAACTTTATAACGACTTCAAGTTATAACGTTTCACCCTTAAAGGGTAATGTGAACATCCATTAGCCAGAACTGTGGGGAAAGTTATCGAGTTTGTAAGGTTCCTGTTGTCTTTGCATGATTGTCAGCTGTAGATCATGTAGCATTTTTATATCTCATTAGACTCTTACTAGATACAATCCCTCCCAACATAAAGATGTGAGGCTACCTCCATAGAAGGCCGTGTCAGGTGGAATATGGGCAAGTGCCAAATGCCCAATCTAAATAAGGCTGCGTGGGTTTTTTAACTAATTACAATTGTAGATGTAATCTCTCTAAAACCATTTGGCTTCATGTTTTTCAATCTTGTTTAGGAAATTTTATTTGTTACGAATAAACCCCCACAATGAGCACAAATATTCCTTGTCAGTTTTAAGTGTAGATGCTACAGCGCAAAAAAAAGAAAATATGTCCTTTTCCCTTGCAGACATTTAAGTAATTTTAGTTTTTATATGGAAATCAATATGCTGGCCTGAATGCTTTGCTCAGTCATACTGAAATTTAGATTTGATTTGTACAACTGAAAACTGATAATGAACATAAATTTGATTTAATTTTATCTTTTGAGTGTAGACGCCTGCGCACCTTGAAAAGACATGTAAGAATTACCCACAGCAATATAATGGCATACTTCCGTAACTTGTTGTTAATCCTTGAGATATAAAAGTGAGATATACCGGCTTAAGTGCTTCATTCGTTTGTACTGAGAAGTGTTGATGCTGATTGACTGATTAGAAATTAAAGTTCATCTGCTGCGACCTCATGAGGTGTCCTCGACCTTCACGCAGAGAGGTATCGTATCAGAGTAAAAGATCTGATGGTGATGAGATTGCAAGGCACCAGTGAGCAGAATGTGTGAAGGAGAAGAAGCAAGACAATCATAATACTAAGTAGGGATTGCAAGCCTCATCGATGATGTGACGAAGCATGAGAAATTGCTGATGGAGAGTCACATGGATGAGCATTGTCCGTGGGTCGCCAGAATTCCTAAAATTTGATCTCATCAGTTGTCCATCATATGCCGTCCCAATCATGATGGCCGAGTCTTGAAGCCTTGTGACCTTGAGTTAGTGAATTTTGTTTTGCAGTCAGCCAGCATTATCCCAGCTACTTCATTCAGCCTGTAAATAATCAGTCTGGCATGGGGAAACTGGTGGTTGACAGCATGAGCAAAAAATACTGATCATAACACATCCTTTGGGCAACGTCACGCCAAAGACCCGGGTTCGATTCCTGACATTGGTACAATGTGTGAAGCCCATTTCTGGTGTTCCCTGCTGTGATGTTGCTGGAATATTGCTAAGAGCGGCGTAAAACCATACTCACTTACTCACTAACTCTTTGGGGCAAGATTTTGCACAATCATCAGAATCACAATGATGTTGAGACTTTTTAAAATTGAAAAAGCAGAGTGCGTAAAGGATAACAAACAAAACACTAGGTGGGTTATTTCTTTAAATACCCAATACAAATAAAAATGCAGATTTGTTTATGAAACATCATAATCCTTATTTGTTTTTTTTAGAATGAATGGATCAGTAAGAATTTTTTTATTTTTTAAGATTATTTTAAACTGGATGAGAATTGCAACAGAAATACAGATGGCCTAATGGTCATTGCAATTTCAAATTCCCAGGAAGTTTCATCTCAGGATGTTTAGAAATGAAAATAGTGCTGCTCTGTAGATTTTGTAACAGAGTCATCTTGTCATAAATCATCTCTGATCCATAAACCACCACCTTATGGTAGCAGAGCATGAAACACCTCCTCCCCAGCAACACTTTATCATATAGACCCAGCCATGATGACCAAGTAAGTGTTCCCAATGCACCACTACACTCGGCTCCTGCAGCTATGAAGGTGAGAGTTGCTGTATCAAGGGATGTATTATCCTAGCAACTGATAGTTGATGGTGGCCAATCACTGCTGCAGGTCATGCTGTTACTGTCAGCCTTGTTTCTGACCTTCACCTTAATTGTCGTTAGGAGCACAACGGTGTCAGTGTTGTGTCTCTTTGACCTTGACCTACTGTCATTAAGAGCAGGGGGCTGTCAGCGTTGTGTCTCTTTGACCTTGACCTACTGTCATTAGGAGCAGGGAGGTGTCAGCGTTGTGTCTCTCTGACTGTGACTTGTCAAGAGTTACAGAAGGGTCATTGGTTCTTCACACTGATATATTGTTAGATATTGGCATGGAAGATGTGTATTACATATGAATTCCACCTTTTTTCTTTCCATGTGAAATTTCAATTCAGATGCAATATGTTTATCAAAATCTTTATCCTTCCAGTGCGATGTTTTTGTTTTTTTTAAATTTTTTGTTTGTTTTTTGTTTTGTTTTGTTTTTTCTTTTCTTTTCTTCTTTTCAATGCTAGAACCTTTACCAAGCTCTTCAGCCTTCCAATCTAGGGGCGGTGATGGGTAGCCAAGGGGTTAAAGCGTTAGCTCGTCACACCAAGGACCTGGGTTCGATTCCCTCTATAGATACAATGTGTGAAGCCCATTTCTGGTGTCCCCTGACATGATATTGCTGGAATATTGCTTAAGGTACGTAAAACCAAACTCACTCACTCACTCCTTCCAATCTAATATTTTGGTTCAGATGCTAGTACCTTTACCAAACTCTTTTTACCAACAAGAGAAAAGTCATGATATGCAAATTAGCTTGTGTCAGTTGTGTATTGCAAAGTCATCGCTGAAGTGTGGATTGAAGTATGGATGACATTGTCACGGAATAGATGAAGAAAATAGTAGGTGGAGTAGAGCCCTGGACATATGGGTGCAGTAATTGGCTGGAAGGCATAGCCCTGGACATATGGGTGCAGTAATTAGCTGGAAGGCATAGCCCTGGACATATGGGTGCAGTAATTGCCTGGAAGGCATAGACCTGGACATATGGGTGCAGTAATTGTCTGGAAGGCATAGCCCTGGACATATGGGTGCAGTAATTGCCTGGAAGGCATAGACCTGGACATATGGGTGCAGTAATTGTCTGGAAGGCATAGCCCTGGACATATGGGTGCAGTAATTGTCTGGAAGGCATAGCCCTGGACATATGGGTGCAGTAATTGGCTGGAAGGCATAGCCCTGGACATATGGGTGCAGTAATTGTCTGGAAGGCATAGCCCTGGACATATGGGTGCAGTAATTGGCTGGAAGTCATAGCCCTGGACATATGGGTGCAGTAACTGGCTGGAAGGCATAGCCCTGGACATATGGGTGCAGTAACTGGCTGGAAGGCATAGCCCTGGACATATGGGTGCAGTAATTGGCTGGAAGGCATAGCCCTGGACATATGGGTGCAGTAATTGGCTGGAAGGCATAGCCCTAGACATATGGGTGTAGTAATTGGCTGGAAGGCATAGCCCTGGACATATGGGTGTAGTAATTGGCTGGAAGGCATAGCCCTGGACATATGGGTGCAGTAATTAGCTGGAAGGCATAGCCCTGGACATATGGGTGCAGTAATTGGCTGGAAGGCATACCCCTGGACATATGGGTGCAGTAATTAGCTGGAAGGCATAGCCCTGGACATATGGGTGTAGTAACTGGCTGGAAGGCACAGCCCTGGACATATGGGTGCAGTACCTGGCTGGAAGGCACAGCCCTGGACATATGGGTGCAGTACCTGGCTGGAAGGCACAGCCCTGGACATATGGGTGTAGTAGCTGGCTGGAAGGCATAGACCTGGACATATGGGTGCAGTAATTAGCTGGAAGGCATAGCCCTGGACATATGGGTGTAGTAACTGGCTGGAAGGCATAGCCCTGGACATATGGGTGCAGTAATTAGCTGGAAGGCATAGCCCTGGACATATGGGTGTAGTAACTGGCTGGAAGGCATAGCCCTGGACATATGGGTGCAGTAATTGGCTGGAAGGCATAGCCCTGGACATATGGGTGCAGTAACTGGCTGGAAGGCATAGACCTGGACATATGGGTGCAGTAATTGGCTGGAAGGCATAGCCCTGGACATATGGGTGCAGTAATTGGCTGGAAGGCATAGCCCTGGACATATGGGTGTAGTAACTGGCTGGAAGGCATAGCCCTGGACATATGGGTGTAGTAACTGGCTGGAAGGCATAGCCCTGGACATATGGGTGCAGTAATTAGCTGGAAGGCATAGCCCTGGACATATGGGTGCAGTAACTGGCTGGAAGGCATAGCCCTGGACATATGGGTGTAGTAACTGGCTGGAAGGCATAGCCCTGGACATATGGGTGTAGTAACTGGCTGGAAGGCATAGCCTGGATATATGGGTGTAGTAACTGGCTGGAAGGCATAGATCTGGACATATGGGTGTAGTAATTGGCTGGAAAGCATAGACCTGGGCCCCGTTCCACAAAGCGATCTTAGGGCTAAGTTGATTGTAACTCACTAAGTACGCGATCTTAAATTTTGGTTACGATCGGCCGCCCGTTCCACAAAGCAATCTTAACTAAGAGAGTTGTAAGTTAAGATCAAAATGCTAAGTTGCTCCGGACCAACTTAGGATCGCTAAAATCGATCTTAAATATTGTACCATAACAACAAAGATGGCGTATGTTGACTTATTATTATATCAGATAACATTCTGACAGTCCACAGCTCACTTACTTGTTAGCGATGTCCTCCCATATGCTGCCTTTCAGCTTATTGGTGACGGTAGAGCTGAATGAGGAATTCAGTGTCGTGTGGTGAACAGCCACCTCATCAACAAGGACAGCGATCTCACTTGCTGAAAAATTGCTGCGACGAACGTGTTTGACGCCGACAGAGGTCTGCGATTCGGCCATATTTCGACAATGCGTCGTCTGCTAAACATGACCAAGGGAGGCCACTCTTAGGGAAACTTTCGTATCTTCATGGCTGAAGATTCCGATCTTTGTTAAGATCGGCTACTTAAGAACTTGTAAAGTTACAATCGCCCTAAGATAGCTTTGTGGAGGGGGCGTAAACTTTAGCTAAGACGATTTTATAATCGACGTAAGTCTCTAAGATTGATTGTAGATACGATCGCTTTGTGGAACGGGACCCTGGACTTATGGGTGTAGTAACTGGCTGGAAGGCATAGCCCTGGACATATGGGTGCAGTAACTGGCTGGAAGGCTTGGCCCTGGACATATGGGTGCAGTAACTGGCTGGAAGGCTTGGCCCTGGACATATGGGTGTAGTAGCTGGCTGGAAGGCATAGCCCTGGACATATGGGTGCAGTAACTGGCTGGAAGGCATAGCCCTGGACATATGGGTGCAGTAATTGGCTGGAAGGCATAGCCCTGGACATATGGGTGCAGTAACTGGCTGGAAGGCATAGCCCTGGACATATGGGTGCAGTAACTGGCTGGAAGGCTTGGCCCTGGACATATGGGTGCAGTAACTGGCTGGAAGGCATAGCCCTGGACATATGGGTGTAGTAACTGGCTGGAAGGCATAGCCCTGGACATATGGGTGCAGTAATTGGCTGGAAGGCATAGCCCTGGACATATGGGTGTAGTAACTGGCTGGAAGGCATAGCCCTGGACATATGGGTGTAGTAATTGGCTGGAAGGCATAGCCCTGGACATATGGATGCAGTAATTGTCTGGAAGGCATAGCCCTGGACATATGGGTGCAGTAACTGGCTGGAAGGCATAGACCTGGACATATGGGTGCAGTAATTGGCTGGAAGGCATAGCCCTGGACATATGGGTGCAGTAACTGGCTGGAAGGCATAGCCCTGGACATATGGGTGCAGTAATTGGCTGGAAGGCATAGCCCTGGACATATGGGTGCAGTAACTGGCTGGAAGTTATAGCCCTGGACATATGGGTGCAGTAACTGGCTGGAAGGCATAGCCCTGGACATATGGGTGCAGTAATTGGCTGGAAGGCATACCCCTCGACATATGGGTGCAGTAATTGGCTGGAAGGCATAGCCCTGGACATATGGGTGTAGTAACTGGCTGGAAGGCATAGCCCTGGACATATGGGTGCAGTAACTGGCTGGAAGGCATAGCCCTGGACATATGGGTGTAGTAACTGGCTGGAAGGCATAGCCTGGACATATGGGTGCAGTAATTGGCTGGAAGGCATAGACCTGGACATATGGGTGCAGTAACTGGCTGGAAGGCATAGCCCTGGACATATGGGTGTAGTAATTGGCTGGAAGGCATAGCCCTGGACATATGGGTGCAGTAATTGGCTGGAAGTTATAGCCCTGGACATATGGGTGCAGTAACTGGCCGGAAGGCATAGCCCTGGACATATGGGTGTAGTAATTAGCTGGAAGGCATAGCCCTGGACATATGGGTGCAGTAACTGGCTGGAAGGCATAGCCCTAGACATATGGGTGCAGTAATTGGCTTGAAGGCATAGCCCTAGACATATGGGTGCAGTAACTGGCTGGAAGGCAAAGCCCTGGACATATGGGTGTAGTAATTGGCTGGAAGGCATACCCCTGGACATATGGGTGCAGTAATTGTCTGGAAGGCATAGCCCTGGACATATGGGTGTAGTAACTGGCTGGAAGGCATAGCCCTGGACATATGGGTGCAGTAATTGGCTGGAAGGCATAGCCGTGGACATATGGGTGCAGTAACTGGCTGGAAGGCATAGCCCTGGACATATGGGTGTAGTAACTGGCTGGAAGGCATAGCCCTGGACATATGGGTGTAGTAACTGGCTGGAAGGCATATCCCTGGACATATGGGTGTAGTAACTGGCTGGAAGGCATAGCCCTGGACATATGGGTGTAGTAACTGGCTGGAAGGCATAGCCCTGGACATATGGGTGTAGTAACTGGATGGAAGGCATAGCCCTGGACATATGGGTGTAGTAACTGGATGGAAGGCATAGCCCTGGACATATGGGTGTAGTAACTGGCTGGAAGGCATAGCCCTGGACATATGGGTGTAGTAACTGGCTGGAAGGCATAGCCCTGGACATATGGGTGTAGTAACTGGCTGGAAGGCATAGCCCTGGACATATGGGTGCAGTAATTGTCTGGAAGGCATAGACCTGGACATATGGGTGCAGTAATTGTCTGGAAGGCATAGCCTGGACATATGGGTGTAGTAACTGGCTGGAAGGCATAGCCCTGGACATATGGGTGTAGTAATTGTCTGGAAGGCATAGCCCTGGACATATGGGTGTAGTAACTGGCTGGAAGGCATAGCCCTGGACATATGGGTGCAGTAATTGTCTGGAAGGCATAGACCTGGACATATGGGTGCAGTAATTGTCTGGAAGGCATAGCCCTGGACATATGGGTGTAGTAACTGGCTGGAAGGCATAGCCGTGGACATATGGGTGCAGTAACTGGCTGGAAGGCATAGCCCTGGACATATGGGTGCAGTAATTGGCTGGAAGGCATAGCCCTGGACATATGGGTGTAGTAATTGTCTGGAAGGCATAGCCCTGGACATATGGGTGCAGTAACTGGCTGGAAGGCATAGCCCTGGACATATGGGTGTAGTAACTGGCTGGAAGGCATAGCCCTGGACATATGGGTGCAGTAATTAGCTGGAAGGCATAGCCCTGGACATATGGGTGCAGTAACTGGATGGAAGACATAGACCTGGACATATGGGTGTAGTAACTGGCTGGAAGGCATAGCCCTGGACATATGGGTGCAGTAATTGGCTGGAAGGCATAGCCGTGGACATATGGGTGCAGTAACTGGCTGGAAGGCATAGCCCTGGACATATGGGTGTAGTAACTGGCTGGAAGGCATAGCCCTGGACATATGGGTGCAGTAATTGGCTGGAAGGCATAGCCGTGGACATATGGGTGCAGTAACTGGCTGGAAGGCATAGCCCTGGACATATGGGTGTAGTAATTGGCTGGAAGGCATACCCCTGGACATATGGGTGTAGTAACTGGCTGGAAGGCATAGCCCTGGACATATGGGTGTAGTAACTGGCTGGAAGGCATAGCCCTGGACATATGGGTGTAGTAACTGGATGGAAGGCATAGCCCTGGACATATGGGTGTAGTAACTGGATGGAAGGCATAGCCCTGGACATATGGGTGTAGTAACTGGCTGGAAGGCATAGCCCTGGACATATGGGTGTAGTAACTGGCTGGAAGGCATAGCCCTGGACATATGGGTGTAGTAACTGGCTGGAAGGCATAGCCCTGGACATATGGGTGCAGTAATTGTCTGGAAGGCATAGACCTGGACATATGGGTGCAGTAATTGTCTGGAAGGCATAGCCTGGACATATGGGTGTAGTAACTGGCTGGAAGGCATAGCCCTGGACATATGGGTGTAGTAATTGTCTGGAAGGCATAGCCCTGGACATATGGGTGTAGTAACTGGCTGGAAGGCATAGCCCTGGACATATGGGTGCAGTAATTGTCTGGAAGGCATAGACCTGGACATATGGGTGCAGTAATTGTCTGGAAGGCATAGCCTGGACATATGGGTGTAGTAACTGGCTGGAAGGCATAGCCCTGGACATATGGGTGCAGTAATTGTCTGGAAGGCATAGACCTGGACATATGGGTGCAGTAATTGTCTGGAAGGCATAGCCCTGGACATATGGGTGCAGTAATTGTCTGGAAGGCATAGATCTGGACATATGGGTGCAGTAACTGGCTGGAAGGCATAGCCCTGGACATATGGGTGCAGTAATTGGCTGGAAGGCATAGCCCTGGACATATGGGTGCAGTAATTGTCTGGAAGGCATAGCCTGGACATATGGGTGTAGTAACTGGCTGGAAGGCATAGACCTGGACATATGGGTGCAGTAATTGGCTGGAAGGCATAGCCTGGACATATGGGTGCAGTAATTGGCTGGAAGGCATAGCCCTGGACATATGGGTGCAGTAATTGGCTGGAAGGCATAGACCTGGACATATGGGTGCAGTAACTGGCTGGAAGGCATAGACCTGGACATATGGGTGTAGTAACTGGCTGGAAGGCATAGACCTGGACATATGGGTGCAGTAATTGTCTGGAAGGCATAGCCGTGGACATATGGGTGTAGTAACTGGCTGGAAGGCATAGACCTGGACATATGGGTGCAGTAACTGGCTGGAAGGCATAGCCCTGGACATATGGGTGCAGTAACTGTCTGGAAGGCATTCCTCCTGTATACAGAGACATGGATTGATGGCAGAACAGCCTGGCAGCTTTCAGGAAGCACAACAGACATTGAGATGATGGTGTTAAGGACACATGTCTGAGATGAAGTGTCCCCAAGACAATACATCAGCAACTAAAGGCTACTTTATTTCACACCCATTATCCAGCCAGACACAATGACACTTTAACTGAAGTAAAACAGAAACTTGAGCTCAAAAGAAGCCAATTTGAAAACAGCAGACAACTACGATACTAACATATGCCTCATAATGTTAAAATAATCACTCAAAGCGGGGATGTTAAGTCGTTAAAGGACATGAATCTGTCTGCACGGTAAATGAATGTCTATGGAGATGGGTGTCTAGTTATTATTCAGCCTAATTGAAGGCAAAAAAACAAAACAGGAGGAACCATGAAGTATACAGTTACTGCCACTTCCTTGTGAGTCTAGACCAGGGATTCGGAATTTGTTTTTGTCAATCGGACATTTGTATTTTTGTCATGCCCACCTCATATTTGACTGTTGCTGGTGGATGTTCATGTATGAATAAAATAGTAAAATAATACAAGAATAAAATCAGGGTCACTTTCATGGCATATTCCAGATTATCTTGAATATACTGCACACTTTTTTTACTGTAAAACACACCACAAGGAGTCGTGATGTTTATCCCTTAACGCAAACTAAAGATGTTATCGTGAGCACGTAATATCAGAAATATCATGTCAGCAAATCCTTACTGAATTATGCTATTTAATCCTGTTATTACACTATCTGGTTATAAAAACTGTCCATTGTATATACGGACTTGTGTTTGTAATCTATTTTATTTAATTAAACAAATTCAAATTCAATATTGTTAACATTAATTTCAGCCAAATCGGTAACTTACCGTTATTTACAGCAACCACAGTCAGATTACTGATATTGATGCCATGAAATGTACTTAAGTTGACAGAGAATGGATACATATACACATGTATCATAAATGCCACACTTTGACTCATTAAAAGTCATATTTGTTGTAGTGTGACTATTATATATGGCAACATAATGTTTCGCAATTCTGCGGCAACAGTGACGGGTCAAATTGTTCCATACGTGGATCAAAGTTTAAAATGTCCAGTTTGAACTTTTTCAAAACGGACAGCCACAACTGGACAAGACCAGCACACAGACCGGTGTCCGGATCTCTGGTACAGACTCTCATTTGTCTGTTGTGTGTTATAATAAGAATATACAGGTGTGTATGAAGTTCTTGTTTGTGTAGCGGCCGTAAAATGTCCGAGTCCTGTGATGGGATTCGAACCACGGACCTTCTGATCCTAGGTCGGATGCCTTGTCCACATGACCAAAGAGGTTAACCCCGTCAGCAAGCTGACAAGGTAAGGATGTCATCTGTGGGATGACTCCACGCCCTGCTACATACTCCCCTGTCAACAGAAGGCACGTCCCGGGCCGCATAGTAGGGTACTGAGGCTTATTTTGCTCAAATTTAATATGAACGTGCTCAGCCCCACGTTGGGCGCCAATGTAGCAGCCATAAAATTTCTGAGTCCCGTGATGAGATTCGAACCACTGACCTGATCCGTTGTCGGACGCCTTGTCCACATGACCAAAGAGGTTAACCCCGTCAGCAAGCTGACAAGGTAAGGATCTCATTTGTGGGATGACTCCACGCCCTGCTACATATGCATGTGGTTGAGATGAAAAGGGGGGTTAACATCATGTTCAAGATCATTTTTTTCTAATATTGTGACGTGCATGCACATGTGTGACTGCTTGTACTAGGCCCAGACTTATGCTGGTATAATAGTGCTAGCCCACTGAGACACCATGAGTTTAACATGGATACCCCACTCAGACACAGTGTACTGACTCTGAGCCAGCTAGTCCTTGTTTTATCCCCTTTAATACTGCCAAGCACCA
This sequence comes from Haliotis rufescens, assembly GCF_023055435.1. Classification (NCBI taxonomy): domain Eukaryota; kingdom Metazoa; phylum Mollusca; class Gastropoda; order Lepetellida; family Haliotidae; genus Haliotis; species Haliotis rufescens. Next base: position 38,781,641 of record NW_025964372.1, on the reverse strand, counting down.
GGCAGGGCAACAACAAGTACCATATTTTAACTTCTTGTGATATTTAATACGGCCAGGGGATCGAGTCACTGACCTCTCTCTTGGCAGACACTCTATGCACTTGAGATTCATGTTTTTTGATAATACATAAACTACAATATGCTTCAATTTTCATAAGCAAACATGATTGATATTTGTGAAGGGTGGCTGAATGGTGTTGGCTGACTGTGTGCCAATATACCTTTTGGTGTGTGGTTGTTTAAAATATTAAAATATCAATTACTGGTTAGTTTCCAGAAATAAGCATTAATAGGCCGCCAAAATATAGCTGTGATGTTGTTGACTACAGCATTTAAACAACAGTAACCAGAAGTGATGGCAGTCACAATTGTATTTTGATCCTTTGCATTGCTCCTTTGTTTGAAAAACAGGGGATATTGCAATTACCATGTCTGTCTGTTTTCCGTTTCTGGAGCAGAACTCCCAAACCATTCAATATTTCATCTTGAAAGTTTCTTTATAGATCAGTCTAGTGGGGAACTGGTGCCTTTTGATGATTTGGGATTTTTATTTTTTTTATTTTGTTTTGTTTTTATGATATTTCCTGATTGAAAGAAGTTGTTTTCCGTTTCCGGAGCAGAACTCCAAAACCATTGAATATTTCCTGTTGAAACTTGCTATATAGATCAGTCTAGTGGGGAACTGACGCCTTTTGATGATTTGGGATATGTCATCTTCTGATGTCTCTTGTATGAAAGAGTGAACATATATTATATTTTAAACAATAATGAGAATGTCAACTTGTTTATATCCAATCTGCAAATATTTGTAAATATTAATGCAAAATTTATAATATAATTGCTTATGGGCAGATGTTCTGATAATGATCCAGCTGCCTTTTCATTGATCCACCATATGAAATGGAATAAATTTGTAAAACTAGTAATCAAATTGATAATCAAGTAATCAAATTGATGAAACAAGTAATCAAATTGAGAAATCAAGTAATGAAATTGATGAAGCAAGTAATCAAACTGAAAAATCAAGTAATCCAATTGATGAAACAAGTAATCAAATTGAGAAATCAAGTAATGAAATTGATGAAACAAGTAATCAAATTGACAAATCAAGTAATGAAATTGATGAAGCAAGTAATCAAATTGACAAATCAAGTAATGAAATTGATGAAACAAGTAATCAAATTGACAAATCAAGTAATGAAATTGATTAAACAAGAAATGAAATTGACAAATCAAGAAATGAAATTGACAAATCAAGTAATGAAATTGATGAAACAAGTAATGAAATTGACAAATCAAGTAATGAAATTGATGAAACAAGTAATGAAATTGAAAAATCAAGTAATCAAATTGATGAAACAAGTAATGAAATTGAAAAATCAAGTAATGAAATTGATGAAACAAGTAATGAAATTGACAAATCAAGTAATGAAATTGATGAAACAAGCAATCAAATTGACAAATCATGTAATCAAATTGATGAAACAAGTAATCAAATTGACAAATCAAGTAATGAAATTGATGAAACAAGCAATCAAATTGACAAATCAAGTAATGAAATTGACAAGTCATGTAATCAAATTGACAAATCATGTAATCAAATTGACAAATCAAGTAATCAACTTGACAAATCATGTAATCAAATTGACAAATCAAGTAATCAAATTGATGAAACAAGTAGTCAAATTGACAAATCAAGTAATGAAATTGATGAAACAAGTATTGTAATTGTTGAAACAAGTAATAAAATTGATAAAACAAGTAATCAAATTGACAAATCAAGTTGTGAAATTGGTGAAACAAGTAATTAAATTGATAAAACAAGTAATTAGATTGATAAAACAAGTACTTTAATTTATAAAACAAGTTGATCTAACCCGGAGCTGAAAGAATATTTCTCAGTCTAAAGAGGTTTCACTGGAGGTGCGCCGGTTCACTTCTAGACCATGTGAATATCTTTGGATGCTTTGCACATTTTTCTCTGTCACCTGTAGCGTTTGCAAGAAAAAGGCTTTTTTCACAAGAACATGCTTGGACGTGGATGTTCAGTACAAGCAAAAATGTTCTGTTAATTCATTTTTGAAGCCTTTTAAGATTCACCGTGTTTTATGAACATTAAAAAAGACAATGTCTAATTTGACACTGACCCAGTTTCAGACAAAGAAGCTTTTGCCATCTAACTATCTTTGTTGTCATTCCCTTGAGGAATATTTTTATTAAACTGGTAAAGGTTACGTCCCAGTTGATGAAGAACACTTAAATGATGCTCTGGAAGATACATACTGTCATGGGTATGAATAACACTTTGCATCCATCACCTCCGTGGGTAGCTGTACTGATTAAAATATTTCCTACACTCAGGACTTGATGTATCAGGCAATCCTGCCCCTGACTGATTACGCTCTCCAGGTCAAGCTAAATTCCACCAAAACAACAAACCAAATATCTGCTTTTGCATGTTTTGGCCATGCCCTTGTACCTGATCTGCCATTATTCCATAATATGTAAATATAAGACAGGAACAGAACTAGTTGTCAGTTGTATAGTAGAAACAAATAATACTCTAACTAAAAAATACTTTAAGTTGAAACAATCCCATCCTAACCTGGTTTCTAAATCCGAAACAGAACTATCAGGTTTCCAAAGTTTGGTTTCACATGTTACAGTCCTCAAAAAAATATATATGGCGGCGGTCGGGTAGCCTAGTGGTTAAAGCGTTCGCTCATCACACCGAAGACCCGGGTTCAATTCCCAACATGGGTACAGTGTATGAAGCCCATTTCTACTCACTCACTCAAATAAATATACTCACTGCCAAAAGAAACATGAATACCATACATGTTGGTTAATATATGAAGAATTATATATTAAAGAGATATTAGATTGGTTCGATGCACAAGCAAACATATTGGTATGTTGTGTGAACCAACATTCATGAACTCATCACATGTGACGTCATAGATCCATGGATCGGGATGCTCCATTTGTTTCATGTAGGACCAGCATGTAAAGTTTGAGAATCACGTGGAGCATAAAAATAAAAACAGTTTGTGGTAACGCTTGACTGACTTTGTCTTTAATTCATACACATTGGAAACATCTCTTCTTAATGTACATGGGGCGGTCGGGTAGCCTAGTGGTTAAAGCGTTTGCTCGTCACGTCGAAGACCTGGGTTCGATACCTGACATGGGTACAATGTGTAAAGCCCATTTCTGGTGTCCCCCGCCGTGATATTCCTGGAATATTGTTAAAAGTGGCGTAAACCTATATTCACTCACTCACTCTTAACGTACATACTTCTGTATATGTTTCTATGATTCGCGTTTCTCTTAGTGGTGAGTGTACATACTGACACACAAGAAACAAACATCATCATGTTTCCAAGCATCAGACATGTATTTTTGTGTCCATCTCAAAACACATCACATAGTGAGTCAGTGAGTTGGGTTTAATGCCGCTTTTAACAGTATTCCAGTTATATCCCAAAGTGTCAGCTTAATGTGGGAGGAAAGCCCAAAGTGATGTAGGTCTCTGACGTTTACCACATTGGTGAAACCCACAAGCACGGGTATGGTACCGACAAACCTAGAAATAGCATAAAAAAAGATTCGAACCTGATGACATTGTTGAGTTTGATTACCTCATGCCTAGTACACAGAACAATTTTTTTGTGGCCAATTTGTGAAATATTATAAAAAATTGAATATGCATTTTCAAAGTGTTTCAGTGTAAGACTAAACAATCCCTTGCAACCCATGGCAGTCCATACCAATCTATAGAACTAGACACTAAACCAAAACGAGTAGCTTTTGTAACTATTCGAGGAATGCCTATTCTTGGAATTCACCCAGTGATGCCAACCAATCCTAGTTTGGTAGAATCATTACAATGTATTTTTACCAAATTCCTCCAATACAATGAAGTGAAAGATATTGTGAATTGGACAAAAAATAACATGGCCTGTAATTTTAAACAGATGACCTTGCTATAGCCATTGTTGCATGTACAACCTATCAATTATCAATTACCATATTGAATGTAGTAAGCGCCCAGTTCTGATAAGCGCCAATGGTGATATTTTGCTTATGTAATGGCTAGTGTCAACAATCCCATTTAGCACCCCTTTCGATTGATCAATGTACACAAGACTTATTTATTTGTGTATAATACACACTCGTGTATAATATGCATAGACTTTTCTTTTGTATCATTTCAGGCAATCAGCATAAACCACAAAATTTACAATTTTTTATTCTAATAAGAGCGCCGTTTCTAATTTTGAGAGCACCCTGGGCACTTATGACGTTGAATACAATAGTAATAGTAATTTGTTATGGATTGTGGGAATGTTTGTAGATTTTGATGAGTTTGGGTGATAAAATATGATTTGTTTTCATAAAAATCATATAGTCAGACATACCAAATGATTATTTATATTTTTGTGAAAATTACTAAGTTTAAACACCAATTATCCTAGATAATCCAGGTTGCTTCCGTTTCTGATTGGCGTTTCTAAGTCACCACACATTGAAAGTTAAAGAGTATTTGTACCAAATTATCAAAAAGTTTTTGTTTCCCGCGAGGTGAAGCATGCTGATGAACCAGAAGGAAAGAGGAATGATTAAGAAACATAACGTAATAGAACTAGGACCAACAACTTTTAAAATGTAAATCACAACTTAATTAGACCTCCCTTTTATAGTCTTTGTTCCATCCTTGAGACTATTAGTCACCACTCGCCCCTTTCCGTAACCTGCAAGAAGACTCGTCCCCCTATCGATGAATGTTATGTGCGAAAATACGACAAACCAATCAGAATGCGCGTATTATTTCAAGTTCTTCATCAAAGAATCCCTCAGAAATAATTTTGATTTTACATATGTCTTGCATCTAAAAATATCCCAAAGGCACAGTTAAATGTGTTCAGTCATACTGTATAATTCCGCACGTCCCGATGTGCTTTAAATTGCATCTGAAATATATATAATATTTGGGGAAAATGTGTGAACCATTACGCAATGAGTTGACAATTGTTTTAGGTATGCCCGTTTGCGCTAAGACAGAACCCGGTCGCAAAAATGACCACGAGAGGGGCACTAGTCGCTATTCTGCTTGTCCCGGAATAACAAGGGTTGGTCACGAATGGGATCAGCTATTACTATCCCAGTATTGATACACTGCGACCTTCCACCTGTGAGATTTGCTGGGAACTCAAGGATGGTCATATTCATTGCCTGTTTCATCCATGTCCTGATTGTCTCTCTGGTATTCATTCTGTGGAATGCAAATCTTTGAGGTGATACAATCGTACCAAGCTGGAATAAGCATACACGCTGATTTGCTTGTCATGGACTTCCTCATGTTCAAAACATGATGACATTAATGGCAAAATTACATCCTTTTGATGCTGCCAATGCCATCTGATGGCCCATGTTGGAGTAATCCTGTTTCGGACATGATTTGGAAATGATTTGAGCTGTGTCTTGTGTCATGGTAGAATGAGGTTTTCTGATGTTTGTGGCTACAATGTGTATTGATTGTTATTGAGCTTGGATACAGACGAGGCACTCATACAAATATGTTTACCTTGTGGAAATTCTAGGTTTAGATCAGAATATGCATGTCTCCGCATTGGGAATACATGTATGTGATGGAAAAATTTTTACATTCAATGTTTATTTGCCCAATCGGTCTCAAGTACCCTGTGCTTGAATTCCTATTGGGAGTCTAGGTAGGAATAGGATTCTAGCATCCTATGTGTCTCCTTGTTGGGATTCGAGTTCATGACAGGTTCTTAGTGCCCATGCATGTCTTTTTGTTTGGATTTTTCTACAGAAAAGGTCCCAGCACACATGTCTTGTGTGTTGAATCTGGATCAAGTTAGGATCGCAGTAACCCATGCTTGCCTTCCCATTGGGATTCTAGGTCAGACTAGATTCCTTATACACCATGCTTGTCTTTCCATTTGGATTCTTGGTCAGAATAGATTCCTTATACATCATGCTTGCCTTCCCATTGGGATTCTAGGTCAGATTAGATTCTTTATACACCATGCTTGTCTTCCCATTGGGATTCTTGGGCAGAATAAATTCCTTATACACCATGCTTGCCTTCCCATTGGGATTCTAGGTCAGATTAGATTCTTTATACACCATGCTTGCCTTCGCATTGGGATTCTTGGTCAGAATAGATTCCTTATACACCATGCTTGTCTTCCCATTGGGATTCTTGGTCAGAATAATTTCCTTATACACCATGCTTACCTTCCCATTGGGATTCTAGGTCAGACTAGATTCCCTGTACACCATGCTTGTCTTTCCATTGGGATTCTAGGTCATACTAGATTCCTTATACACCATGCTTGCCTTCCCATGGGGATTCTAGGTCATACTAGATTCCTTATACACCATGCTTGCCTTCCCATGGGGATTCTAGGTCATACTAGATTCTTTATACACCATGCTTGCCTTCCCATTGGGATTCTAGGTCATACTAGATTCCTTATACACCATGCTTGCCTTCCCATTGGGATTCTTGGTCAGACTAGATTCCTTATACACCATGCTTGCCTTTCCATGGGGATTCTTGGTCAGAATAAATTCATTATACACCATGCTTGCCTTCCCATTGGGATTCTAGGTCAGACTAGATTCCCTGTACACCATGCTTGTCTTTCCATTGGGATTCTAGGTCATACTAGATTCCTTATACACCATGCTTGCCTTCCCATGGGGATTCTAGGTCATACTAGATTCCTTATACACCATGCTTGCCTTCCCATGGGGATTCTAGGTCATACTAGATTCTTTATACACCATGCTTGCCTTCCCATTGGGATTCTAGGTCATACTAGATTCCTTATACACCATGCTTGCCTTCCCATTGGGATTCTAGGTCAGACTAGATTCCTTATACACCATGCTTGCCTTTCCATGGGGATTCTAGGTCAGACTAGATTCCCTGTACACCATGCTTGTCTTCCCATTGGGATTCTTGGTCAGAATAAATTCATTATACACCATGCTTGTCTTCCCATTGGGATTCTTGGTCAGACTAGATTCATTATACACCATGCTTGTCTTCCCATTGGGATTCTTGGTCAGAATAAATTCATTATACACCATGCTTGTCTTCACATTAGGATTCTTGGTCCGACTAGATTCCCTGTACACCATGCTTGCCTTCCCATTGGAATTCTTGGTCAGACTAGATTCACAGCACCTCATGTTTGTCTTCCCATTGGGGTTCTTGGTCAGACTAGATTTCCAGTACCCAATGTTGTCTCTCTGTGAGTATTCCAGTTCAGAATAGGTTTTCACTTGACTCACCATGGGCCATTATGGTTCAAGAAAGGCACTGAACACCCAATGCTTATTGATAGATTCTACCAGTATGAGGACTACCTGGTTATAATGTGTGACATGGCTGATTGAGTGAGTGAGTGAGTGAGTATGGTTTTACGCCACTTTTAGCAATATTCCAGCAATATCATGGTGGGTCACACCAGAAATGGGCTTCACACATTGTGCCCATTCTGATGAAGTATTAAAATGTTACAGATAGAGGACATTTCCAAGTTGGCATCAAATGATGCAATTCCCATTTAACTTGAACCATGTGTTCTTGTGTTTATTCAGGTGATTCATTGACTTGCCTTTGCATGTGTTTATGATGGGTAAGCTGGAGGGGCAAGATACAATCACATTTTTCAAAACACCTGGTGGCATCACTATTTGACAGTGCTTCATAAACATGTGAGATTTCTTACCATTAAAGAAAGGGTAATGTCACTTTTATTTACAGCAATTATTTACTACGAGCCCTACTGATGATGATCTGATCTTTGTTTCAGTGCCTGTGGTATCCAACACCTTCAGCGGGGAGGGAACCACCACTTTGGTCTGTTTGAGTCCTTCTGGTTTGTGGTGGTGACATTTTCCACAGTGGGCTACGGTGACGTCTACCCCGACATCTGGCCCAGCCAGCTCTTCATGCTACTGATGATCTGTGTTGCCCTCTTCATCTTGCCCACACAAGTAAGTACTCAGGATGCTAGCAGTGTTACTGGCGAAGTTTTAACATCTGCCCTGACGTCTGGCCCAGCCAGCTCTTCCTGCTGTTGGAGTGAGTGAGTGAGTGAGTTGGGTTTAACGCCACTTTTAACAGTATTCCAGTTATATTGCGGCTTGTCAGCTTGATGTGGGAGGAAAGCCAAAGTGATGCAGGTCTCAGACGTTTACCACTTTGGTGAAACCCATGAGCACGGGTATGGTGCTGACAAACCTAGAAACATAATCGGGACGAACCGGGATTCGAACCTACACTCATAGGTTTCTGGCGTGTCCAAGGGACGCAACTCTGCACAGCGAATCGCGGCGCCTTAGACGGCTGGGCCACCCGTGCCCCCTCATGCTATTGGATGTGGCGGTGTAGTCTAGTGAGTTTGTGTTCGCTCGGCATGTCGAAGACCCGGTTTCGATTCCCGACATTGGTACAATGTGCGAAGCTCATTTCTGGTCTCCCCTGCCATGATATTGGTGGAATATTGCTAAAGGCGGTACTCACTCACTCATTCATGCTGATGATTATTTGTGTTTCCCTCTGTCTTGCCCTCACAAGTAGGTACACAAGATGCTTGCAGTGTTACTGGCAAAGTTTTAGCAGACCAGCACCAAACACAAATACCAGTCCAGACTAGTTTTTAGTGTGACAATTGCTGAATAAAAGATAATAAGCGCACTCCTTTTAGTATTAATGGAATCATCATGCAGGAAGAAGGAGATTTATTCCTGAATAGTCCCTTAAAACATGTCGGAGAACAATTTGTTTTGTGTCAGTGTTGTGGGAATTTCTTGATATATGTGGTTCTGTACACTAGAGAATGTCACCTCTTTTGTATTCCAGCTATACCAGTTATACATAATTGATATAGCTGGAACTTAGGTGAACGCCGTCATCCCGAGCCAGGGGCGTTAATTGACTGTAAAAGTCCAGTTTCCAGTTGCCAAACTTAGGCTGGAATTTCCAGAGATCGTAGCACCACCGGTAGCTATTGCGAGTTATGTCCCTTCGATGTACCTTCTATGTCCCTCCTATTGACCAATAAGATTCCATCTCTTAAATCACTTGCATTTACTTCAAATGAAACAGCAGCGCCCAGTCAAGATGATCTCATTGATAATCAAGATCAATATTGTATTAAATTCAAGTCTTACCCTGCACTATGATTAAAAATATGAAAAGATTTGCAAAATATCTGTCTACATCCTGTTGACAGTACACATGTTTTGCAAATCCTGCTTGTTGATATCCATGTTGTTTATGAACCGGATGTCTAGGTCGTTACGTGATTTTGAATGGAATATGCATAGACTCGTTGGTCCTGACAAGGTGTAACCCCAGAATTCCAGACTATTTCGGCAAGGGTGGAAACTGGACTTTTATAGTCAGTTAACTCCCTTTCATCCGGACGATGGGTGAATGCACATGTGCAAAAGTCATTTTGGGGGACATGCTTGTCATTCAAAAGCATGAATTATTTGGCCTCAATGCCCACAAGCATAACAAAACATGGACTCTTTCAGACTGAAGTGGATTCTTTCTTTGTGGCAGAAAATACAAATATTTCTATTAAAATTTTTTTAGTTTTTTTAAATACAGTCATCTTAGGTACACAACTTCTTAAACCCAAATAAAAGCATCTTATCAGCATTCAGCACAGACAGCACTGAGTTATAAGAAAAATAAAGCTAAACGAAACGATTTACCGTTGTCATTCTCAGAGAAATAAGCATGAAATCGTTATTGACAAGCCTTAAATGAACTGTCAATCATGAGGAAATGATCAATACTTGATATAATAGACATCGTGGCTTTTCAGTGGCTTTTCCCAATAATAGAACATATGCTAGTCCAAGAGTCTACAGGCTCCTCAGAAGCTATGCTATGAGATGCTATGAACTTTGGTATATATGTTTTTTTCACCCACGATATTGCTGTTCAAACATTAAACATTGGCTGAGATGACTTATTAATTATGGATCTCTGTTTTTTTCATTTCTTTAAGAAGGGGAATGTGCCGTGGAGTTAATGTGGGACCACTTGGTGTTATATTGCTTTGAATTTATTATATTGCGAAACAACGATTGAGTCCAATCAAAATAGCTCCCTGCTTATATTCAGCATCATAGTGCCAGAGACTTGGAGACAATGGTGCCAAAATTGGTTCTGTGGTTGATGCATTATTACTGATGGATCTTAATGTTTTGTGTTATGGAAATATTGAGAGATCCAGGTAGCTTGGGTCAGTTTGACAGATGTTCACTGTTTCCTGAAGGTAGTGAATTTATAGAACTTGTTCCAACGACTGAAGTAACTGGCACACTTTAACATAGACTTTGTGATATGATTGATTCATCGAATGAGATGCAGAGTTGCGTCCCTTGGTCACGCCAGAAACCTATGATCTATAGAAACCCGGTTCAGCCCGATTATGTTTCTAGGTTTGTCAGCACCATACCCGTGCTCGTGGGTTTCACTGAAGTGGTAAACGTCCAAGACCTCCATCACTTTGGGCCTTCCTCCCACATTAAGCTGACACGACGTGATATAACTGGAATACTGTTAAAAGCGGCGTTAAACCCAACTCACTCACTCACTCACCCAATATCTTATTAACCGATGAGAATTGTCCTCGTTTATTCCATTAGGCATAAAAGACAAAATAGCTGTAAAAATTATATAAATGGATCACTGAAAATCAGTGATGCCGCCAGATTTCGCCAAAAGGGTCAGCATGTCCTTCCCTACTCGTAGCACCCGCTAGTCAAACAAATCGCCTAAAAAAAGTATGTGTGTTGCCTGTTTTTTGTAAAGACAATACAAATCTATGATAAAACATTTTTGGCTTACAGATTCTTGTGAAGTTTGACTTATTGTCCTTTTAAACTGATCCCAACCACACCTCATTACTTTATCACATCATACGCCTTACAAGTTGTAGAAACGAAATAGGGTAGTTGTCAGTCGTGTGAACTTGTCTAATAAATTCCATATCAATATTTCAATGTTTTTATAATGGTCGCTATCATACCCGAAACTCTGATTGCATGACAGGCTTGTGTGACAACCACATTAAGGTAATGACCTGGTGGTACCGAGAAAATGAATTAGTTTCCTTTGTTTTTTTGGTTACAATTATCTCACGCTCTCCTGTCGCCCAAAATAGCAACAATAGCAAGAGCCTCATCTCGGGACATGCGCATCCGTTGAACACGTCCATTGATCTTGACAAGCAACTTTGAAGGAAATGCAGTAAATTTCATTGATTAATAATGTTTTTTTTGGTTTCCCTTTAATTCTGTAGCTTTTTGTAAAATATTTCATTACTTTTAAGAACATTATGACATCAAACATATTGGATGGGTTAATTAGGTGTATTTTCCCTCTCTGATGGAATCTTAATGATTTATTTTTATTTTCATGAACATGTTCAGATTGTTTGCCAGTTTGCTTGTCTCGCATTAGTTTTTGAGCAGATGTTTACTGGATGAGTTTTGATAACGAAACAAGGTTACACCTTTTAGAGATGGAAATAGACTCTTTGATCAATACACCGATTAACGAGCTATAGTTCATTTAATGTTTTTGTTGTTGTAAGTTTACAATCGCTGTTCATTTTCCGATTCATTTATCATGTTTGATGCTGGCACCAGTAGTTGGGTGAGTGCTGCTCGGGCAGCGAGATCCTGTGAGTCCTGACCTTCTCTAAATAAAAGTGACTAAGCCGTTTCCATATTTGGAAGAGATCAGTGCTCAAAGTGGAGTCCATTGTATGATTTTTGTCTATATGAGCATGTGTTTATGAATCACTATCAAATATTGATGATACCAGCGGCACAAACACATTCAAAGGCAAGTCAATTTTTCACCTATAAACACATGGAAACATATGGTAAAGTCAAAATGGGGAATTGCATCAGACATAATTTTTGTCACTGATGTGTCAAATTTGGAAATGTTCACCACATGTCTACCATGAAACCTTTTGAAAACTTGAATGTTGAACCCTGACCTAACAACATTTATTGCATGAGTCATATGATGCTCTTAGAAATTTTCATAGAAAGGCTATGGACCGCTGCTCATGATATCAATCACTTTATTGTCGGGTCGATTATTTACAGACCACCATCATATAGCTGGAATATTGCTGAGTGCGGCATTAACCCACAAACAACATGTCCCATCTTTGTCCCCTTTGGTGACTTCCATGAGCATGTGTATGGGGCTGATAAACCTAGAAACATTGGGGCGAGGCGGGATTCGGACCCATGATCATAGGTTTCTGGCATGTCCAAGGGATGCAACTCTGCACAGCAGGTTGCGGCCCCACGGACCACTGGGCCACTGGGCCACAGACCACTGGGCCACGGGGCCACTGGACCACAGACCACTGGGCCACTGGACCCCTGGACCACTGGGCCACAGGGCCACTGGACCACAGACCACTGGGCCACTGGACCACTGGGCCTGAGTAAGGAAAGGGTTGTAGTTTTTTCCTTCCACAAAATTTTTGACCAAACAATCAAGATATGAATTTGAAGGATTATGATTGTAATCATGGTAAAAGTGAGTGTGTTTACTTGGCATTTTCTTAATATGGACTATTAATCACCCATGTTGATTTCTGTAGGCATCCCTTTAAAATTCAGAATCTATGCAAAGAGAAAAAACAAATATTAATGTACACTGTAAAGTGAAGCAATTCACTTCATTTAGGATTGACTTAGTAATTATTTTTTCTTCACAAAAGTCAATGTCAGAACCCCTCCCAGAGTGGCTGGTGGATGGACATGGACATTCCTAAAGCCGACTTCCACTAGGATGTGGTTGTGTTGATGTGTCTATTTTCTCTGAGTTGAATAACAGTCGATAATGTGGACTTGTCTGCAGTGTCATCTCCTAAAACAAGCAAAACACATTGAATGTATTGAAGGATTAGGCTGTGTGTGTTCAGCATGATTGGTATTGACTGTGGCATGTTTATCTAGGCAGAGCTGGCACAGATAGAGCCTATTTGAGGGATGCTGGTGTAAGCATGGGGAAAGTAGCTCCAGCTATAGATTTGCATAAGGTAGTTGTAAAAAGGTGGAGCCAATGAAATGCATGGGATTTGGAGACTATAATCTTTTGGAAATCTGATGGAAGCTTGTTATTGTGTCTTCATATTGTCAAGCATAGAGGTGGACCTTTAGTCTGAGTACTGAGGCATTTAGGTGGACACTTAGTCTTTGTACTGAGGCATCGTGATGAACACTTTGTCTTTGTACTGAGGCTTAGAGGTGGACATTAGTCTTTGTACTGAGGAATAGAAGTAGACATTAGTCTTTGTATTGAGGAATAGGGGTGGACATTAGTCTTTGTAGTGAGGAATAGAGGTGGACATTAGTCTTTGTAGTGAGGCATAGGGGTGGACATTAGTCTTTGTACTGAGGAATAGAAGTGGACAATTTTGAAATAATGCAGTACCTTAAATGTTGAATTAATGCATCTTCAAATTAATACGACTGCAGACCCTTAGCCAAAAATGCAACTCAAAATCAATTCGACTCCCGGGCCCCCACCCCATTCTCAGTGGAAAGATACGTAGCCTTATCTTAATCCAATCTATCCTTAATCCAATCAAACAACAAATAGCACTGCTTCAGTAAAAACAATAAACAGTGTTTTCCTAAAACCAACACAGTTTATATGTTTATTCTGCTGACTGACATAAAGGAAGTTCAAAGCCAGCAAAATAATTTAACCAACAACAGTTCACTGATTTGAGTGGTCAGTGATGCCTAGTTTGACACGAGTGGGTAGAACTCTTGACCCCATGCCTATTGTGTAATTCCTATTCTTAAATTGATATTGCTATTGCTATGTACTTGTTACAACTGCTCCCTTACCTCACTGCAGGCCCTAACAGGCAAAATCCCCCTGGATTTTTGCCGAGAACAGTTAACAATAAATTTCTGGGCCTCAACCCAACAAAACATTCTAATCCAACACTTCCTTATAAACAATATAAGGCTAAAACACCAAACACTAGCATTATTAACTCCAATCTCTCAACGCACACTCAACTACTTAAACTACCCAAATGATTTAAGACTAAAAACAAAACCAAACAACATATTCACACCCAAACTACAAATCACCAATACAGACACAACGCTCTCCTCCGAACTAAATACAGAAACCGACCCTAATACCACACCATCATACATACACGAAAAAAGGCCAAATTGGTGTCACATCTATACAGATGGGTCCTCCGACCCAAGCTCGAAACACACAGGTTTCGGTTTCCATGTATATAAACCCACGAAAGAAACTAAATGCTACAGGCTCTCAAATAATCAATCAGTTTTCACGGCCGAATTAATGGTGATGGCCACAACTCTACATAACCCCCAAATTAAAAAAAAACAAAAAAAAATAATCCTTACTGACTCACTTAGTGGACTCCAAGCTAATAAAAACCAAAACACAAAAAATCGACCTAATTTAATTCAACAGTTACTCAAAAGCTCCAACAAGCTCCGCAATCTAGGTAAAGATATCGAATGCGTATGGATCCACGTCAGAGTGTTTGGTAACAAACATGCCTACAAAGCAGCCAAAGCATCACTAAAATTAGAAGAAATCAGCATCAACCTACCAGTATCTAAAAACGAGATTAAAGTATCACTAAGAGTAAAATCCTCCAAAAGTGGCAAAACCAATATCAGAAATCAAACTGTAAACTAAAACAGGTGCTCCAAAAGCCACTCAAAAAAAACAAAAGTTCTTCATAAATCGAAAAAAAATATCACCAAGGCAATAATCAAATCACAGACAGGGCAAACTAAACCAAACTCTCACCTCCACAGAATCAGAAAACACCAAACAGTTAACGCCCTCACTGTAACCTAATGGAAACACCTGAACACGCACTATTACACTGCACACGCCACCAACAGCACAGAACAACCCTCAAATCCACAATAAACTGTAACAACCAAATGTCTCTGGCAACACTTCTGAACCCACTAAACGAGCTACAAATTAGGCATTAGGCATTTCCCTAATTAAAACAGGCCTACTAGGCCTCATTTAATAAACTACAAAATCATTCTATACCATGCTAAGACCCTTAAAAAAATAAAATTAAAAAATCCAAAATAACACACAACCACACAAACTCCCTTAGCACCTATCCCACCTATAGCACATCATTCTTCAAAATCCAAATTTCCCCAAAATTAAATAAGCAACCCTATAGTCCCCCAGGTTCCCCTTCCTTTTAGGACATACCTGGGCTACTTGGCAAAATCACTAACTGGCCTGGCGGGCCCGTGTGCGACATACGCATAAAGTCGGAAAGCGCACATAAAAACAACAACTCTCTCTCTCTCTCTCTCTCTCTCTCTCTCTCTACAGTATTCATTTCAAATAGGCTTTGTGATGGATATGGGCATTTGATCAGTTTTTGGTGAAGATACTTGAATAATAGTCTCTTTAATCTTTCATAGTATTGAAATGACCAAATCCTTTAATATATACATTTGATAAATGTGTCTGTCTAATTCTTTTATAATACAGTGTCAGGCTCGCCTGTGTCCCTGAAGTAAGTTCAGTTAATAGCCATGAGATAAATGTCAGCTGGATCAATTGTTTGTTTATTTAGATAATACTAAAAATAGTAATCCAATTGTTTGTTTAATTTCTTAGCAGTATTCCAGATATACAATGATCTGTAAATAATTGTCTAGACCAGACAATCCAATGATTGATATTGGGAGCAACGGTCCTTTCCTTGAGGTTACGATGGCATCCAATCAGTCAAGTCTTTGTGGGTACAAGTGTAGATCGGCAGGCTAGAGGCATCATTTGGTAATGCATACTAGGCAAGTTCACTTTGATGTAAAGCATGATATTTCGGACAAACTATTTCAGTGGTTTCATCCTCTGTGGGGATTCAGGGTTAATAAAGACTAGGTGCCCAGAAACTTTGCTGGTCAATGAGGCAACCAAGTATTGTCAGATTGTCTGACTTGGGGACTTTGTTGATTGCCTGTGGATGTACCCTGACAGCTTTGATCATTGCTCATAGTATCAATCACTGGATTTTCCTGGTGCTGACTCAAGTATTTACTGGCCACTGTCATAGCTGGAATATTGCTGAGTTTGGCAACACAGACACAGACAGAGACAGACACGCACACACACGACACACACTCTCTCTTTCTCTCTCACTCACTCTCTCACTCACTTACTCACTCACTCACTCACTCACTCACTCACTCACTCACCCAACCACCCATCCACTCACTCACTCACTCACTCACTCACTCACCCACTCACTCACTCACTCACTCACTCACTCACTCACTCACTCACTCACTCACTCACTCACTCACAGTAACCTGCCCCCACAGCTTGTTTACTGTTCAATTCAAGCTTGTGCAAGAGAACTTTGCCAATCAATGCTGCAATATTGAATTTGACATAAAGAAATCGAACTGTGTGTGACTGGAATATGCTCTGGAAGAAAAAAACCTTCATTTCACTGTTTTAACGAGTAAATCATTGCTCTCATTTTGGGAAGAACTGAATGTTTTAGTTGGTGGTTAGCTCAAAACCATTTGCAATTATTGAAGTCTCTGTGATGAATGTTTCATGTAAGAACCTCTCTGCGAAAATCTCCTGAAGACATTTGTATGTTTTATATGCATGGCATTCAGATTCAGTTTGAAGGAATTCATCACAAGGCAAACACTCTTCATCTGCCTTGTTAGCATGGATTGAAAACTCCGCCCTGTACTGCCATCTTGGGATGAAGGCTTTCATTGTTGCCCCAGTTCATCACTAAAAAACAAGCAACATTGGCGACTTCTTCTTGTATCCATCTTCCTGAGGCAAGGGAGTTAATTACCTATATAAGTCCAGTTTCCACCCTTGCCGAACTAGGCTGGAATTATGGAGGGACATTTTGGTTAGACTAACAAGTCTATGCATAGTTCAATCAAAATCGTGTAACAAACTAGACATCTGATTTCGGCCGACTGCAGGATTTGCAACTGGCCATCATCAGATATTTTGTAGATCTTTTCATGTTTTTAATCAAGGTGCTCAAGTGATTGGATGCACTTCACGGGTAAGACCTGGTTAATTACAATATAGATCTTGATTATCGATCAGATCGTCTTGACTGAATGCCGCCATTTTGTTTGAAGCAAATGCAAGTGGTATGAGCGATGGGATCTTATTGGTCATGCAGTAGGAGGGACATAGAAGGGACATAATTAGTAATAGCCACTGGTGGTGCAAGGATCGAGCTAGGATATCACAGCCTAGTTCGGCAAGAGTGGAAACTGGACTTAAATAATCAGTTAATGCCCTTGCCTCAGGAAGATGCTTGTATCTTGTTTTTCAAGTTTCTTTCTATCCTGTATTTCTAGTTTCTATCAATCCTGTATTTCTAGTTTTTGTCAATCCTGTATTTCTAGTTTCTATCAATCCTGTATTTCTAGTTTTTGTCAATCCTGTATTTCTAGTTTTTGTCAATCCTGTATTTCTAGTTGTTGTCAATTCTGTATTTATAGTTTCTATCAATCCTGTATTTATAGTTTCTATCAATCCTGTATTTCTAGTTTCTATCAATCATGTACATGTATTTCTAGTTTCTATCAATCATGTATTTCTAGTTTCTATCAATCATGTATTTCTAGTTTCTATCCATCTTGTGTGTGTCTGCTGTAGCTGGAATAGGTCTCAGCAGCTGATGCATGGTGTAAGAGGTGAATATATGGATAGTGTGGTCAGGCGGGTGATTTGATTGCATGACATGGTATCCCAATTGTATGGATCATTGTTCATGACGTCAATCACTGATGGTCGGAATATTTACAGACTGCTATCATATAGCTGGAGTGAGTGAGTGAGTGAGTGAGTTGGGATTTACACTGCTTTTAGATGGGGTACAATAGAAAGTGAGTGAGTGAACATGGTTTTATGCCGCTTTTAGCAATATTCCAGCAATATCATGGCGGGGGACACCAGAAATGGGCTTCACACATAGTACCCATGTGGAGAATCGAATCAGGGTCTTTGGCATGACAAGCGAACTCTTTAACCACTAGACTACCCCACCACCCCTCATATAGCTGGAGTCTAGCTCTGTGCAGTGTTGAACAACAAACAAAACAAACAAAAACTCAACAGAAGCTGGAACAGCGTTGTGATTTTGTCAGTTGAATTCTTGGGTGTCCGATTATTCTGTTATTTGAAGAATGAGACAATTGTGCGCTGTTAATCAGGATATTACTTGGAGTTGATGAGTTTTGGGGTATGAATTGTGAGTTGAATTGACTGGTGTGTGTTTTGGCCTGGATTCTTGGTTAACAAGGTTGAGGAATTTGTTTAGATTCTATTTCTGCAAACTGCAGAAATATATCTCTGCCTCACGGTTTAGGCCTACCAGAATCATATGATCCTGGTTTCAAAATCCTTATTGACTTTGATGACCTTTCTAGGTTTATCAGTGCAATATTTGTTTGTGCTCATGGATTTTACCAAAAGTAATAAATATCTGAGACCTGCATCACTTTCCTCCCACATCAACCGACACACTGTGATGTAACTGAAAAACTGTTCAACGCCGCTTAAAACCAAACTCACTTCAACACCAGCTACTACAGATTTGTCTAATTGAACTGACGTGACCACAGCTAATGATCTGACCCAAACACACTCGAGACAAGAGCTCAATAATGTTTTTATTTGAAGCCAAACATTACGTTATCCATTAGGTGCTTCCTGCTTCTTCATCCAACAAATTGAGCCGTTAACCCCAAATAAAACGGAATTGCAGGCATGACTGATCATTGATTTCGGCCATTACCAGTGGGGGCTCACGATTTGGAAGACACTTTGTACACGGTATTGATCTCTGTCATTAATCACATGAGCATGCTGAGCTGGTGTGTAGACATCAGACAGATGCTCTGGACAATTAGACCTCCTTTGATAGTCAGGACACTGAAGACTGCCCACCTCATTCACCATTGATGAGGTTACAGCTTCTCAGATGCCCTCTCAGCTGACCAGTTGGAGTTGGTCAGAATAACTACAAAGGGTTGATTTGACAAGGTTCTGACCCTTAGAAGGAACTGATGAACTCTGGCTAAAAAGATGATCTGACCCCAAAAACTCTTGTTATGTGTGACAGGTGACATTTCTTACCATTGTGGTTGTGTTAATTTACTGCTGTTTTGAGTCAGAATAGTTTTTAGTCTGACATGAAATATATCAATACAAGTCAATAAAATTTCAAATCGCTGGGGCTTGTCGAGGAGTGTTAAGCTTTTTTATCATCTAAAACTGGCTCCCACAGGAGATATCGCTTGGATTAGATCAAGCGATATCTACACTCTAGATATCGCTTTAATGAAATTACATCACAATCCTTTGCAGACCATTGTGACGTCACTGGTTACCATGACGTCACAATCAAATGACATCACTAATGGCTCTGCTACTGAAGCTGTTAGCAGTACTTTTTACACTGAAGACACTGCTAATTACTGTCTACAAATTGAAAAAGTTGGAAGAATGATGTTGGATAATAAATAAAATCTCACCCTCGTGTCTTTTGATATCAAATATAACAACACTCGTTGATAAAAGTGGCAAAAATCCTCAGCAAGCCTCTGAATATTTCCACTTTTATCAACTCGTGTTGATATATTTGATATCAAAAGACACTCTGGTGAGATTCTATATATCAATGAGTGTTGATATCTTGAATATCAAAATATGAGCTGGAGTTTGAGTTATTTTTCATCCAAAATCATTCTTCCTACTTAATTTTTCGGTTTGTAAACATTTAGAACCGATGTCTTGATTGTAAGAAGTACACCTAACCAGCTTCAGTGGCAGAGAGATTAGTGGTGTCATTTGATTGTGAGGTCATGGCAACATGTCACAATGGCCTGCCAAGCATTTCATTATACAATGTAGCTTGATTTCACCCAAGCAATATCTTCTGCGGAAGCCTGTTTGGGATTATTTGATCCTTTGCATAATCACAAGAAATGTCTACCAAGAGCAGAGTCCCTTGCATGAGTCTGACTATATCATGAGCTTGTGTTTCTGAATAACTATCAAATAGTGATAATACTTGGTGTTTGTGAAAAGATGAGGATATCCTGCCCTACGAGTGGCACCTACCACAAACACATGCACAGGCAAGGCAATTGTTCAACTGAACAAACACAGGAACATATGGTACAAGACACAACAGAGAATCAGGCATCATTTGGGTCACTGATGCATCAATTTGGAAATGTCCTCCACATATCTATCATAAAACTTTTTAAATTCTTTTTTTTTTTTCTTT
Source organism: Haliotis rufescens (assembly GCF_023055435.1). Taxonomy (NCBI): domain Eukaryota; kingdom Metazoa; phylum Mollusca; class Gastropoda; order Lepetellida; family Haliotidae; genus Haliotis; species Haliotis rufescens. The sequence goes on along the minus strand of NW_025964372.1, from coordinate 38,761,213 downwards.
TTTTTTGAGTTGTAGGGTAAGACAGTATGCTGTCAAAACCTATTTCGGATTGCATAGAATGATACAGTACATTAGGTTGGATAACAACATTTTTGGAAACTTTACTAAGGCCTTGAATATTGTATCCCTGATCAAACAAGTTTTGAACAAGAATCATGCAATGCTCTCTTAAATCTCCTTCGAAAGCACATCCTCCTCGTACTTTAAAAGTTGTGAAATGTAGACACCAAAGGCTGGAGCTGCTGGAATACTGCTCGACATGAAGGGATAGTTGACTATTGGAAAGCTGAAGTCATCGCCGTTGTCATACAGTCTTGTGGGTAGCTTGTTGTCATTCAGAATATTTATCCACAGATCAAATATGAAAGAGAGGAGGCGGTATCACTGGTCACTTTTATCAAGATAGGTTTCAATGTCAACAACATACATAATTTCAGGTTTTTCTGCCACAATGTAATTGGATGAAACTCAACTCACTCACTCACTCACTCACTCACTCACTCACTCACTCACTCACTCACTCACTCACTCACTCACTCCCTTAACCGCCTCTGTGGTCTAATGGTAGAGCGTCCGCCCGGAGAGTGGAAGGTCCGGAGTTCGATCCCCAGCCGGGTCATACCCAAAGACGTTAAAAGATGGTACTTGTTGTTACCCTGTCTGGCACTCGGCATTAAGGGGCTAAAACGAGGACTGGTCGGCTCGGAGTCAGTATACTGTGTCTGAGTGGGGTATTCAAGTTAAACTGCAGCATGGTATCTCAGTATGATAGCACTATAAATCGGCATCAGTCCGGACTAGTACAAGCAGCCACACACACACATACACATACATGCACGTCACTATATAAGTGCAATAATCTTGGACGCAACGTTAAACCCCATTTCACCTCACCCCACCACTCACTCACTCACTTCTCACTCACTCACTCACTCACTCACTTCTCACTCACTCACTCACTCACTCACTCACTCACTCACTCACTTACACACTCCATAAAAATGGACAGTTGAAGAGACAAACTTGGAATTGCACATTTGTCAGATTCAGATCCACGACAGATTGGTGTTTAATCTCAGACCTGTGGCACAGCAACACTGTCCCCAATTACTACTGCTATTCTCAGCTACGTACACAGGTGATATTGAAGTCCGTGGCCTGGATCTGTGGCTTATTTCCTGTCAGGGGCAGATGTTACTGGCGTGTCCACTAATGTGTCCATTTATTATTAAGAAATGACATTCAGTCTGGGTTCAAGCTCATGAGTGAGAGGAGTTCTGCACTTGACTGGTGAGATGGAGATGGGGTTCACTTCTGACATGAAGCTATGTTGTTGAACGGGTCCAGGGTATTTAGGAAGAAAGAATAGTCATAATACCCTGGATGATCGAGGATGTGATGATTGCCACTCTGTTTTTGTGTTGGCATGTCTGATCATGGTAGTGAGAATACATAAATAAATAAATTAATAAATAAATAAATAAATAAATAAAGTAAACTACAGTTATAAAGGGACCACTAATTTTAGTTCGTCATAACCGTATTCCTGTATTTGTCATAAGCATATATACAACAAATGTTGGAACAAAATATTAGGGTCGTTATATCCGTCAGTTCATCATAAGTGTGTTCATTTTAAACATAGTAAACATAGTAAACATAAATAAATAAATAAATAAATAAATAAATAAATAAATAAATAAATAAATAAATAAATAAATAAATAAGAGGATGGATTGATGGAGGGGTGCAGCGTTCTGTTCACCAAGGGAGTGAATGGATGGATGGATGGATGAATGGGATATTCCTGAGGAGACACCACATGAATCTGGATCCCTAGAAACGCACAGGTGTTAATTTTTTGGAATGCGGTAACCCAGCCACGTAGTCTCCACGCCTAACGTTAGTTAACTTCTGTTCTACATATTACCATTCTATTTCAGGTTAGCCAATGATTATTTATTGTCCAGTTTACTACCGTAAGCCTTTATATTGTATTGACCATCATAACTGCTCCATTACCCCAGGACAGAATAGCAAGCAGCCATTGATATGCCTATGGTGTAGTTTCCCGTACTATCGGAGAATCTCAATTAACGGGGCTCTTCTCATTAATGGCTGAGTTATCTCCCCTTGCCCTAGTTTGATTCAGCCTTAAATAATGTATTGTCCACTTAAGGCTCTAAGCTGTCCGTTAGTGTTTCAAAATCTTGTGGAAACTTTCTCGAACTGGCAGTCCAATTTCTGAGATCACGCCTCTTTTCACAAGGAATGTAAATGTGGATTTTAGATCAACCTGTCTGAAAACTACAGACTCTCATCCTTCTTCTATGAAAGGATGAAGGAGTGCTGAGAAAGGTCAAATGTCCAGATGCTCTTGTCCCTGATAATGGATGAAGCACAGAACGGAATTCAAGTGAACAAAACATTTTTAACTGATAGAGAGCCTGAACAAGCCTGACCATATCTCAAAATATACAATTGCGTGGATCGATGCTCATGATATCAATTACTGGATTGTCTGGTCCAGACTCGATTGTTTACAGACCGCAGTCATATAGCGTGAATATTGCTGAGTGCGGCGTTAAACATAAAAAACAAAAAAACAAGTCATATGCCCTCGCCACATACACATTTTACATTTATATATCCTAACGTACCCTGTTTTCGAATAGTTAAGATGGCATTGCTGATGGATGAGTGAATCAAAATTCAAGTTCAGCTTCATACCAGTAGGTAATGTCTTTAACAATAGGGGGGCACGGGTGGCCCAGTCGTCTAAGGCGCCGCGATTCGCTGTGCAGAGTTGCGTCCCTTGGGCACGCCAGAAACCTATGATTGTGGGTTCGAATCCTGGTTCGCCCCAATTATGTTTCTAGGTTTGTCAGCACCATACCCTTGCTCATGGGTTTCACCGAAGTGGTAAACGTCTGAGACCTGCATCACTTCGGGCTTTCCTCCCACATTAAGCTGACACGCCGTGATATAACTGGAATAATGTTAAAAGCGGCATTAAACCCAACTCACTCATTCACTTTAACAATAGAAGTCTGCAACATTCCAAGAGAAAGAATTTCTCATTAAAAGACATGACCTCCATTGCCCTGTCTGTAAACTCCCACTGCACTCGAGTCACGTCACCTGATTGTTTTGTTACTTTATTCACATAATTGAAAGTTTCAAACCTATTCACAAAATGTGAATATTTGTCAAATTATAGTGTTCACCCTATTTTACTATTCATTTCATCATGACACGCACACCAAGATTCTGAATGACGACGGAATGTTACTTACAGGTGTACAGTACTTCACATGAACCCAATGTTGACAGGCTGAATGTGTGCACTCTCAAGGCAGCTTTGATGACGTCACACCTCTTGTTATATCACAACAAATCACTCCATGTATCGTATTAAAATAATTGTCGTTCGAAAATAGGTTACTGGACAGGAAGGGTTACCTACAACATAAACTACTACATAAACTGACCAGTGAAGATCCGGGTAAGAACTGGTCTATCACCCATGCTTGTCGTCAGAGGCGACTAACAGGATCGGGTGGTCAGTCTCGCTGACTTGGTTGATGCATGTCATCGTATCCCAATTGCGTGGATCGATGCTAATGATGTCAATCACTTAATTGTCTGGTCCAGACTCGATTATTTACAGACCGCCGTCATATAGCTTGAATATTGCTGAGTGCGGCGTTAAACAACAAACAAACAAACTACATAAACTGGAAGTAGAGGGACATGAACTGTAGCATCTCCATTGCAATTGTCCTAGTTCACTATCGTTTAGATTAAAGAAACATGTTTACTGAGTCACTTTGTATACATGTCAGCAAGTATATATAATTTTCACACTTAAATATGCAAGAAAAACAATAAGTTCTTAAGTGAAATTTTGAAGATTTGAAACTTTTATGAATGCTTCTTTGCGTTTGAGGATTCCCAAGCGTCTTATATCTCATTGTCTGTCTCTAGTGGGATTTTATGAAAGCTTCAGTGTTATGTACTGTGCACAGTGGCGAGTCTGCCATAAAGTTAGGGATATCCCTATTACTGTTATGGTATTGGTTTGGTATTGTTGTTCCAGAAGATCAATCTTTGGTTATAATCATTTACAAACATTCTGTGTATTTTACCTTTCATCTTCCAAGTCCTAGTTCCTGCTTGTATCATGATTGAACATTTTCTTATTCCTTTTGTTTGGGGGAACTGAAATGCCCTAATATTCAACCCTATCAGTATACAGAAGATGACAGAGCTATTGTCTTTGATTAATGCTAGTGTCTAATCGGTCAAAATGTAGCAACTGTTTGTTGCAAGAACATTTAGGATCTTAGGATTCTGGCATGCCTAAGGGAGACAACTATGCACCACAAGTTGCAGTGCCATTGATGATCAGGCCTCCCGTGCCCCTGACCTGACTAATCATTCCTGTTTTCCTTGCAGTTTGAACAGCTTGCGTATACCTGGTTAGAGAGACAGAAGCTTGGGGGAACGTACAGCAGCCATCGTGCCCAGACGGAGCGCCACGTGGTCGTGTGCACCACCACCCTGCACTCCGACACCATCATGGACTTCCTGAATGAGTTCTACGCCCATCCACTTCTGCAGGTCAGTTTGAAGGATCTCATCTCACTGGTAAAATACATGCATAACAACTGGTCAATAAAATTTTCATCAATTTTATGTACCCTGCTACTGGAATAAATATACCATGTCGTCATGGCAACATGTTGACCTCTGTAATCTCTGCAATTCAAGCTCCTTACATTGAAATTACATCGTGGAATGTATATCAACATTGCCTTTAGATGTACGTGATTCACAAACAATGTGTAAACAAATTGTCTGGCAGCTGGGTGACAAACAAACCATGGGCGGGTCCAGCATTTTTAAATTGGCGGGGTCCAAAATATCAAAATACTCTCTTCCTACAACATACTACTGCCTAAAACATACAACTGCCTACAACATACAACTGCCTACAACATACAACTGCCTACAACAACATAAAACTGCCCACAACATACAACTGCCTACAACATACAACTGCCTACAACATACCACTGCCCACAACATACAACTGCCTACAACATACTACTGCCTACAACATACAACTGCCTACAACATATCTCTGTTTGTTTTGAAATTGTGGAACACTATAAACATGGTGTTAAGATAAATGTGTGTATTTTATTTTTGCCCCGGGGTACACAGCCACACAGCGGGTACATCATAACGTATCCCTCTTGTGATGAGGCTACAACTAATAATAAATACTTTTTCTATTGAGCTTCCAGAAACCATAATTTCAACCAATCAGTAATGAGTATGAGCAATAATACCCTTTAATAGCATTTACTGAAAACTGCCCCGTAATATCATGATGGGGACTCCATTAATGGGCTTCACACATTGTACCCATGTGGGTCATCGAAACCTGGGACTTTGGCCTAATGAGTGAACATTTTAACTCCAAGGATGAGAAACCCCAGCACCGCTTACAACAATCACTGGTTTCTGTGGACCATTCTAACCCTGTATCCCTACATGGAGCTGTGATTTATCATCCAAAACTGGCTCCCACAGGAGATATCGCTTGGGTGAGATCAAGCCATATCTACACTGTAGATATCGCTGCAATGAAATTGCATCACAATCCTTTGCAGACCATTGTGATGTCATTGGTTACCATGACGTCACAATCAAATGACATCACTAATGGCTCTGCTACTGAAGCTGTTAGCAGTACTTTTTACACTTCAGACACTGCTTATTACTGTCTACAAACTGAAAAAGTTGGAAGAATGATGTTGGATGATAAATAAAATCTCACCCTCGTGTCTTTTGATACCAAATATATCAACACTCGTTGATATATTTGATATCAAAAGACAATCTGGTGAGATTCTCTATATCACAGACTGTGGCCTAAACCAGCATTGACTTTCTCCTCCGTGTTGCAGGACTACTTTGTGGTGCTGTTGTCGCCGTGTGAGCTGGACTCGACCATGAAGATGCTGCTGCAGGTGCCCATCTGGGCACAGCGGGTCATCTATGTCCAGGGTTCAGCTCTCAAATACACTGATCTTGCCCGGTGCAGGTAAACCGATACTTCCATAACTGTGGAACATATTATGTGCAACCAGGAACAGAGGAGTCCATGTAACACAACTTCTTGTTGCTCATCATCTTACCTTTAAGTCTGGCTCAACCTGAAATATTTTTACATTTTTTGCATGCTATAATTTCACACTCTCAGAGTTATTTTTAATTCTGAAGTAGCAACTTTTTTTGACAATTTGTATTTGAAGACCACTTACTTTTTTCACCTGCTTCTATAAAAGTGTCTTGTCTCCATCCTCTACCTGCACCTGAGTATCAGTGGAGAACTTCATGATTCTATTTTTACCTTCCAGGATGCAGGAAGCTGAGGCATGTTTTGTATTGGCAGGACGAAACCATAGCAACAAGATGACTTCTGTAAGTGTATCACATTCTCCAGACTTCTTTATCATAATGAATAACCTTAGACATTATACAGGGTCCTTACAGACTTTAAGTCACCAAATTCAAGGCCTTTTCAAGCCTCCCTCCCCAATCATACAAGGTGATGCCAATATATCACTTTGTAAACTTACCAGTACTTGTTAAAAAGTTGTTGTTTTCTAAATGTCTACTTCACATTTATCACCGTGAATGGTATTCTGTTGATGCAAGGTATGATTTTTCAAACTAAATTTGAAGTTCAGTGTCCATACTAAATTATCTTCTTCAAACATTTTTAAACTATTAAAACGTGTATTAATACTGAGGTAATTTGCTTGATATAGGAATTAGTGAGGAAAAATCAACACCTTTTCAAGGCATTTTTCCAATTTCAAGAAGAATAGAAATTTGAAGCCTGTGTGAACCTATACTGATTGCCCCAGTCGGTTCAGGCAACATTTCTTTAATTTGGACATTGATCAACACATGAATATAGATCAAGATCTGTTTATACATCCGATTCATTGGGCACCTTCAAGTGGACAAAAGGTCCACAGTTCTCAATGCTTTGGTGCCAACCAAATGAGTCATGTAATTACAAAGTGGGACCTAGATGATTGTATGTGGTTTGGTAAGCCTCAGAATTTTTGTTTTTTGAGACTATTCCAGAGGACTAGTTTAGACCATATTTTTATAGTCCTCAGAGATAATAGGTGCTCCTGCTTGTAGAAAAAAATGGTTACCATATTTACTTTTCTGTCAGTATATTCGTTTTTTTAAAGCAAAATTTAAGCTTTGAGAACTGGTTCAGAATTAAATCGCTCAAATGTGACTAGTCAATGAGGACTATCATCATTGGGTATATACTTGTCCTAGACACAATTTAGTAGCCTCAGGCTAGCAGACTATCAGGAATTTCGAAGGCTGCTAGATTATGTTTGATAAGTCGCACTGATAAAGCTTGAATATTGCTGACTGTGATTCTCTTACTCACTCGGGGCGGTCGGGTAGCCTAGTGGTTAAAGCGTTGGCTCGTCACGCTGCTGACCCGGGTTCGATTCCCGACATGGGTACAATGTGTGAAGCCCATTTCTGATGTCCCCCGCTGTGATATTGCTGGAATATTGCTAAAAGCGGCGTAAAACCATACTCACTCACTCTTACTCACTCACTCTTTCAGGACCAGCACACCATCCTGAGGTCTTGGGCCGTCAAGGACTTTGCCCCAACTTGCCCACTCTATGTCCAGATATTTCGTCCAGAGAACAAGTTTCATGTCAAATTTGCTGGTAAGTCTTTCCTGGCAACATTTCAGATGTCAAGGCACTGGTGAGCCTGCCTTTAGGTGGATGCAGAATAACGTGCAAGCCTTCATCACTTATATATAGTGTGCACTCACCCATCCCACCTCTCCTTCAGGAACCAACAGATTCATATACAGTAGAACACGGATATAACGAACACAGATACAGCAAACAAACGGATACAACGAACTGTTAAAAAATCCCTGATTTATCTCCTATATAATATCATATAAAATTTACGTATATAACGAACTCTCTACAGCGAACTAACGGATACAGCGAACTGATATCTGATCACCGACAAGCCCATCTATCACTAATTAGTGACGTGTATAGTGAACTGAGAAATCTCACTCAGTGTCAAGTGTCACTGACAATTGGCTGTGCGCAATCAGTGGTGAATCAAAACAATGGCGGCGAATCAATACAATCAGCAGTGACAGATCAACCTTGTTTAATTTGCATTGTGTTAATCTTACCTGTACATGTTATCTTGTCTGTAAAACAAACATTAAATATAAAAAAATTACGAGATTGTGTCCAAGTGTCAGATCACTTGCATATGCTATCACGGTGGGCAATAGTAAGAGGAAAGCTCTAGTAAGACACGAAATTGAGAATTATTAATGCTGTTGATCCAAGATGGCGGACGTTTCCAAGCGAAAACGTGTATAATGAACAACGGATATAACGAACTGATTTCTCTGGTCCCTTGTAGTTGGTTATATCCGTGTTCTACTGTAAGTAAGAAAATGTACAACTTTATGGATAACGACTTCTGGATTATGGCATGTAGCGACTTTCGATGTAGATTCTAACATCGTCATCAAGTTGGAGTAACGTTGAAACATCACTTTATGCCAAAAAATAGAAGTTGTTGTCCATAGAGTTGTATGTTTTCTTACTTACTCACCAACTTCTAGAATGCCAATCAAACGGTTACATTCATATAATTTTGAATAATGACCTATAGTGGCACTTGTTTTACTTGTTAGAATGCATGTTCAGAATGGCCAGTGAATTCCTAGCTCATCAACTGCAGCAAAAATAATGTGACATTATCATAATGATTTGATGAATTTGTGAATTCTTTCTATAAACATAAATGTTAAGTACATGTATGTAGTGTTTGTCATGAATCATTTGTACAGGTGAGCTACAGTGTTGTTTACAAGGTGGCTTGATTCCTATTTACATTTCATTCTTAATCTGGCAAAGACTATGCAGGTTAAAATAATACACTTGCAACTGACCATTGAAACAAGCCTTGTGTACAAAAACCTGACAAGAAGCAAATCTGGACATGGGTTATTGGATGATGAAGGTAAGGACAAGCTTTTATATTGCTTTTAAAATAGGTGTGTTCAATGTGTGTTTCAGACCACGTTGTGTGTGAGGATGAGTTCAAGTACGCCCTACTTGCCAACAACTGTCTGTGCCCGGGAATTTCTACGTTTGTCACACTACTGCTACATACGTCTAGAGGACAGTGAGTACACGCACCCTTCTATATAGCAGTTGGGGGGCACGGGTGGCCCAGTCCTCTAAGGCGCCGCGATTCGCTGTGCAGAGTTGCGTCCCCTGGACACGCCAGAAACCTATGATTGTGGGTTCGAATCCCGGTTCACCCCAATTATGTTTCTAGGTTAGTCAGCACCATACCCGTGCTCGTGGGTTTCACCGCAGTGGTAAACGTCTGAGACCTGCATCACTTCGGGCTTTCCTCCCACATTAAGCTGACACGCCGTGATATGACTGTAATACTGTTAAAAGCGGCGTTAAACCAAACTCACTCACTCACTATATAGCAGTCACTGGATATAGCAGTCACTGGATAGCTGTGGATGTCAATATTACAACTCACCATTCAGGTTTTGTTATTTTTTGTGCGTTTACTAATCTTCAAACCATAAAAATCAGGAATGCTAAAAACAAATTGTTCCATTATCAGATGCGAGTGGTCTTTGCTCGCATTAATTAACTTCGCATTTATGTCTCGAAAATGACTATAAACAATAAGACGGCCTTACTGGACACTTTGGATAGCGGAAATACCAACTTGAACACAATAAACACAGACATGGTTTATTGAGCAGCAGTTGTAACAAGTATATAACAATGTCATTCAAAGAATAGGAATTACACAATGGATACCGGTGAGTTATGGTCATCAGTTCTACCCACTCGTGACAGCTTGTTGACACCTTCTCCGTATACCAATCAGTGAACTGTTGTTGGTTCAATTATTTTATTGCCTTTAACTTCCTTAATGCCAGTCAACAGAGTAAACATATAAACTGTGTGATGGTTTTAGGAATATCGCATTGATATTGAGTCTCATTTTTGGCTTTGGTCAGCAGTTGTATTAATTTGGAGATGCATTAATTTCCAGATTTACAGTATTAATCTTACTGTTGACCAATTGTTTGAAGGGATAAAATCGGTAAACAAACCGTAGTAAACAAACTAATGATAGACTCAGGCAGTACTTGTAATTTCAATTCAAATCATATTAAACCAACTTTGCCAGTTTGAAATTTATTTTGGATGTACTAGTCCAGCAGTTATTGACACAGGTTACAACTTTTAGACCCAGACAGAGTACAAATGATGGAGTGCATATGTGGTAATGAGATGCTCAATATCAATACACAGTAGACACCTACACCTGTAATTATATATTGCCATAGCATTGTGATGACAAATGTATGCACATGTAGTTATCTATGTTTCCCTGTTCCTCCCAGAGAGGGCCAGACATCGTCGGAGGAGTGGCAGCAGCTGTATGGCCGGTGTTCTGGCAACGAGATCTACCACATACAGCTGGGAGACAGCAAGTTCTTCGGGGAGTACTGTGGCAAGAGCTTCACATATGCGTCCTTCCATGCCCATAGGAAGTAAGTGCCCTGATATAAATACTTCATTCCATGCCCATAGGAAGTAAGTCTCCTCATGTATGATGTTTTATTCCATGCCCATAGGAAGTAAGTCTCCTCATGTATGATGTTTTATTCCATGCCCATAGGAAGTAAGTCTCCTCATGTATGATGTTTTATTCCATGCCCATAGGAAGTAAGTCTCCTCATGTAAGATGTTTTATTTCATGCCCATAGGAAGTATGTCTCCTCATGTAAGATGTTTTATTCCATGCCCATAGGGAGTATGTCTCCTCATGTAAAATGTTTTATTCCATGTCCATAGGAAGTAAGTCTCCTCATGTAAGATATGTTTTATTCCATGTCCATAGGGAGTAAGTCTCCTCATGTATGATGTTTTATTCCATGCCCATAGGAAGTAAGTCTCCTCATGTAAGATGTTTTATTTCATGCCCATAGGAAGTATGTCTCCTCATGTAAGATGTTTTATTCCATGCCCATAGGGAGTATGTCTCCTCATGTAAAATGTTTTATTCCATGTCCATAGGAAGTAAGTCTCCTCATGTAAGATATGTTTTATTCCATGTCCATAGGGAGTAAGTCTCCTCATGTATGATGTTTTATTCCATGCCCATAGGAAGTAAGTCTCCTCATGTATGATGTTTTATTCCATGCCCATAGGAAGTAAGTCTCCTCATGTATGATGTTTTATTCCATGCCCATAGGAAGTAAGTCTCCTCATGTAAGATGTTTTATTTCATGCCCATAGGAAGTATGTCTCCTCATGTAAGATGTTTTATTCCATGCCCATAGGGAGTATGTCTCCTCATGTAAAATGTTTTATTCCATGTCCATAGGAAGTAAGTCTCCTCATGTAAGATATGTTTTATTCCATGTCCATAGGGAATATGTTCCTCATGTAAGACATGTTTTATTCCATGTCCATAGGAAGTATGTCTCCCCATGTAAGATGTTTTATTCTATGTCCATAGGAAGTAAGTCTCCTCATATAAGATGTTTTGTTCCATGCCTATAGGAAGTAAATCTACTGATGATATTTGTTTTATTCCATGTCCATAGGAAGTCAGTCTTCTGATTATATGTTTTATTCCATCCCAAAAGGAAGTAAGCCCCTAGATGAAAGATGTTTTATTTCATGCCCTAAAGATGTAATCTTCCTGATGATATATGTTTTATTCCATGCCCATAGGAAGTAAGTCTCCTGAAGATATATGCTTTATTCCATGCCCATAGTTATGATGAATCTCCTAAAACATATGGTTTCCCATATTCATTCCAAAAGGAAGTTACCAGGGTATGAAACTCCCAAAAATTTCAGCCAGACCACAGGACTGGCTAGCTGAAATACTTCCCAGCCCTGACCAAAACCTGCCTGCCCACTATAATCATATATTTCTCAGGATAAGCTAACGGGGTTTCTCGGATGGTCGGGCAGGCAGGTATTTCAAACACTGAAGTTTGACTGTTGTGAAAGTAAGGAAACAAGGATGCACCTGTGAGCAACTCTGAGGCTATTGTAGGTATGGAGTGAGTCTGGTGGGGATGCAGAAGGATGTGCCGGGCTCCACCATCCAGCTGAACCCCGGCCCACGCCACATCATGAGGCAGTCCGACATCTGCTTCTACATGAACATCACCAAGGAGGAGAACTCCAACTTCATCCTGGCCCACCCAAACCAGGAGGAAAAGACGGAGAAGAACAGGCTGCCCCATGGGGCAGAGCAGGCTTCCAGGGTGGCCAGTATGATTGCCAGTGTTGGTGAGTGCACAGTATGATCTAGTGTGGGTGAGTGGACAGTATGATTGTCAGTGTTGGTGAGTGGACAGTATGATTGTCAGTGTGGGTGAGTTGCCAGTATGATTGCCAGTGTTGGTGAGTGGACAGTATGATCTAGTGTGGGTAAGTTGCCAGTATGATTGTCAGTGTGGGTGAGTGGACAGTATGATCTAGTGTGGGTGAGTTGCCAGTATGATTGTCAGTGTGGGTGAGTGGACAGTATGATCTAGTGTGGGTGAGTTGCCAGTATGATTGTCAGTGTGAGTGTGTGGACAGTATGATCTAGTGTGGGTGAGTTGCCAGTATGATTGTCAGTGTGGGTGTGTGGACAGTATGATCTAGTGTGGGTGAGTTGCCAGTATAATTGTCAGTGTGGGTGTGTGGACAGTATGATCTAGTGTGGGTGAGTGGACAGTAGGATCTAGTGTGGGTGAGTTGCCAGTATGATTGTCAGTGTGGGTGTGTGGACAGTATGATCTAGTTTGGGTGAGTGGACAGTAGGATCTAGTGTGGGTGAGTTGCCAGTATGATCTAGTGTGGGTGAGTGGACAGTAGGATCTAGTGTGGGCGAGTTGCCAGTATGATTGTCAGTGTGGGTGAGTGGACAGTATGATCTAGTGTGGGTGAGTGGACAGTATGATCTAGTGTGGATGAGTGGACAGTATGATCTAGTGTGGGTGAGTGGACAGTATGATCTAGTGTGGGTGAGTTGCCAGTGTGGGAGAGTTAAATCTCATTAAAATCAGAACTTGGTGCTTGCTACTGCTGCACATAGATCTGAGGACATTCCATTACAGGTCATGTCAGAACGACCTTTCATCTGACCAATCAGACCATTGCTTACCAGATTACGAAACTGAAAGTCCTAAGGCGTTTTCTAATCAACTCCCCTAAAAACCAAACCAAATTGACCAATTTCAGGAACTGTTGCGCTGGAACTTCAACACACACGTATCGACAGTGAAGCCGAGAACATGACCCGTCAAGGGAGCAAGCGAACCCGCCTGAGCCTGCCGAAAGGCCTCAACATCCAGAGCCTCCAGAAGAGGCCCAGCATAGCCCCTGTACCAGCCTTCCTCGACTCCAGCGACATCCAGATCAACCTGACAGGGTCCGACTCCGAGTCGGATGATGACACTGCCCATGAGGAGGAGTATGATGAGTACCCAGAGTGAGTGCAGGCAGTGACGGGATATTAGGGCGTCAACAATAACAATAACAATATAAAAAAGTTCAGTTTGTGGTAGAGTGGCTGAACTGACTATATAAGAGTTTCAGTGTGTTGGGTATAAGTAAAATTATTTTTAAAAAAACAGTTTTATTTAATTATTGTAAATACGACATTAAATATGACCAATTTATTAATCGACTGTCCGTAATAATCTGGCCCCGTATCAAAAAGAAGCACTGGAGGTCAAATACAGGTTTAGCTATACATCTGTTCCGGGCCAGCTTTTGTGCATGATTGCATTCCTTACAATGCAATCACAACAAGGCGATAGACAACTTATTAGAGCATGGATCATGTTTTCTTTTTACTTCAACATTTTTAGCTTTTTCTTGATGTTCTTGACTGGTACTACTTGGGGACTCATAGTTTAGGTAGACAGTTAATAAATATGTCATTAAATACCAGTAGGTGTTGCCTCGGGCCAATACAGCCTGCCTCGAGCAAATAGGACTGACCGAAGACCTATAGCAAGGCCAATATTAAAACACCCTATTGTAACATTACAGGTATATTATTTTCATGGGCCAACCATAAAGTTTTAATACTTTGTATCTTTATATTTCGTAATATGTTTTGGCAATGTTTATGTCAAATTCTTCTCAGGAAATAATGTCAAATCAACATTTTGCAAAAAAATAATATTTGTTTAGTTTGCCTCCTAATTCTTGGCATATTGGCAAAGAAACTATGTACATAATAATTGGTTCTGGCTTTAAAGTGTATAAAGATAAATTTTTAAATGTATATATTATTATCAACATTGTTTTTCTTTGCCACACTGTTAACATTCAATGTTTACTCTGCAGGAAAAACAAAAACTGACAATAATCATTAATATATATGTTTGTTGTGTTTTTATTGTTAGAATAATTATTCCAAGTTCTAATTATGTTTTCAGGTATGTGCGGGGTTTCCCACCAGTGACGCCCTACGTGGGCACGAGCCCAACCCTATGTCACTTGATGAGAGAGAAGCGCCCTCTGTGTTGTCTGCAACTCATGCAGGTACAACCTACGTATCACGCAGTTCAGTACAATTTTGACTCATATTGATGGATACGTGTTGTTATCGTAATGGTGCAGTCGATGTCCGTTCGTCCGTCGCTCTCTGCTTTTTCTTCTGCACTGTGGTGACAAGCTTCTTTCTTGCACCAGCGGGGATTTGCCACAGTGGGGATTTGCCACAGCAGGGATTTGCCACAGTGGGGATTTGCCACAGCAGGGATTTGCCACAGTGGGGATTTGCCACAGTGCGGATTTGCCACAGTGGGGATTTGGCTGCAGCAGGGATTTTGCCACAGTGTTTAGTGAAATTGTCTTGCTAGAAATGGTTGGCATACATTCCTTGTGAAAAATGAAAGAAATGGGAGTATTGCTGAAGAGAATGGGTTAGGATTATGGAGCTTTCTGGAAGGGACTTGTTGTACAGTTGATATTATAAGGCAGGACTTGTTGATGTTGTAAGGTAGGACTTGTTGTACAATTGATGTTAAAAGAAAGGACTAGTTGTACAGTTGATGTGAAACCCACGAGCATGGGTATGGTGCTGACAAACCTAGAAACATAATCAGGGCAAACCGGGATTCAAACCCACAATCATATGTTTCTGGCGTGCCCAAGGGATGCAACACTGCACAGTGAATCGTGGCGCCTTAGACGACTGGGCCACCCGTGCCCCCCTATGACAGTCTGTGACATTGGCCACCAGTCTGAAGCCAGTGTCTAGTAAACTATGGTCAGCTCAGCTGATAATAGTGCATATAATGACACTCCTATTGACTGAAAAATTCACCAAGAGACCTAGTTCACCTAGTCTCCAAAGAATTTGGTACAGACGACCCTCTTTGCCAGAAACAAAAGGTCACGCTGACCCCTAAGATTTGGCGGGCTCGTAGGGACCACCCAAGAGATAAATGTTGATTAGAACATCATGATCATCTGTAGATCTTCTCTAAGTCTCCATGTAGTCTCTGTAGTATTGTAATTGTTCTTTGTTCTACACATAGTTGCACATTTCCGTCATCTCAAGTAGAGCTGAGCTACACACAGGGAACTAGTGCTTTGGGTCTTTCGTGTCAGCCTTTGTATAAACCAGCTCTCTCTTGTGCCTCTGTTTGGTCTGTGTAGTCTTGTACTGCTGTGGCCACATTGCAAGGCAGTGGTATTATTGCGATGTCAGCTTCTTTACTTTGTTATCACATGTTTCAATTCAGTTTGTTGAAGGACTAGGTTACAAACATATGTTTTTATAATCTTGGTAACAGATTAAATATGGTCTGCATTTGCACTGCATTCGTTGTGTTATGGTTCATGATTAAGGCTACAGGTAAGTGACGAAACTAAGGTAATGTGCGTGTAAAGAAATACTTCAGAAATAACTATGATGAGTTCTATATTCTTCCTTCAAAGACGCCACATGTTTCTTATGCCACAAAAGCAACATCTACAGATGTGTTTGATATGAAACTTCAATGCCAGAGAATAATCAATTATCAGCTGAATACAGATTCCATATACTTGAGCGGCAGCATGGGGGTGAAAATTATATGAATGGATCACTGAAAATCAGTGATGACACCAGGTGTTCATGAAAAGCACCTGCCCTTCACAAAAATTTTCATTAAAAAGTAACTGTTGATTTGTTGGCTAAGAAAGTGTTGAGGAGTAGTCAGATGTTCCCAGATTGTGGCCATATTTTGTCAGAACCTTATCTGTGCTTATGAATTTCACTAAGGTGGTAAAATTCAATGACATGGATCACTTTTTACTTTTTTCCCACATGAAGCTAACATGCCGATATGCCATGTTCGCCATAATAAGCGCCCTGGACACTTAGAAAATTGACAGAGGGGGCGCCAATTAAAACCATACACAACCAGTTAAATTTCTCATCAGAAATCAAGCAGAAGTTAACAAACTTAGTTGAAACATTGATGTAACAAGTTTCAACCCCTTCTGCTTTGCTGTTTTCTGTGTTTGATAGAAAGTATGGACTGTCATGGAAGTTTTCAGTCTCAGTTGGGGCACTTATAAAGATTGGCCCAGAAGTTGGTCATGGGGCACTTTTTTAGCAGTGCGCTTATTATGTCGAATACAGTACCTGTAAAAAATACCATTCAAAATGGCAATTTTAAATCATGACAAATGTATAATCCAATATGGCCGCTACTTCAGGTCTGCGATCACTGTGATGCTAAGAGCTGCAAGGAGTACAACTGGCCCAACCCTGCGGTGATTGTGGCTGCTGACTATGCCAGCAATGGCCTCTATAATTTCATTGTGCCTCTACGATCTCATGCTCGCCCCAAGAAGTCACTCAGTCCAATCGTCCTGCTTCTTGAAACTGAGTGAGTATTATACGCCATATTAAAGATAATGTTGAGGATATGCTTCTGATGTGTCTCTCAGTTTGACCGCCTCCGTGGTCTAGTGGTGAAGCATCAGTCCGGAGAGTGGAAGGTCCGTGTTCGAACCCCGTCCGTGTCATACCCAAAGATATTTAAAGATGGTACTTGTTCGTACCTTGTCTGGGGCAAGGCATTAAAGGGCTAAAACAAGGACTGGTCGGCTCGGAGTCAGTATGCTGTGTCTGAGTGGGGTATTCATGTTAAACTGCGGCATGGTATCTCAGTGTGCTAGCACTATACATCGGCACTAATCTGGACAAGTACAAGCAGCCACACGCGCGCACACACACACACACACACACACACACACACACACACACACACACACACACACACACACACACACACACACACACACACACACACACACACACGTGCATGCACGCCATTAATTCAGTGCAATAATCTAGGACATGACGTTAAACACCATTTCACCTCACCTCACCACCTGTCCCTCAGTTTAGTCAAGTCCACTGTCTGTTCCATGAGGAAACCTGAGCTGCACTGGGTTGTCGTGACTCTCTTGTACTTGTAGGCACAACAGTCATAGGGTTGCCATTCATACGGGAAACAGGAAACTGATCTTTTTAAGGATGTAATTCAAAACAAAAGACTATCTATTACTAGAGATAGTTATTTTTCCTTTAAAAGTTCTTGAAGTAAAGTTGCAACCAAAAATGACATACAAGATATTTTTCAACCAAACACAGCTTTTCATTTTTTCACTTTGGTAAAGTTTTAATACATCTGGTCTCATCGACATAATGTTGGTTACATAAAATGATTGAATAGCCCTAACGCTAACTCTAAGTCAAACCATGTGAACTTTTCTTACATATTGAATGAGGTAAACATGGTACTTGACGAAAAGTACATGTATACATTCCATCCATGTGTCCTGAAGTTGTTGAAAATACTGTTCCCTTCCAGACCTGAGCCATCATTCCTTGAGACCATCTGCTACTTTCCACTGGTGTATTGGATGAAAGGATCTCTTGACAGGTAACTAGTGATGCATGTCCGTTTCTTACTTGTCACTGTTGGATTGGATGAAAGGATCTCTCGACAGGTAACTTGTCATGCATGTCCGTTTCTTACTTGTCACTGTTGGATTGGATGAAAGGATCTCTCGACAGGTAACTTGTCATGCATGTCCGTTTCTTACTTGTCACTGTTGGATTGGATGAAAGGATCTCTCGACAGGTAACTTGTCATGCATGTCCGTCTCTTACTTGTCACTGTTGGATTGGATGAAAGGATCTCTCGATAGGTAACTTGTCATGCATGTGTGTTTCAAGGCAAGCAAAGAATTGAGCTGTATGTAAGACAGGGAAGTCAATGGGTCCTACTCTGTTCATGAATTTTGTTAAGAATGTATCATGGTATGTTGTCTCCTGTCCTTGGTGCCAGAACCTATGTATGGTGTGTATGTTTACAGCCTGGATGACCTGCTTCGGGCAGGAATCAACCATGCTGGGAACGTCGTCATTGTCAACAAGGAGAGCTCCACGTCCAGAGAGGAGGAGACACTGGCCGACAGTAACACAATTGTATCTGTACAGACTATATTCAGGTAGATACCACACAGCTGTACTTACAGCAACACAATTGTTTCTGTACAGACTATATTCAGGTATATACAACACAGCTCTACTTACAGCAACACAATTGTATCTGTACAGACTATATTCAGGTAGATACCACACAGCTGTACTTACAGCAACACAATTGTTTCTGTACAGACTATATTCAGGTATATACAACACAGCTCTACTTACAGCAACACAATTGTATCTGTACAGACTATATTCAGGTATATACAACACAGCTCTACTTACAGCAACACAACTGTATCTGTACAGACTATATTCAGGTATATACAACACAGCTCTACTTACAGCAACACAATTGTATCTGTACAGACTATATTCAGGTATATACAACACAGCTCTACTTACAGCAACACAATTGTATCTGTACAGACTATATTCAGGTATATACAACACAGCTCTACTTACAGCAACACAATTGTATCTGTACAGACTATATTCAGGTATATACAACACAGCTCTACTTACAGCCACACAACTGTATCTGTACAGACTATATTCAGGTATATACAACACAGTTCTACTTACAGCAACACAATTGTATCTGTACAGACTATATATTCAAGTATATACAACACAGCTCTACTTACAGCAACACAATTGTATATGTACAGACTATATTCAGGTATATACAACACAGCTCTACTTACAGCAACACAATTGTATCTGTACAGACTATATTCAGGTATATACAACACAGCTCTACTTACAGCAACACAATTGTATCTGCACAGACTATATTCAGGTATATACAACACAGCTCTACTTACAGCAACACAATTGTATCTGTACAGACTATATTCAGGTATATACAACACAGCTCTACTTACAGCAACACAATTGTATCTGTACAGACTATATTCAGGTATATACAACACAGCTCTACTTACAGCAACACAATTATATCTGTGCAGACTATATTCAGGTATATACAACACAGCTCTACTTACAGCAACACAATTATATCTGTACAGACTGTATTCAGGTATATACAACACAGCTCTACTTACAGCAACACAATTGTATCTGCACAGACTATATTCAGGTATATACAACACAGCTCTACTTACAGCAACACAATTGTATCTGTACAGACTATATTCAGGTATATACAACACAGCTCTACTTACAGCAACACAATTGTATCTGTACAGACTATATTCAGGTATATACAACACAGCTCTACTTACAGCAACATAATTGTATCTGTACAGACTATATTCAGGTAGATACCACACAGCTGTACTTTAGTCAAGAAAACATAGCAAGACTCACCCCGGTTATGATCTTGTGGGCTACCTAAAGTGGTAAACATCAACAATCTACATCATGTTTGGTTTAGTTCTTACATTACACTGATGACTCATAGAGATGGGTCCCCAGCATCTATACTTGTCGTAAGAGATGACTAAAGGGATGAGGTGGTCAGACTCAGTGATTGGTTGAGTGAATGTCATCTTATCCCAGTTGCCTGAATTGATATTCATGATGTCAATCTCCTTGTGCCAATATCAGTACATTGTCACTCTTTACACCCTTATGGGTAATATAACTACATAGGGATTTTTCGTCAGATTTGGTCCACAGCAACCTGTGATTGTTGTTAGTTGCGAGAGGTCAGGATAGGGATCTTGGTTCATAGTGTGTCATCACACCCTGATGGCATGGATCGTTGCTCATAATAATAGCAATCACTGTATTGTCTGGTCCAGACTTGATTATTTACAGAATGCCGCCATAATGCTGGAATATTGCTGAGTGCAGGTTAAACAAACAAACAGGCAGACAAACATTAAGCTGACATCATGCAATATTGTTTATTATTTTTATAAAGGTGAAGTTGCTAGGGAATATTTATTGCATGTTTTATTTACATTTCATTCCAGATTATTCCCTACTGCCAACATTATCACAGAGTTGTCACAAGCTTCCAATATGAGGTTCATGCAGTTCCGTGCCAAGGACAGATATGCCCTCACCATTTCCAAGTTGGAAAAAGTAACTATTATACCTATACCTAGAAGGGCAATCATTATTATCTCCCCTTACATTGAAATACTAGCTTCTGATTGGTTAGACTGAAAAAAATAATAATCTTGGGTCTCAGGCATCACCCGCATCATCATAATGCCGCACATTTTGTTTTTATTTCCATTTCCCAAAAATAAAAAAATAATAATACTTAAACACAATGCAAAAAAAAAAATGGAAAATGGAAACAAAAACGAAACGTGCAATGAACTTTGTGATGATGTGGGCAGTGCCTGAGAACCAAGACTATTATTTTTTTTAGCCTTAAGGAGCAATTATTTTCCATATAGCCTGTCTCATGTAGCCCGCTCATGTAGACCGCTGAGAAATTGATCAGAACACACTTTAGGTAACTTACTTATTTTGCAAAAGTATTGTTGAGCTGAAATGAACTGATGTTTATCCGAATTCAGTGGGTAAAGGGAAGTAACTTGGTTCATTTGAATCAAAGTGTTTTACACAGTTAAACATAAATTCCTGTTCTGTATGATTGAATGTCAGTGATATAAATTTGTTGTCAACCTATCCCCCAGGCATATGGTGTGATATACCCTGTGTGTGAGCCTGACTGCTCGGGGTACATAGGCTCACGCACAGGGTACATCACACCATATACCCTCGAGGTAGGCTGACAACTTACATTACACTTCTAGATCATGATCAAAGCTGATTGAGGTGATACTGCAGCACTGTTCAGAACAGCAGCATCTGTTGATTGATACAGAAAGACCAATTTCATATGGTTATCATTGTACCAACAGGACTAATAGGGTGTCACGATATTCTGTCTTGCTCAGACGAACTAATGTAGGTTACTGTATTCGACGTAAGAAGCGTCCTGCTCTAATAAGTGCCCACTGCGATATTTGCTAATATATTGACCAGTGAACAATCCTAATTAGCACCCCTTCCTATTGATCAATGTACACAAGACTTATATTTCTGCGTATAATACGCACTCATATTCTAATAAGAGCCCCCTATTTCTAATTTTGAGAGCACCCTGGGCACTTATTACATCGAATACGGTAATTAGATTCTGTTGATTAATGCAGAAAGACCAATTTAAAAAAAGAAGAAGTTGTAAACATTGTTGTACTGAGTAAAACGGTATCATAAACTGTTATGTAATATATGTGTCTAGATTGATGGAAAGAAAGTTTTGTGTCGAATCAACTGCAGTAAATTGGAAGAAAGGGAGTGGGTCAAGCCTTAGAAAAACTGTTTATACCGAATGAAAATAGATTAGGTTGGATAGATGAGCAGATATGAGGAGATTTAGAAATGAAGGGTATTGAATGTGGCTCTATTGGCCAGCTCATGTTTCTGTCCTGAAAACTGAACAAAAGAACAATCTGTAATGTCTAATAGATGGCTGAGATTGTATGGCAGTACTTCCCATGGGTTGTGGAAAGTTTCTTCTGTTTCTTCCCATTGAAGCGAGAGATAGACGATGATTTTGACTAAATCTGTCATTCAGCCCGTAACTGTCGTTTAGAGTGTCTCCTGTTAACCTTTTCGAGGTCTAATGATCAGAAAACACATTCTGACTTTCACTTTTGCGATTGCGCAAGCAATGTCTGATTTGTCAGATTAAAGTTCGTTCTGAGGTCCTCAGGTCTCTGTAAAGATCTGATTTTAGTGGGATTTGGGTTGTTTGCGATTAATTTACGATGAACTTTCTTTTTACTTTGAAAACTGTTGGACAGGTTCAGTCCATTGAGAACAATCTGTCTCACTTTTCAGAAAGAGAGAGAGCGAGGATCCCACATCTACTACATGTTCCGACTGCCGTTTGCAGCAGGCAATGTGTTCAGTGCCAGTATGCTGGACACGCTGTTGTACCAGGCATTTGTCAAGGACTATCTCATCACCTTTGTCCGCCTCCTCCTGGGGATTGACCAGGCTGTCGGGTCAGGTCATCTTGCCTGTGTGAGTTCAAATGCATAACATTTATTTTTATGATCTTCATGTGGCATTTACAAGTTGTTGGTGATTCTGGGTTTGATTTGGTCAAAGCATCCACTGCATGTCGAAAGAGGTGACTTAATGGATCAGGCTTGACATAGTTAATTGCTTGTCATTGTACCCTGACAATATGGATTCTTGTTCATAATTTTTAGAATTAATGAAAGAGACATGAATTCACTCCATTTTGTATGCTTCTGTCCAAATTTGATTCGCGAGCCAGAAACCCGTCATACTGGGTTCGAATCCCAGTTCGCCTGATTATGATTCTAGGTTGGTCAGCACCATACCATGCTCATGGGTTTCACCAAAGTGGTAAACAATTAAGGTCAGAATAACTTCGGGCTTTCATTCCACATCAAATTGACTGGCTGTGATATAACTGGATTACTGTTAGAAGTGGCATTAATGACACTCCCTCACTCACACCCACTTGAATAACTTGGCATTCATCCCATTTCCCACAGATGAAGATCACTAAGGATGATCTATGGATCCGTACATATGGCCGCTTGTACCAGAAGCTATGCTCAACTACGTGTGAGATTCCCCTTGGCATCTACCGAACCCAGGTCCATACCGGGTCTGAGATTACCTCGGTAAGTCTTCATGGGTCTTCCAACCTTTGTTTACCCCAAGCTTGTGTATATTGTATCAAATCCTACTTTAATAGCAGGTTAGTAAGAGCCATTTCTATGTAATTGGTATCTGTTTTGTCCTTTCTGGTCAATAGTGGGAAGACTGTTCATTTTCTGCATTTTCTTTTGCATGAAATTAGCTTTACTGAATGACTGCATTCTTGTACAACTAGACTTTAAAGAATTTCTTGACATGCTGACATTTTATTCTTTTCTGTATAGAGCGGTATGGGTCACTCTCCTGTGAAAGTAAGTTCTGTTTGTCACCCCATGTGTGCAATTGTGGTCCCACCCAGGCCTGTGCAGGTGATCGGCTGAACCCACCCTCTTCCCCCACCCACTTCCCACAACCAGGGGTAGGCAGTACACCTTCATTAGAAGCTTATGAAGTAGTTTTTGCCAGACCAGTTTTGTTGCCTGTTTTACGTTTTAGTGTATCTGAAATTTGAAAAAAGTAAAAAATGTTGTGACTGAAAATATACTCTTTTGATTATCGTTTTACAAGCTTAACCTAATAGGAACTCAAACAAAATCCTTTTTTTATTTTGCTTTCTTCTGTATTCGGGCATGTTGATGCAGAAAATTAGTAAAACATCAGTAAAACACCAAAAATTGGTCTGGCCTTATTGTTTGAAGATGCTATGTATATATAGTTTTAGAAAGGTCTTATTGTTTAAGTTTATTAAAAACATTTAAAAAATATAATTGTGATATCATGTATTCACTATATTATGGTTTGTTCATTTTATTTGGAAATTGGATTAAACAAATATTTATAAAACACGTTCTTAATTTGTTAATTAAAACCAGTTAATTAATTAGTTAATAATAACACTAACACATACCCCAAAACTTCCGGGTTCGAAAGTTAAATATTTAGAGTACTTTGATCTATAAATGGAAGTGTGTAATTAATTATTTGAGAATATGCTGAAAAAAATAGTTTGTAGAGTACATCACATAGTCTTATACCTTCACTAATAGCCTAGGCTAACAGATGTTCGAATTCCAGGATCCTGTTGTAGATTTGCTAATTTCCTATTTGGGGGATAGACCCGTTATTGGTGATCCTGACTCCTAGACACTGTTCCCTATGCATCCCTCTGCTGCCATGCCCTGCCATGCCCTGCCACACCCTGCCACACCCTGCCACGCCCTGCCACACCCTGCCACACCCCGCCATCACCTGCACATGGACCGGACTGCACTGCAGGGTCAACTCTTAACACATACTGAACAGTGTGCAGTGATTAGCGCTCTCACACCCTAACATCAGAGAGTTTACTTATGCTGTTGTTTTGGTAGATTTAGCTTGTGTTTAAAAACCTGCAGTCCCACTGTGGCTGTCCTCAAGGTGGTGGTGATATTTGTATGTGTACACCCATGTCTGACCGGGCACTCCTGCTCCAGACATTCACTGATATCGACTGTCTATTAGTTTAAGCAACACAAAGGTGGAATGGTGAATTAAAGCATCCACATCCCCTATCATAAGGGTAAACAATTTTAAAGGACCATTTCTCAGTAATAATGTTTTTTAATACTGAATCGTGATTTACTACAGTTTTCAGAGTTCTTTCAGTTTGTCGATCTACATCTCTTGATTAGATGTGGACGTCTCCTTGACAACCAGACTGACATTATACATGCGACTTTGACCAGAAATTGCTTCCGGCTTACAACCATCTTGAAGCAGTTTCTTTTGTTTCCATAACAACTTGAGACAATACCTACTCATAATTACTGTATTTTACTGTCTTTTTATTAGCTAAAAAGGCAACGTTCATTTTTCCGTGGGAATGTGAGTAGATTTTATCCGATGCAGGAAGTCATCATATATCAGATATCACTTCTTGGATCTCGTCACCATTCGCTGTTTCCGTCAGTCAGTCTAGCTCACATCACAGTTTTCCATCCATGGATTCCATTCTGTACCAGCTCAGCTCATCAGAATCTTCTTCTGTTTTTTCTAACCAGTATGCTGTGTCTGGTTATTGCACTTTGCCTGCAGTGCTTGATCTACAGGTTCCGATATTTTGCGTTTTGAAACACTGCTGACTCATAGACTCTGGGCTGTTCAGAGATAGTCTGTTCAGGAACATGAGAATCAGGGAGTATCTGGAGCCTACAGTCAAACCTCAATCCAACTGTTTCCATCTCAGTGAAATCATCCAGTTTAAGTTATTTCATTTTACAAGTATTTGCAACATAGCAATGACCCATTCAGAATATGTAGACACACACACGAAATTGTTCTATATGAAGGGTTGCCAGGGTTTCACTGTTTATGCAAATTGTAAAAATAATTAAAGGGTTTTTTTCATCATTAGTAAGAGCAGACACATCTTAATTACAATTATTTATTTTTTTTAGGTTAAACTTTTTTTTAAAATTAGAATTTAAAATATATTTTTTTTAATTTCCCCTTATTTGTCATATTTTGTTGTTTTGAAGTTTTTAAGATACGTTTTCAACAGGTTTTATTTATTGTTGTATATGAAATATTGATATTGATAGCGATAGTAAATGCATTACCTTTTTTCACATTTTAATTTTGGGGATTGGATATATATATTTATAATGTGAAAACAGACGAAAATTCCAAACTGTCTCCCGATATTTCATCTCAATCCTTATATATATCTAGTAACTGGAAACCTGTCAAAACAGATTCCTCTCAGGGTTGAAATGTTCAATGTGAAAAGACATTTTTCTGAGGTATCTAAAACATGGGTATAGCTGGCCAGCAATGCTTTCCCTGATTCTCATATCTAGCGGATTGGACACATCACTCCCAAAGCACAGTTTTTGTGGAAGTTTACCATTTGTGAACACTGTGTTTGAATGCTGCCACAAACCTCTCACGTTTTATTTCAGTTGGATTCTGTTTGTAGATTTGCTACAAATCACTAACTTTATAGGTGATGTACAGCTTATTGAGTTGCATATAACACTGTCCTTATCCTGCAGTCCTCAACATGTGTCTCTCGGGATCAGTCCGCGCTCAATCTCGCGTTTAGAAATTCCTTTGTAAGTATACATTTATACTGTGTGCGCTTGCTGTTACTAATGATCCATTCTTCCTCTGCCAACCCATTCACACCCCAACTCTCTGTTTCCTGACTGCCTTGGTCAAGTCTAGACACATCACAAGTTGGAATGATAATACATAATTCACTTCATTATAGTGGAGAATATAGATCTGTTCAGATTATATTTTCCTGAGAATATTCAACATTTTATCCTGACAACACTTATTCATATTAAACTATATTAATTTTCAAACAAAACATATTTGATGAAAAAATTATGTTTTTTAAACAGATGTCAAAATTGTGATTGGCAATGGACTCTTAACAACACACATCATTCACAAAACAATTGCTTTGAGAAACATCCACATTCTGTGAGATACAAAATATGTGATGGACATACACTAAATGAAATACAATAGATATTTCCTCTGGAGGGAATCTTCTTTGAGAGGCATTTTGGAGTACTATGTAAGGATAAGATACATGGAAAACAACTTCTTTATTACAAGTAGGAGCATGTTTCGGTGTGGGTGCTAACGCTGTTATCAACGTTGCTCCTTATTGTAATAAAGAAGTTGTTCATTGATATACAGGAGTCTACAGGAGGCGATATCCACCCCTCCCCCCCCACACACACATCATTCAACTTCCTCCCTGGCCACATCTACCCAAGCCCCAGCCTCCCCATTCTGTTCAACAGATGCTCCAGCATGACCATGTGTACATTGTGAAACATCACCCCATCAGATACATCACAGACAGACCTTCTAACATCATCAATCATCAGGTCTAGTCTGTCATCATGACACAATGTCATGTCATGGCAGGGTGCGATTTTGTATTTTGTGTTTCCTTAACCCAGTTGTAACTCATGCACCACAACCAGTCAATTGCACTATTTAAATCCTCACATAATCCTTATATAAGGATGTTTTTACATATTATACCTTATTAAGATGAAACGTTACATGTTCTTTCTGTTCCTCAAAATTTGCCTCTGTCTTCTAAAACAAAAAAGTTGATTATTCAAAATATGATATGAGACTTTGTGAGGTTTTTAGTACTAATTGTTAATGAAACTTTGAAAAACAATTTTTGTAACAAGGGTTTTTCAAAAATAAAATTAAAGCAACTATTTCTGCACTGTGTGCAGCCTACCTGCATCTGATAATTCCCTGCACCAGACTCCTTACCCTCCACCCTGTCACTGGGGCTACCAAACACATTTTGTGTATGGATGATTGTTATGAGAATGTCTACAATAATGGACAACTGTTAACCACAAAAGTCAGAATTACTTGTAGACTTTGAACAACAAAAGTTAGAATTACTTGAAGACTTTGAACCACACAAATCAGCATTACTTGTAGACTTTGAACCACAAAATTCAGCATTACTTGTAGACTTTGAACCACAAAATTCAGCATTACTTGTAGACTTTGAACCACACAAATCAGCATTACTTGTAGACTTTGAACCACATGAACCACAAAAGTCAGCATTACTTGTAGACTTTGAACCACAAAATTCAGCATTACTTGTAGACTTTGAACCACAAAATTCAGCATTACTTGAAGACTTTGAACCACACAAATCAGCATTACTTGTAGACTTTGAACCACAAAAGTCAGCAATGCTTGAAGACTTTGAACCACACAAATCAGCATTACTTGAAGACTTTGAACCACAAAATTCAGCAATGCTTGTAGACTTTGAACACTTACTTTATTACCTATATTGAAAAAGACATGATCTAGCATTCAGAATGTATGATCTAATCGTGTGATCTAACTGCAATTTATGGCCTCACCATCATCAAGTAGACAACATATCATGTCAAGACAGATACAGCAATGCAAGTGAAACACAGTCAATAATGAAAATTATGAATAAAAGACCCCTATTATACAGATATAAACTTAATGGCCATTAATCCACTATTATATCATGCAGACATATTGTCTTGTTGGTGAACAACTGAGAAAAGTGAGCTCCAACATGACGGGTTGTTGAAGTAGTACTGCTGTACTGACTGCACAGCCACAGGAGTGAATATTGTTTTTACGCCGCTTTTAGCAATAATCCAGCAATATAACAGCGGGGGACACCACATATGGTCTTCACACTTTGTACCCATGTGGGGAATCGATCCCGGGTCTTCGACGTGACGAGCAAACACTTTAACCACTAGGCTACCCCACCGCCCAACACCGCCACAGGAACAACTGTCATTGAACAGCGTCTACCGTATTCGAAGTAATAAGCGCCCCGCTCTAATAAACGCCTACGGCGACATTTGCTAAGATATTAACTAGTGAACAATCCCAATTAGCACCCCTTCCGATTGATCAATGTACACAAGACTTATTTATTCGCGTATAATACGCACTCGTGTGTTATATGCACCCTTAATTATGGGCATTTAATTCTGGAAAAATACATCTGTCGTACATAAACATTTCAGGCTGTCAGCATAAACCACAAAATTTATCTTTCAACTCTGTATTTTTCACCAAAATAACATTCTAATAAGAGCCCCCTATTTCTAATTTTGAGAGCGCCCTGGGCGCTTATTACGTCGAATACGGTATATCGTGAGGCTGCACATTTGCATATAACCTTTCTCTTCTTTTTATGCAGACTATCCATTTAAGAAGCAAAATCTACATCTACAACCCACATGTTTTGTGAGCAAAGTCATCAATTAGTGTTGATATTTCATTCATTTCTATCCATACAAAGAAATTCATCCGTAGACCTGAACAGGCAAATTTGAAAATCGCACCCTGCTAAAGGCCATTCCATAACATCCATTGACCTACACCTTTAAAACTCTTGTAGTCCATGAATATCATCTCTTATATCTGTAATCTAAACTGACAGAAGTTGTAGGATTAAGGCTATTCTTGATAGGTTCTCAGGTGTCTTAACAAGTTATCAAAGACAACGGCAAAACCTCACCACTCTCAGCACTGGCTGCATCTTTCTCTGATATTCTGCATTTGTGCTGTTTGAGTCTATCTAGACATGATTCTGGCTTTGGGCCACATATATATATGTGTATATACTCTTGCAAGCATACACCTTAAGTGTATGTTGTACTGTTCTCAACAAAGCTCATTTCTGAGTGATGTGTATCCTCTCTTCAAATTTCGCAATCTCGATGTATCTTTTTCTTACCCAACAAGAAGTGTTGTACAACCAGAAGTATATTTATATAACACTTTAAAAATGTTTTCCTGTTTTAAATTGTTGACAAATAATATGCTTCTACAGATATTTCACAGATGGACAACAAGCATTCTGGGATTAATCTAACGAATTATGCAAATATTTCCATACAGTGTGTTCCTCCCTACCCTTCCTTTGCGTGATCTGTTTGTGAGATCTATCACATGAACCCATGTGATAACTGCCTACGTACCGTGGTAACATATGTTATATCACAATAATTGCCTCAATATTTCGTATACAATAAAAGTAATATAACTCTATTTCATGATAAGGTTATTGATACTGGGCTTTTCAAGTATGTATATACATATATATATTCCAACCAAAGTCAGCCATTATCATGAACAATAATTCCCTGACATGCCCACTTACTCAAAGTTATCTTTGGCAAAAATATATTTTATTTTGTTCATAACCATTTTCAGTAATAGTCAATGATTATGTTCATCCATGAAAAGTAGCATCTAAGTATGTTGAATTCTTGATACAGTTGGTATGTCAAATTTGCAATGTTGCTCTTCCTGGAACAACTCTTACTTAAGTTTTCCTCACAGACTAAAATGTAATAGCATGTGTATCTTATTAGAGGAATAAACAACGCACAGGCAATACGATGAAACTGCCACCAGTAAGGGGACGTATTAACTCAGTGAGTAGCCACATCAGATGCATGCATTTGGGTTGCTGTGGAAACAAGCCTATCAGATGCATGCATACAGGTTGCTGTGGAAACAGGCCAATCAGATGCATGCATTTGGGTTGCTGTGGAAACAAGCCTATCAGATGCATGCATTTGGGTTGCTGTGGAAACAAGCCTATCAGATGCATGCATACAGGTTGCTGTGGAAACAGGCCAATCAGATGCATGCAAACAGGTTGCTGTGGAAACAGTGGCCAATCAGAAGTCTTGCATTTATGAAGTGCTGTGGGAGCACAAGCCAATCAGAAGCATGCATACAGATTGCTCTGTATACAAGACAATCAGATGCATATATTGAGGTTGCAGTGGAAACACAAGCCAATCAAATGCATGCATACAGATTGCTGTGGAAACACAGGCCAACAGATGTCTTGCATTTATGAAGTGCTGAGGAAGCATAAGCCAATCAGAAGCATGCATACAGGTTGTTGTGGAAACACTAACCAATCAAATGCATGCATGCATTCAGGGTGCTGTGGAATAATAAGCCAATCAGAGGCATGTATTGCTGTGCATTGCTGTGGAATTCTGCCAGTCAGGTGTGTGCATGTATTGATGTTGCTGTGGCAAACATCATGTTTAAGCCAATCAGATGAATTTATTGAACTCGCTGTGAGAATCGGATGCATGTATTCAGGTTGCCATGGAAACACTATGGCACTAAGTGAAAGATAATACTGAATGTTGTGAGATCCTAACACTATTAATACCACTCCTGCAGGTAAGTGCATATACTAACAAGGCCTAGAGATGATAACAGACAATGTCAGGGATTGTCACACATTTTTCTTATATACATCTGTGCATATAAGTATGCAGGTATAGCTTTTGTCTCTTAGGCCATTACAAATTTGGTAGAATAGGTCTTCAGCAACCCATGCTTGCCGTAAAAGGCGACTATGCTTGTCGTAAGAGGCAACTAACGGGATTAGGTGGTCAGTCTCACTGACTTGGTTGATGCATGTCATCATATCCCAGCTGCGTAGATCGATGCTCATTGATTGGATTGTCTGGTCCAGACTCGATTATATAGCTGGATTATGGCTGAGTGTGGTGTTAAACAACAAACAAACAATCAAATTTATCATTAGCTGTTCATCCCTATCTTCACACTACCAAACATCCCACATCAAATAAGTTTTCCTTCCCTGCAAGTATCTGCAGACTAAACCATCACTGTGTGTTTCTCTTCTCTTTTTACTGGATGAAATACATCACATACTTAGTCCTACATTCATGCTCCATTTGAAAAAGAGCAACAAAAAACCTTTCCATCATAAGAAATGTCTGCTAAAAGTAGAGTCCAATGTAAGATTGTGAATGTATTATAAGCAAGTCAAGTGCTAATGTTCACATATGCCTTCCTCTTAACTCGTCACGATATGGCTGAAATACTGCTGATGTGACGTTAAATATTAACTCACTCACTTTCCCCTTAAAAACATTTTTGTTTCAAAAACAAAATATTAGAAAAAATATCCAACCTGACATTTTTTAAATGTTTGGCTGAAAATGTCATAAATAATTTACTGAAGCCTTTTTGCAAATTGAAGAAATGCCCTGGTTTCCCATACCCTAAAACTTACTGACCACATAAGAGGAGTTTTCTTTCTGAAGTTGTTCCCCAGTAAAACTTTTCCCCTATTTTTGTGTGCGCTGATTTCAATCATATTTTCTCCATTTATGCCTTAAGGAAGTGTAATTGTATATGTAGGAATAAGCATTCATCCTCATCTGACTCAGAGCAATATTCCTTATGACACGTGCTCCACTACTCCAGGGGGCACGGGTGGCCCAGTCGTCTAAGGCGCCGCGATTCGCTGTGCAGAGTTGCATCCCTTGGGCACACCAGAAACCTATGATTGTGGGTTCGAATCCCGGTTCGCCCCGATTATGTTTCTAGGTTTGTCAGCACCATACCCGTGCTCATGGGTTTCACCGAAGTGGTAAACGTCTGAGACCTGCATCACTTCGGGCTTTTCTCCCACATTAAGCTGACACGCCATGATGTAACTGGAATACTGTAAAAAGCGGCGTGAAACCCAACTCACTCACTCACTCCACTACTCCACTGTAAAGGACACTGAAATATGGAAATCTTTCTCGGCTAACAACTTTGAAGTTATTAATAAAACTTTCAGCATTTCATGGAATAATCTGAAAATAACCAAGCAGTTTCAGATTATCTATCCCAAGTTAAGTATGTTGATATATTGTGGGCTTTGGTGGGGAATATAAAACGTCAATGCCAGAGAATAACCAGTCTCTGAAACAGATTCCATTTGGCATAAAGTGCAAAATAAGAGTGAAAATTCTATGAATGGATCACCGAACATCAGTGATGACACCAGGTGTTCATAAAAAGGGTAAGCATGTTCTGCCCTACTTGTAGCACCAGCCACTCACACAATTTCATAAAAAGGTAAGTTTTTGTGTCCTGACTCCACATAGCAGAACTTTTTTACTTCCAAAAGGTCATCCATAATTTTGATTGCAAGAAGGTCATTCTGTATGTTAATGAAAGTAATTTTTTTGTGAAAAGGTGGATAAATGTGGGTTTTCCAATGGCAAGCTCTTGTCCGTTTATTGTTGAAAGTTGTTAGTTCTCACTACCGCTACACAAAGATCTGAGGACATCCAAGTCCGGGTCACGTCAGACCGACCTTGTGCAAACTTTGACTGACCAATGGAATGACCAATCAGAAGGGCGGCTTTCTCGTGCTTTACGGCACTAATTTCAAATAGGAGACTACTCTTCGAAACATATTTTGATAAATTCTCGATTACAAATTTGAAACCTGAACAAAAGAACATTCTGGAATGGCTAATAGATGGGCTAGATTGTATGGATTAAGTCGTTAAACCCGTAACTATCGTTCGGAATAAAGTTTTCGAGGTTGCATGATTAGAAATCACATTCCAACTGTCACTTTCATAATCTCGTAAGCGACGCGCTGATTGGTCGGATGAAGGTCATTCTGACGTGTCCCCCTAATGGGATGTCTTCAGATCTTTGTTTAGCAGTAGCGAGAACTAAGGTCTGTGCAGGGTAAGAGGTATGGTGAGGAACAGTATTCACCTTATCCCTGGGATTGTATTTATTTCACAGGAAATAATCAGCTAGGTTACAATGAGTGCATTCATGTATGTCTTATGTATATGGATTGTCTCCATGGTCTAGTGGATAGAGTGTTTGTGCAGACAGGGTTGGTGGTTCAATCCCCAGGCAACGTTAAAAGATGGTACTTGTTGTCACCCTGCCTGGCATTGAGGGGGTAAAAAACAATGAATGGCCGGTGCGGAGTCTGTGTATACTGTGTCTATGTAGGATATTCATGTTTAAACTGTAGCATGGTACCTCAGTGGGCTTGCATTGTAAAACCGGCTTTAGTCCGGACTAGTACAAGCAGCCACACACATGTGCATCCACGTCATTACTATAATAATGAACGTAACATTAAACCCCCTTTCCCCTCACTTCTTTAACATCAAGTGGTTGCAGCACTTGAATTATGTCAGGGGACAATGGAATGTCTTTAATGTATCCATTTAACAAACAGTACCAGGTATTTTACAGGTTGTTCATCAGTGCTATTTTCAAGTATTTCATCAAAGTTTTCACTTAATAATTATTTTTCAGGGCAAAACAAATGATTACTTGTTCTTTAGATCTGTATTTCCCAAAGTGAGCAAATTGAGGGACACTTTTATGGTTTTTTTAATTTTAAATGACAACATTCATTTTATTGCTTTTAATGACAACTGTTTAAGAGTTCTAAGGTTTTCGGGACCATGAGTCTTTTTAACAAGAATGGCCCAACATCTTCTTGTTCTTGGTTAAAAGAATGTGGGCCAAACAAGACAAGTGGTTGTCAGAAATGACAATCTCATTAAATTCAGATCTTAGTTTATGCTACCGCTAAACAAAGATCTGAGGACATCCCATTACGGGTCACGTCGGAACAACCTTTCGCGAATTTTGACCGACCAATGAAATGACTGAGAAGAAATCGACATTAGCCAATCAGAAGGCAGCTTTCTTGAGCTTTACGACACTAGTTTCAAACTGGCGACTACGCTTTGAAACATATTTTGACATATTCTCGATTAAAAAAATTAAAACTGATAAGAAGAACATTCTGGAATGGCTTAAAGATGGCCTAGATTGTATGGATATAATCATAAAACCCGTAACTGTCATTTGGAATACCCCGTTTTAAATATTTCGTGGTTGCATGAAAACAAATTCCGACTGTCACTTTCATGATCTGGTAAGCGACGCTCTGATTAGTTGGATGAAAGGTCATCCTGACGTGACCCTTAATGGAATATGTTCTCGCTACTGCTAAACAAAGATCTGATTTTAATGAGATTGCAGAAATGAAAAGGAGATTTTAATGAACAGATAACTTATTGGCTGCACACAATATTGGGCAATATATTTAGTAATTTAAGCCTGCAGTGGTTGAAACCTTCAGAGTATTATGGTCTGTCCTGGCATTAGCACATTTCAGCACATTTCAGCAGGTATTGATTGGAAAGTGTGCTGTACAAATAAATAAAATAATACACTGTATTTTCACATCAGATTATTCTGACTACATGTACCAGTGAAGGAGTGTTTTGCTCTGCGAGTATTGCATTGCCAGCATGTTATTTATGCAGCAAGATTATTACATTTAGCTAGCTAATATCCTGGTTTCAGATTGTGCATCATGCATATGCCTTTTAACATAACGAATGTTTAATGATTTAAACCATCACAATGTAAAATTATACAATTGAGTAATGATATGTCATTTTTGTAATAATTGTGTGTGTAAAAAGTATAACTATTTAATATTATCTTTGAATTGATATAAAAACTTGGAATAAAATGGGGTTTTTTAAACAAAATGTATAAATGTAAACAACTCGTTTATCAAATGTATGCATCAGCTTGAGTTGTGTATTATCATGTATTATTTTTTATCTTAAAAAATTTCCAATGTAATTAGGACTGTATTATAGAATAAGTCTCACTATATGTTTCATTTTCCTCTACTGATTTAAAACAAAATAAAGGAACAGCTAGAAAGGGAAGAATTGGTTTGATATCTTTTTTCCCTCACCACCAGATCTATTGCTTAGCTCATGCAGAATTTAAGTAAAAAAATCAAGTCTCCCTTCCTAGAATTCAAGACAGTGCAATAAACAGTTACAATATACCACACTTACTATTTGCATATGAACATTTTTAATTCGGGCCTTCCTTTCAGTTTGTTCCGAGTCCGTTATGTTCAACTCAACATCAGATCAGTGGAAGGGAGATAACTCTGGGGGTACTCTGAATAGATTGTTTTTCTTCAGACCATTTCTAAGCAATTTACACCAGATGGAGAGTGGTTGAGAAAACTCAAGGCGTTTCCAAGGCACATTATTTATCTTCATACCTTTTCAAGGCAAAATCTAAATTATCATAACAGACCTCAAAATTAAAGGCCTTTTCAAATCTGGAAAAATGTCATTGTATGTATCCATGTTCTGATGCACCACATGCCAGAATCACAATCTGTGATTGAAAGAGACTGCCATTTCTGTGTTCCTTTATTTGTTTGTATCAGTATATTGGAACAATTAGATACCTTCAAATCAGAATATTCTGATAGTTTTGACATTATGCTTTTGAAAATTCATAGGATGTAATTTACATTCAAGTATCAAAGACAACCTGTAATTGTACCAGGACTTTATGCCGTTATTGAAGCTCATAAATTTACCATCCCGTGAAGATCCGGGCTAGAATAGGTCTTCAGCAACCCATGCATGCCGTAAAAGGCGACTATGCTTGTCGTAAAAGGCGACTAACGGGATCAGGTGGTCAGGCTCCCTGACTTGGTTGATGCATGTCATCGATCCCAATTGCGTGGATCGATGCTCATGATATTAATCACTGGATTGTCTGGTCCAGACTCGATTATTTACAGACCGCCGTCATATAGCTGGAATATTGCTGAGTGTGGCGTTACAACAAACCAACCAACCAACCATAAATTTACCCTGGAACATTGTGAACTATTTATTGCCACATATAATAATCACACTGACATGGGCACCTTGTACAGAATGAAATCAGTTCACTGTTTCACTCCCTACTCTCCAATACCTGTAGGTGTCCCTGAGCATGGGAGATGACCAGGAAGAGGGGGTGCTGGGAGCTCACCTGACCCCCGAGAGGCAGGAAATTATTCAGATGGTCAAGTGCCGGATGCAGTCGCAAAATCTACCTATTGAAGATTATGGTTTGTAATCCAGTCTTTGTCTTCTGGTCGAAGTTGTCTTCCAGATATATTACAGTTGAATTAATTTTAACATATGGACTATGTATAGGATAAAACACACCTCTGAGGTTTTGGTTGACAATGTAGAGCTGTGAGTGACTGAAAAGCCAAAGGGCCAAAGACCTGAGCGCTTTTCACGAGCTCAAAGTTTTACAGTTTCAATCAAGACCTCGGAGGCATGTTTTATCCCACTAATGAGCTGTCGAATTCCAAGAAATACCAGAAAAAAAAAGGAAACATTGACATACCTTCTTGTGAAACTATACAGTGTATTGCCGCTATTGCGGTATACGGGAATTCGCTCAAAGCGCGCGAGAGAAAAAACATATGCAGCATGGACTGGCTGGAGTCATGACATGATAAATTTAACAACTGCTCATTACCTGCCTCCGTAGCTTAGTGGGAAAACAGTGGGTTACAAAACTTAACATGATATGTGAGTTTGCAGATTCAATTCTTGTCAGGGGAATTTTCATGTAAAAAAAATTGTGACAGGTTTAGAAGTGATCTATTTCAAAACCCAGGTTTGAAAGAGAACTGCTTCAAAACTTTTTTCTTTTTTTTAATAATTTTTTCTTTTTTCAATCATTTTACATTTATTTACTTGGGCTTGGAAGATGAGCTGGCTACTAGGTTTACCTGAGGTTGTCAGGAACCTAATGCAATATAGGGTAATACTGTGATAGGTTTTTAAGACCTAGACCTAAATAATTGTAACTAGACCAAGGATCACCCACTTGGGCAATCAATCAGGAGCACTCAATCATTGGATGATTGAATACACAGATGCTGTTTATTTATCGAGTGACAAGGTTAGAATTCCAACCATGTATGACAAACAGCTCATATTACAACCGCTGCTAATATTTTAAAACCAAATATATTAAATAATTCAAGTGTTATTTTACTTCTGAAGCAAACTGCTCGAATCAAAACCTTTTTGGTATCTATGCTGTTTCCATCAGGATTAACAGAGGATCACCCACTTGTGTGTGCCATCAAACATGTATTAATATCACATGTACTTGTGTTCCAGATGAAGTGAGTGACAAACGCAACTCCATCTCTTATGTGATCATCAATCCAAGCTACGATCTCAAGCTGGAACTGAATGACATTGTGTAAGTAGTGAAGAAGGAGGGGTTAGGGTCTGTGATCTGAAGGTGGAACTGGATGACAATGTGTAAGTAGTGAAGAAGGAGGGGTTACGGTCTGTGATCTGAAGGTGGAACTGGATGACATTGTGTGAGTAGTGAAGGAGGAGGGGTTAGGGTCTGTGATCTGAAGGTGGAACTGGATGACATTGTGTAAGTAGTGAAGAAGGAGGTGTTAGGGTCTGTGATCTGAAGCTGGAACTAGGTGACATTGTGTAAGTAGTGAAGGAGGAGGGGTTAGGGTCTGCGATCTGAAGCTGGAACTGGATGACATTGTGAAAGTAGTGAAGAAGGAGGGGTTAGGGTCTGTGATCTGAAGGTGGAACTGGATGACATTGTGTAAGTTGTGGTGGATGAGGAGGATTTGGATCAATAATCTCTAGCTGGAACTCGATACTGAGACAAATAAATCATCTCTTAAATAATATGAGGTGGAGGCCTTTCAGGGAGATTGACAGAGATGACAAAACTAGCTAATATTAAATTTTTACTGATCATATGATTACTTATTACTTCAAGTTTGTAGAGGTCCTTTGTGTAACCAGGTTTTGAAATTCTAAACCATAGTTTATAAATATAAAGAAGAAAGGCTGTTATAAAGCAAAAACAATTGGGGAATTCTTGGTTAGAATTGGTCCCAATTTACTATGATTATTGTATGTGAAGATGGAATGATTCTGGTGGTCAAACTCAGTGGCTTTTTGAATGCATGTCAATGTTGCCCTGACGGCATGGAACATTGTTCATAATATCGATCACTTGTGTGTTTGAAGGAATATTACAGCTTTATCAGAATCTGTAAGTCTGAGAATTCCTTTTCATCTGCATCAGCTTCTGAGACTACAACTCTTATCTTTCCACAGGTATCTAATCCGACCAAGTTCACTCTCCCCGCACCCATCACCACTTACAGATGAGAGAAGGTTGTTACCGGGGATGAGAGAAGACCCAACAGGGGCAGACAACTCTGATCAGGCGTTGGGGAGTAAAGGAGATCGCCAAGGACCAAATGGGAAGCCCAAGCCAGACACTGTCACTTATGCTGATAATAGTCGGGTATGCTTGTTTTTTGTAGGGGATCACACCCCAACAACATTGATTGTTGATCATAATACTTAAGAAACAGACAAACATATTCATTTCAGCACAAGCATGTTTTCCCACAAATAGTCATACTACTCTTGCTCAGAAGTTGTTTGATCAAGGTGACAACATTCAAGGCCTCAGTAAAGCTATCAAAACGTTCTATGGTGGACATGTTGAGGGTATTTCCAAATTTGATGCATCAGTGATGAAAAAGTTGTCCGATGCAATTCCCTATTTTGACTTGTTCCATTTGTTCCCATGATTTTTGGGTGAACAATTGACTTGCCTTTGCATGTGTTTGTGCCACCGATGGGAGAGGATAAACTCACCTTATCACGAACACCTGGTATCACTGATATTTGATTGTGATTCATAATCACATGCTCAGTATATAGTTGGAATTGTACAACTGACTTTTGGCAGAGATTTCTATTGCATACTAAAAGGGTTTTGTCGCTTTCAATTATATTTTGTTCAGTAAGGATGGATTTAAATTCTTGGAAGGCAAATAAAGCTTCCTCTGTATTCAGTTATGCAATTCATTATACAGCTTGTCCTGTTCTGTTTCCTTCTAGATTCCTGTGGTGTACTACGATTCTGATGAGGAGGATGACAACGTTGATGAAACAAGCCCTGTCTGTCCAAAAATAAACATCATCCAAGGATCGCCATCAGTGAGTCGGACAAGCAGTTTCACACAAGAAGCTGACGACTTCAAGCAACAGGGATTTAAAGATGGTCTCCATGGCACAGTGGTGTGATAAAGGCCGATTCATCAGTGGATTTGCTTTTCCAGGCTCTTTAGTCTACAGCATGTGAAACTGATACAGTTGTAGCTGTGTCAAGGAGATGTGTTGCTGGAGCCAGTTATAGAAGAAGTGGCATTTATTGTCCCGGTTGGAGGAAATACCAATGACGGAGATTCATGTTTCATCTTTGCTTGTTGAAGTAATCATCGGAGAAGAAGATATGATTACTCCCAGAAAGAAGATGGAGAGCACTGATGTTCTGATTCATCAGAAGAGGATGTGTATCACATGGAAGGAATTTGATGTCAATTCCCAGTATATGTGAACACTGAATGCGTAACTGGCGCAAAAGTGCATGTGAAGTCATTTGTGGAGCCCTAATTATCTGAATCTTGAGGCTGTGAAGTGATTGTGACCTCTGCATCATCCATGCAGGATCCATATCTGCATCACGCATGTAGGATCCATATGTTTGCAGTTGGATCTGTTTTTTTCAAGAGGTTTCAAAGCTTTTGCGAAAGACCACAGTTAAATGATTACTCACAAAGGATCACACCACCGGGTTGTAAGCTGAAAAGTTTGCTCTTCAAAACACAATGGTATAGTTTCTGGAACAATAGGAGGACTACTTTCTCCTGTTGGGATAAGGTGTACCTTTTAAACCATTGTAAGAAAACACATTGATGGTGCTACAAGCTGTGAGGGAATTTCTAGTGAACTGAAGAAGGTGAATTGTGTTTCTGTGTGAGATACTGTGAGGGAATGGAAACCATTATTGATTGTGTTTTTGAAGAATGTGAAATTATGAAGGTAATCTTTTGAAGTTGTGAAGCGTGTGCAATTTTGAAGGTGATCTCAAGTTGTTTTGGAGAATGTGCAATTGTGGACATGATATTTGGAGGTGTCTTAAGGATTATTGATTTTGAGGTTATGTTTAAAGTTGTTATGGATGATATGCAGTGCTGAAGGGGATGTTATATTGTTTTGAAGGGTTTAGGTTATGTTTGAAGTTGATTTATGAAGGAAGTGCAATTTTGAAGTTGAACAGAGAAAAACTGAAAGGTAATGATGTGTCACACACGTGAAAATTCAATCTCATTCAAATGAGATCTTTTACTGTGATAATATATATTTCTGAGATGTGAGGACACCTCAATAGGAGGTGCATAAGGAGAACCCTGAGAGATCACTGACTGTCAAATCCAAATAAAGAAAGAATGGGTTCTTGAGACAATATTATAACCACCTTGTTTCATAATTTTCTATCTTATCAAACTAAAAGCACCACAGGATACAAATATTACCTCAATAGTGCACCCTTTGGCACTACAGAATGTGTAAAATATACACAATGGCACTGACTTAGTTATTTACATTCTGAACTGGTCATTTAAGCTCATTTTCTAAATACAGAAGTCATATGCACTGGTTTTAATACTTCATTCAGTCGTATCAAGAATATAGAAACTTTGCCACTGATTGACTGATTAGATTAGTTCACCTGACACTCTCCCCTGTGGAGGTGTACTCATATCTTCATGCAGTGAGGAATGGCATCATGAAAAAAGATCTGATTTTTGTGAGATTCGAGAAAATTGCAATAACAGAGGTATTGGACTGCTACCTGTAATAATCATACCAGTTGGTTTCAGAGGACTGGGAATTTAACTGGGAATTAACTACAAGATATTGTTGAAACAAGAAGCAAATACGAAGTTGAAATGGTGCTACACCTAGACATGGAATGAGTGTCGCAATTCTCTGCAGTTGATCTATGTATGTTTTTGTGATATGTTCTGTAAAAACTGTGTTCAATGTGACCAGAAGTGATTTTGTTGAGATGGCCTGACATCAGTTTGGATGTTCCAACTGCATAAACAGGTGATTCTTGAGCCTCAGCATTATTAATTTTAACAATGTTCACTTGACACATTCTCGGAGCAAATGTGGAATTTTAAGACAATGATGCGCAGAAGACAGATATAAGAAATCGTACAGGGGAGTTTGACGAGAACAAATCTGAAAGGACCTGATTCAGAAATCATTTACGATGGCTAGGAAAAGATTTCTGTCAGCTGCTCACTTCTCAGACCTGCCATATTGGATGTAAGAGTACGAGAAGTCAGCATCACGAAGTGGACTCTAGTTGCTCTGTACAGATCCTGCACCACTGAACCTGGTGACTTCCATGGCCTTGGTTGTGATAAAGCCTTTCGTTGTCACTATTGCTGCCTTTTCAGAACTGCTTTGCCATAGGAGACACTGTTACCATGGTTACTTTAAGATTAGGACACAACAGAATTTATCATGAGGTGACATGGTATAATTGTACATGGCTTCTTATCAGGGCACAACACTTTGAGAAGGTTGAAGCTGTGTCATTGAACTGTGTGATATTCTAGAATCCTTCTCATGGAATGTTTAACAGGATGGTGTAATGGATGAGAACAATTACTGTTTGAAGTCAGGTAATGAAGGGAATATTATGAATAATTTATCATTTTGGCCTTGCTTCCTTAGATTTTAGATGTCCACGACTTTTGTCCCCTGAACCATAAGTACGCAGCTTGGATGTTCTTTCATTCATGTGTTATCTACATTAAAACCAAGCTATTGTTATGAACTCCATAAAGGTGAAAGACTTTGGATCAAGACCTCTTTCTTGCCTCAGGTTTTTTTGATGCCAAGTTTTCATGAGGAGTAGCATTTTGTCCTACCGATAATTAAAGCAATTGGAACATACCATTCTAAATATTTATAGTTATTGTGCACAAAAGCAAAATCCTGTACATGAATAAATTACTGGTCAAGAAATATTGCTTGTGTGCACAATTAACATTTCTAACTTTTTAGTTCGAGCCACCTTCTGTCCATCATGTAAGCTGTAGTAGTGTACTTGACAGTGCAATACCATTTGTTGAAAAGATTGTACAGTCAACAGAATCAAGAAGCCAAGTTATAATTGCCACTCATAAATTTATAGCCGGTGGATCCGTGATCCCAGTAACACAAAAAGGTTGGCTTGATGACAAACAAGGGCAGGCAGGTGTCATCTACAAATTTGAAGTGTTCAGAATTCAAACAAAAGTCTCCTGTTTACACACACTGGGGATGTCGGTTTTTCTTTATCTTAATATTTGGTGTATGTTTGATCATTGAACTGGGGCAGTCAGGTAGCTTAGTGGTTAAAGCGTTTGCTTTTCATGCCGAAGACCTGGGTTTGATTCCCGACATGGGTATAATGTGTGAAGCCCATTTCTGGTGTCCCCCACCATGATATTGTTGGAATATTGCTAAAAGCGGCGTAAAACCATACTCACTCACTCACTCACTTGATCATTGAACTGAACTACCACATTCACTTAACTTAGAAGCACACCTGACTGAGAGCAGTTGATATGTATTTTTTGTTATTTATACGTAATGTTTCCGAGGGTATTAACAGGCCTGTCAGATCAGGGTTAAACGAACCAATTTGGCACCTACTCTTTCTCCAGTTCCTATTGTGTGTGTTGTCAGTGTAGACTATATCCAGCCTAAAATATCTTTTAGAAATCTTCTTAATTATGATCATATTCATATTGTCTGAACCTGAGATAGTATTATGTTTTCTTTCATTTGCACACAATTTATGTGTCTCAAAGTGTGACACTTTTGCAGCAAGACAGGATCAGTGTCTAGTGTCTGAAACAACGTTTAATCCTCGACTGTCTCTGGAAAGATATGACTTTACTTTGTGTTGGAACCCTGAAATACAACAGAGCACAAATTCGTGGATGATCATGTTGAAGATCAAGATATTACAAGGACCTCTTAATGTGTAGGGTCACATTTGGTATCAACAGGATTCAATTTTCTTCAGGAGGAAATTTAGGAAATAGGAAACTTCTCTTCATAGAAGAAAAGAGCTCCTTTGCAACCTTATTATGGTAGCATACACCAAGAATGTGTTTGAAATTTTTATTTAATGTGTGAGCAATTGAACTCTTCTTCAAGATTGGAACAAATGAGCAGACTTATGCAGAAGTATGAACATTGGGGACATCATTCTTCATGCTAAAAACAATTGAGATGACTTCTGCAGAAGTATGAAACTTGGGAGTGTCATTCGTCGAGCTAAGAACAATTGAGATGATTTCTGCAGAAGCATGAAACTTGGGAGTGTCATTCTTCAAGCTAAGAACAATTGAGATGATTTCTGCAGAAGCATGAAACTTGGGAGTGTCATTGTTCAAGCTAAGATCAATTGAGATGATTTCTGCAGAAGCATGACACTTGGGGACATCATTCTTCAAGCTAAGAACAACTGAACAACTGAATGTATGAAGGTCACCAACCACGCTTGATCATGTTTTGTTGAAGCACTCAGATTCATCACAATATTTCCCTGGTGGCATAAAGCTCACATCTATACTTCAACAAACCTGTTTGATTA
This sequence comes from Haliotis rufescens, assembly GCF_023055435.1. NCBI lineage: Eukaryota > Metazoa > Mollusca > Gastropoda > Lepetellida > Haliotidae > Haliotis > Haliotis rufescens. The sequence goes on along the minus strand of NW_025964372.1, from coordinate 38,717,137 downwards.
ACCTGCTGTGGAGTGTTGTGATATAACCAAAATTGTGTTCCACGCTAAACCCAACTCAGAGTTATCAGAGTTCATGATACAAATGAACTGATGTGTCCATGTGTGTCACATGATACATATGTACAGAATCAAATGTAAGACGAGAATGTGTGTGCATGCGTGCGTGCCTGCGTGCGGATCAAGTTTTTGTGACCATTGCCCTATAAAAACATCCATAGATCTGTATACTGAAGTGGACAGTTACAGTTTTGTCACCTTCTGGAATGTTCATCGTTGTTTGTTAACACATGTTTCCACTTTGTCAAGTGTTTTACAGTCATCAGAAATCTATTCAATCTCAATAAAATCTTTTACTGAAGATCTGATAATACTTCCATAGAAGGTCATGTTAGGTGACCTTTTTAATCATTGAATCCGTGTTGATGGTTCTTAATTTGCAATACAAGTGAGTGAAGCATTCAGAGCTGAATTTCCGATTTATGTATTTCAAAAAGCTCTCTTATACGTAGAGTTCCAAAAGTAAATAATAAAGGCCACATCAGTCTTCCGTTGTGGATTAATATAATGGCATCCAAACACAACGAGTGTACTGTCAATGGCATATATGTGTTTTGTTGCATTAAATTTCATTGAAATTTCCGAATGAAGCTGGTAAAGAAATGAAGACGAATCGTTTTAGAAAGGTGGCATCTGATTTGCCCAAGAACCATTTCATCCTTTATTTAGACAAGTTTGGTTTGGGTTTTCCTGAAGCGACCTTCTATGGAGGTTAAGTCAGATCTTCACGCAGGAGGAAATGCATTAAGAGTAAAAGATCTGATTCCAACGAGACTGCCAGCCATTGTGATGCCACCTGTATACAATATGACCTCTCGGATGTGTGATCAAGCTTTCACTGAAGATCTTTGCTCAAAGAAGCTCTCAGAGAAGAGCGCCAGACTGCTGCAAAGTTTGCTTTGAATTTTCAATACAGAACATGGATTTTCCTAAAACACATTTTTATTATGATAACATTCTGGATCTTGATATGAAGTTCTTTATATCATGATCGTGAAGGATTTATTCAGTACGACCAAACTAGTGTCCTGTATAGTCAGGTATTACGATTTGAAGTAGTATTTATTTTAGTATTGCATGTCGGCAACTCTTGGCAGTTCAAGTCACAGACCAGCAATTGTAAACAAATACCGTATTCGACGTAATAAGCGCCCAGGGGGCTCTCAAAATTAGAAATCGGGGGCTCTTATTAGAATAATATTTTGGTGAAAAAAACAGTTGAAAGATAAATTTCGTGGTGTATGCTGACAGCCTGAAATGTTTATATACGACATTTATATTTTTCCAGAATTTAATTGCCCATAATTAAGGATGCTATATATATAACACACGAGTGCGTTATCATTGATCAATCGGAAGGGGTGCTTGTTGTGATTGTTCACTAGCCAATATATTAAGAAATATCGCCGTGGGCGCTTATTAGAGTGGGGCGCTTATTACGTCGAATACGGTACACTGTTGACTGCACATGTACATAATTTGGACACACATTCAGCATCTTTCCAATCAGGATTTATTTTGCAAAATACGATCTAAAATGATATGTATGTTTTTATATAATGAAATAGTATGATGTTTCCTAAAGTAATTAAAGGAAGAACATTATGTTCAGAGTGTTTGGGTGTTATATCACTCTGGAATGCTATGGTGTCATCCTTGATTCAACTCATGACATCAGATGCTTCCAAGTTTTTTTCTTATAATTGTGAACACACTTAATATTTCGATAGTGTTTTCTCCTCTTCGCCAAGCCGAATGTCATGTCCTTTTTTCAGTTTTGGATCGTAAAATGAATCAATAAAAGTATTCATATGCAGGGACTAGTCCGAAGTACAACTGAAGTTTTTTTCTTATAATTGTGAACACACTTAATATTTCGATAGTGTTTTCTCCTCTTCGCCAAGCCGAATGTCATGTCCTTCTTTAAATTTTGGATCGTAAAATGAATCAATAAAAGTATTCATATGCAGAGACTAGTCCGAAATACAACTGAAGATCAACGTGTTGCGGGCATCCATTCTTTTCACAATAAAATCTATAGACCCACTGAAAACAACCACCACTATTCCTAGCTAGAGTTTGTAAATCAATGTCCGAGAAAAACTCACCTAATCTAGTCCAGTTATATTAATGCCTTTTATTCCTTAATAAAAATGTCCTCACTGATAGCTAGCAATAGAGGTTACTGATTCAATATGGCAGTTGGTCACATGCCTTTACTCCTTTTCCAACTGCCTAAAGAAACATGTCTGTGAAGAATGTTATACAACTAGTGCTTGAATTGGATCTGGCCAACTGGAGATCACTCCGTTCAATGAGATCATTTCTGAATTACAGTCCAGCGACCTGGCATTTAGGAATTATTTAGACAACATTATATTTGCAGTTAATTGTTGCTCGTAATTGAAGTGCCTGAATTGGTGTATGGGTTGGGCACTGAAATATATCTGATGTTAAGACACCTTGAAAAATGTTAGATAATGGAGTACAGAAAGTTTATTTTTGGTAATGTACGATCATATCATATTTCTATATATTTACTATTTATTACCATTTATGTGTACATACATACGTGTTTTCCACAAGCAATGTCGTCATTCCATCATGTTATTCCAGTGTATTTGACGGTGTCAGATTAATCCATTAGGTCTGTGTATAGTCGCAGTTGTGTATTTTATTCTGGCTTAACATACATTAATACTCACATGACCACATGAGCTGATGTAGAGAATGAATTTGAACATTAATTCTCACCAATTACTGGCAGTAGGCATCGTTTGCGTGCAGTATAACGTGCCTGATATATTCTGGAGTCAGTCTCTGTCTTTGACGCGCGCTATATGATGAACACTATATGAACGAAAGTCTCTCTCTTGCGACCCTTTATGTGTTTTTCCATAGGCATATATGTAGCCAATATCATTAACATCAGATCTCTTACTCTAAGATACCTCTGTGGACATCTCCGTAGAAGGTCGCGTCAGCTAAACTATGACCGTCGTCAGTTGCAAGCTTTTTAAAACGTTTCTGTTTCATTTTGTACCATCCCAATTCGGAATTTTGTTTTTTTACAAATGAAAACTTATACAGATTACAAGTATTCCATCGTTGGTACCCCGTTTAGAGTATAGACGCTACAGCCCTCAGAAACTACATGATCTATGAACGATCCACAATATAATGGCACTGCTATACTTACTAATTTCGAGAGCTGTTTTTGTAGTTTTTAAGATAAAGAAATCAGAAAAGCTGGGTTGAACGTTTCGCTCATTCGTACCGAAAGTTTAGACGTATCGACGCGGAATAGTTAATAAGAAAGGTCACCTTACCACCCGAGGTCCTATTGAGGTGTCATCAGATCTTAATGCTTAGAGGAATCGTAGATTAAATGATCTGATTGTAATAAGATTAATATGTAGCAGACATAAAGGTTCTGGTGGGTTTCCCATGGACAGGTGTTGGTCTTAATCTAACATAGTTAGATGTGAAATCACAGATGTGCAATGCGAATACTTTTCCCCGTAATTGAAATTTCTAACACTATCCTGCCTTCGGGTGAATGAGAATCTTTTCACTTTATAACGTCACATTGTCGAGGCACGGGTGGTCCAGTCGCAATTTGCTGTGCAGAGTTCATTAGGCGTGTATGAAACCTATGAAACCTCGATAGTGGCTTGAATCTCAGATTCGCTCTGATTATATTTTATGCTTTGTCAGCACCATGTCCATGGTTTCACCAAAGTGGTAAACGTCAAAGACCTGAAACTTCTAGGGCTTTCCAGTTAACACACATTGATATAACTGAAATACAATTCCAAGCGGCGTTAACCCCAACTCACTCACTCACTCACTTCAGTGATGTATATGTCCACCCCCGTTGACCCCTAGTACAACACAGTGTCATGAATGTTGCATATCTGTGATATTTTGATGTCTTCGTTGTTCATACATATCGTCATGTTTTAGAAGGCAATAGACATGGTAATCAAGTTTTAATAAGGTGTATTTGAATTATCGTTTTTGTTCTTATAGTTCTGTACAACATGTTGAAAATTGAAAATATAAATTTCACACGCTTTCCAAAAATATATGCCAGTTACAATACTTAAATTCACTTAATTATATAAGATATGTTTTTCAGTTAAATTATATCGGAAACAAACTATAATTCTCAAAACAAGTTAAAGAACACCCACAATTGGAAGGCTGTGTGTTGTAATATCCACCAGCCATGACAGATTAAGTAAAGCCATGTCAAAACATGGGGTGATATTTAACTGCTTTTGAGTGTAATGTTTAAAGGTCAGTCAAACAATTGAATATAACTGTTTTTATGACAAGTATGTAATTTAGTTAAACGAACAAAGACGTGTCTTATGGGCGTAAACTCAGTTAAAACTAAAAGTCAAGAGAATTTAAATGTGACATCTACTTTCTTGGTTTATCTTGACCATGAAATGAAACACAAACAGAATGAGATTATTTACCTTGACCATGAAATGAACACAAATAGAATGAGGTGGGTGATCTATGCTTGTAGGCAGACTGTTGCTTGCTAGATTCTTTTGTCATATTTATCAGGATATTCACCGTGCCAAACGGTAAAACCTAAGGAGACATGTCCAGGATCTTCACCCCTGGATATCAGCTGGTGACTGACCAGTGATCGTATGTGATCTATACTGAATATTTATTATCTAATGTATACATGTTCTGACTGATGTTTTTGCCCCTGTTTTACACTGAATATGAAGTTATTCATGAACATGTATTATCACCACAGAGTACATTTGTGTTAATTGTCCAGGTCATGTTTCATTGTCATTATTGTGAATATGAAATCACTCGGGATTATTTTTACCTTAACTAGTCACCAAGTATCCCAGCATCCTCACACTTTGAACTTTGAACTTTGTCCTGTCAGAACTTGACAGTGCCGCCACAGCTTGTATTTCCCACGGTTTTTATTGAGAAGTGAATTAAATCTTTTATACAAATAACTCTGGCCTTGGTTTTCTGTGACCCTTGGGACGAGAACATCAAGGCATCCATCCCTGAATATCTAGTGTATTATATCGGCATACTCATACCCCACCCAATACCCTGACCCTTTTGCCAGCGGTTCCATAGTTTTATTTCAGAAGTGTTTGGTTTGTTTGTTCGTTCGTTGTTAGACGCTACGCCCATCTATATTCCAGCAATATCGAACAGGACCCACTTGCACAAAGCTATCTTAGCGCTAAGATGATCGTAACTCCCATACTTTAACATAGGCTTACAATAGTCTTAGCGCTAAAATCGCTTTGTGCAAGTGGGCCCTGGACGGGACAATCCAGTACTTGACATCATCAGCATCGTTCCATGCAATTGGTATTCGATGACATGCATTGAACCAAGTCACTGAGCGTGAACACCTGATCTCTTTAGTTGCCTCTTACGACACGCATTGGTTGCTGGGAACCTGTATTCTTACCGCGAATTATCACATATTGTGTCGTCTCTATCTCCTCCTATTGGTGGGTATTCAAACGCCAAAGCCTTCTGGTATTCACTCAAGTATCCCACGTGACAAGAAGATGAAGATAGCCTTCAATACCGCTGAATCTTGCATCCCCATTTGTGTATGATTATTTTCCGTTCAACGGAGGCGTAGCATTAGTGGCGGCCTGTAAATATTCGCGTCTGGACCAGACAAATCGCTGATGACGTCATGAGGTCCCACGCTGCCATAATACGATGTCAGGCAACCAGACAAATCAGGCAGCCTGACAAACCCGATCATTTAGTCGCCTACACAGGACCTCCACATGGAACAAGCTCAATATTCCATCCAAACACAGCAATCTTCCATCTCTTCTCACGGGCGAACATATGTTGCTAGCGACCAATTCTAATGTGGAATCCCTCTTCGTTTGACACAGAGTGAGGAAGCCATTCTTAATCCAGCAGTTGCATTTAGTCTTACCTGGTAGTAACTCACTGTACACTCTTCATACCAGCAGCCATTTTAACTAACCAATATCCATTTTAGCGACCATGGATGTCAAAATTTACAAAAGCATTTATTGATATAGATTTCTGGGGACCAATTCTAACGCGGAATCCCCACAAGGGGATACATCGCATATATGGCAACAAGAATAAGCGAGAGAGAAAAAAGAAAGGGCAGAATTGTGGCAAAGTGTTTTGTTTGTTGCAGAATTGTGATTCGAGGTATACATCGCCCCCTTGGATATTCCGGGCAAGAACTGAGTGTCAGAAATGCACTATCCTATAAATATCTTTACACCTTCTGGACTAAATAAATAAATACATATATGTATATATATTCAAGGCCGCCTCCGTGGTCTTGTGGTAGAGCGTCCGCCCGGGGAGCGGAAGGTCCGGGGTTCGATCCCCGGCCGTGTCATACGAAAAGACGTTAAAAGATGGTACTTATTGTTACCCTGTCTGGCATAAAGGGGCTAAAACAAGGACTGGTCGGCTCGGAGTCAGTATACTGTGTCTGAGTGGGGTATTCATGTTAAACTGCGGCATGGTCTCTCAGTGAACTAGCACTATAAATCGGCATCAGTCCGGACAAGTACAAGCAGCCACACAAACACACACACACACACACACACACACACACACACACACATACACACACACACACACGTGCATGCACGTCGCTATATAAGTGCAATAATCTTGGACGCGACGTTAAACCCAATTTCACCTCACCTCACCTATATATATTTATATATGTTGAGCCCAACTACACTATCATACTATACATAAACCAAATTTCATGATATTTTGAACATTACGTGCTGCTTAATGGCCATTAGACGTTTCAGCTTTTAGTATGGTCGAAGTGCAGTTGTCAACTCAAAGTCAAATTAGAGGCATGGCAAGGGCCTGAACAGAATAGAATAGGTCTTAGGTGCCGTAAAAAGCGACTATGCTTGTCGTAAAAGCGACCTTCGGGATCGGGTGGTCATGATCAGGTTCGCTTACTTGGTTGAGGCATGTCATTGAATCCCAATTGCGTGGATCGATGCTCATGATATCAATCACTGGATAGTCTGGTCCAGACTCGATTATTTACAGACCGCCGTCATACAGCTGGAATATTGCGGAGTATTGCGTTAAACAACAAAGAAACAATTAAAACTAATGTGGAATGCCCCCATTGTTTGAACTTTACCAGACAACAACAATCACCAAAACCTAACCTGTAGTTTCGACCCAAACAAAATCCAGTCGCCATTCTGGTGGCGCTGCGGCATTTATTGTCTGTCACTGCCCGGATGCAATATCAAACATTTCAGAAACGTGACCATGCTTTAAGATACTAATAAAGGGTTATCGATGAATATTTGTAGTGGCTGTAGATATCTTCTCTGGAACATAAACCTCAATGTTTTGGTTTGTACAGGGTGTTTCTGACAGGCATGTTGCCGCTGTTGCAGTCGTCGGTGGTGCAGCAGTACCTGCAGGTGATGTCTGTGGAAATTGTAGTGGGGTCAACATCTACACACTCGCTCTTGTCCGATGTTTGTTGGTACCACTGTCTGAGACACATCACCTGGGCGACACACCTACACAGAATAAGACACACAGTTGTTAAATCAAACAACTGTATAATGTTTCTGTTTCTAACGGTTTTGTAAAGTGCCTTTTAAAGTAGTATATGGGATGAATTCAAAACTCTGGCGGAAAAAGAATGAGTACACGTCCTAGTTACAATACCCGTGAAGATCCGGGGTAGAATAGGTCTTCAGCAACTCATGATTGCCGTAAAAGGCGACTAACGGGATAGGGTGGTCAGGCTCGCTGACTTGGTTGATGCATGTCATCGATCCCATTTGGGTGGATCGATGCTCATGATATTAATCACTGGATTGTCTAGTCCAGGCTCGATTATTTACAGACCGCCGTCATATAGCTGGAATATTGCTGAGTAGGGCGTTAAACAACAAACCAACCAACCAACCAACCAACCTAGTTACAAATGAAACAGTTTTGTTGCACATTTTGCAGTGAGATAGCCTTATCTACCAGTGACCTAAATCCACCTGCCGAGTAATCACCAGTCGACAAGACATGTTGGAAGAACCCATAAAGAAGTTGGGATATGGGGTATAATTGGTATAATTGCTGTCATATACAGTTTGTTTGTTTAACGCCACACTCACCAATATTCTGGCTCTTTGATTCCAGATATCTGTAAATAATTGATACCACGAGCATCGATCCGATACGAAGACAGGCCATCAACCATGTTACAGAGACTGACCACCTGATCTTTTAAGTAGTTCAAAGTAGATCGGTATATTCCTATCATATGAACACTCCGCCAAACACGGAGATGATTGTTCGATTCCCACTATATCATGAGCATATGTTTATGAATAACTACCAAATGACGATGATAGGGGTGATTCGCGAAAAGGTGAGCGTATCATGCCCCAAATCATGGGTCAATTGGTGTCCATGGGGATGCCTACGTCTTGCCCCCTCCCCTCTCCCCCCCTCCCCCCCCCCCCCCCCCCCCCCCCCCCCCCCCCCCCCCGAGTAATCACCAGTCGACAAGACTCTTTCATTTCGTGATTTAGCTTGACGTTTACCTTGACGCAGTTTCATACGACGAATGGCCAAATTCCGACCAGAAGAACATACGGGGTTCTCACCTTCTGATGTACTTTGTGGAGCCATCGATATGATGAAACAGGTCGGTCATACAGAACGCCTTGTCTGCTGGACACGGAGAGGAGGATGGCATGATAATCTGCCCAATAGTGCAGAATGTACCCTTGTTTATATCACCGCACTGGTAACATGTTCGATGTGATGGTTTCCCTGTGGTGGACGTCCTTGCTGAGGCCGTAGTTACATGGGCGGAAGTGTTGCCGTTGGTGGCTGCAGGTGGTGTGCTGACAGAGAGGGTTGATACACTGATCGTTGACGATGATGAGCCCGACTTGGCAGCCGGTGTAGTAGCAGTTGTAGTAGCAGATGTGGTGGTAGGTGCAGATGGTATGCCAGTTGTAGCGGCAGCTGTGGTGCGATATGTAGAGGCAGTTTTAGCGACTGAAGCAGAGATGGTGATGTCAATGGTTGAAGGCGGCAATGACGTTACCTGTTATAGTTGTCGCAGAACGCAGCTGTAGAAGTGTGACGTAACATCATACATGTTGGAAGAACCCATAAAGAAGTTGAGAGATGGGGGTATAATTGGTATTATTGCTGTCATATACAGTTTGTTTATTTTAACGCCACACTCACCAATATTCTGGCTCTTTGATTCCAGATATCTGTAAATAATTGATACCACGAGCATCGATCCGATACGAAGACAGGCCATCAACCTTGTTACAGAGACTGACCACCTGATATTTAAAGTCGCCTCTTACGACCAGCATAGTAGATCGGTATATTCTTATCATATGAACTCTCTGCCAAACATGGAGATGATTGTTCGATTCCGACTATATCATGAGCATATGTTTATGAATCACTATCAAATGACGATGATTCGGGTGTTTCGCGAAAAGGTGAGCGTATCATGCCCCCAATCATGGGTCAATTGGTGTCCATGGGGATGCCTACGTCTTGCCAAACACGGAGATGATTGTTCGATTCCGACTATATCATGAGCATGTGTTTATGAATCACTATCAAATACCAGGTATTCGTTAAAATGTTTAACATATGAAGTATATTTTAGATAAACAAAGGATATTTCTTATGTCACTGTTCAAAACACACGTGTCTCATACAGATTTTACGGAACGAGTGTCAGCATTCGGGTATTTCCCGAATGAGATCGAAGCTACTACAAGAATTCTGACACGAGATTTGGAACTTGGAACTTAATTTTGAACACAACTGTCCTTATTAAAAGTGTTTCACTGCACGTCCTTCTCGTGTGTCATAATGAACTAACATTGTGCGGGTACGCCTTATGGCCTGCTTACACGAATCCACGTATCAATGGTTGGTGCGCATTGTCCAACAAACATGATAACAGCACATCTACGCGTGACGTCTTTGTTTGTTTGTTTGTTTATTTAATTATTGTTTAAATCCGCACTCAGCAATATTTGAGCTATATGGCGGCGATATGTTACTAATCGAGTCTGGAGCAGACAATCCAGCGATTGACACGAAGAGCATCTCTCTACGCTATTGGGATACGATTACATGCATCAACCAAGTCAGTGAGCCTGACCACAATCCAGTGATTGACACGAAGAGCATCGCTCTACGCTATTGGGATACGATTACATGCATCAACCAAGTCAGTGAGCCTGACCACAATCCAGTGATTGACACGAAGAGCATCGATCTACGCTATTGGGATACGATTACATGCACCAACCAAGTCAGTGAGCCTGACCACAATCCAGTGATTGACACGAAGAGCATCGCTCTACGCTATTGGGATACGATTACATGCACCAACCAAGTCAGTGAGCCTGACCACAATCCAGTGATTGACACGAAGAGCATCGCTCTACGCTATTGGGATACGATTACATGCACCAACCAAGTCAGTGAGCCTGACCACAATCCAGTGATTGACACGAAGAGCATCGATCTACGCTATTGGGATACGATTACATGCACCAACCAAGTCAGTGAGCCTGACCACAATCCAGTGATTGACACGAAGAGCATCGCTCTACGCTATTGGGATACGATTACATGCACCAACCAAGTCAGTGAGCCTGACCACCCGATCCCGTCAGTCGCCTTTTACAAGAAGGGGTTGCTGAAGACCAATTCCAACCTGATCTTCACGGGGTCGTTCTGTCGTTCTGATTACCATACTACACCGCCTACTGTTACAAGTGACGCACCAACCTGTTGAACAGGAGTTGCATGTCTTCCCGCACATATGAGGTCCGATTGGGTTGTTGCAGATTCCAACGATGGTGGTACAGACAGGGTCGTGGTCTTGACAGGGGTCAACTGGCTTGGTAGTACCTGACACACAGAGGTCATATCTCAGAAAAGAAAGAGCTTGGGTTCGAATCCCTGATTATTTTATTTGTTTCTCAGCAACATATCCATGCTCGTGGATTGCACCAAAGCGGTAGGGTATACATACTTAAAAGTATACGGAAGTCATATCATACATAAAGAGGTAATGCGTTCAGATGTAATGTCATACATGTGAGTGAGAGCATGTTTTACGCCGCTTTTAGCAATATTCCAGCAATTTCTCGGCGAGGGGCGGTCGGGTAGCCTAGTGGTTAAAGGGTTCGCTCGGCACGCCGAAGACCCGGGTTCGATTCCCGACATGGGTACAATGTGTGAAGCCCATTTCTGGTGTCCCCCGCCGTGATATTGCTGGAATATTGCTAAAAGCAGCGTAAAACCATACTCAATCACTCAATATCTCGGCGGGGGTCACCAAAAATGGGATTTCATCTATCAAGAGGTAATGTGTCATGCATACATGTCATATGTCATACTTACAGAGGACATTTAGGCTGTGACATGACAAGAAACATACCAACCTGTTGAGCAAGAATTACACGTCTTCCCGCACATATAACGTCCGACCGGGTTGCTGCAGATGTCCATCATGGTGCTGCAGATAGGGTCGTGGTCTTGACAGGGGTCAACTGGCTTGATAGTACCTGCCACATAGTGGTCATATCTCATACATGTACGTCATGGACACAAGTCATGTCAAACAAATGCAATGCAGAGGTCGCATTCCATAGAGTAGACCGTCTCCGTGGTCTAGTGGTAGAGCGTCCCCCCGGAAAGCGTCGGGTTTCGATCCCCGGCCGCGTCATACTAACAGACGTTAAAAGATGGTACTTATTGTTACTGTAACAGTGCTAAAATTGCTATATTTTATTCAACTTTTTGTGAAATTCGCCTTCAATTCATAAGTTGTCGGTTAACCATTTAAGACCTGTTGGTACATACTAGCGATAAGAAATTGCAGACCAACATCTGGCACTTCAGATTTACGCCGCCACGATCAGGTCGGCGGGCGAGGCTTTAATTACATGTTGAATAACAACTAGTAGTGGTCAGCGCGTTCGGCACTTACCAGTGTACCGTTATCAGCTATTTAGCGTCAACTGACCAAACTAGAAAATTGAAAACGCGAAACCAAACACGAGCTGAGTGATTCTATCGGCATTTATAATCTTCTATTACGCAACTTTCCAAACTGACCGTGGGCTTTGGCTATTAACAGACCAAACCCATCATACAAAATTGTATAACATGTCCAGTCTTTATTAGTCCAAAGTCTCAAATTTCAAACTGGACATGCTCGTGTAGACTTGCCTTCAGATTAACAAAGGAGGTCTCAGGTATAAATATAGGGGGAAATCGACTGTTAGTCATTCCTGCTTTGCCTGAGAACCTCTCTCTGTTTGTCTTTGAAGGTAAGTCACTTTTACTTGTTACTTTGGCATTTAGGTTGAACTTTGCTTAAAATTGTCTTTTAAAATTGTCTTTAATTTTGTATGAATATCTTGCTTGAACAATGAACTTATACTCTATGTATTCGAAATGCCGTGCGAATCTAAGCTGCATATTATTCAAGTTTTACTGACACAAATTAACTACAGTACTTTATATGCGTGCGTCGCATGTAGAAATATTACTATTCCACAATCAGCGTTCGTATCCCACATGTTTACTTATCGGGTTAAAACTACTAGGCAAATACATTTGTAATTAGTAATCACAGGTGTCGTGGATGCTTCATAATTATCATGTTTTAATGTGAACAGCGTGCATTATAATAATGTATGAATTATTTGTCCATGTATCGGTAGGACCACTATTCATATGTGTGTCGTGTTATTTACCTTATTGTATGCTGTATCGTTAGTAGAGTGGTTTTATAATGCAACAACGTTAAATGCGTCAATATGCATTAACATGATCCAGTTACTCGATATAATTTACGTTATGTATATTTGTTTGCGTTCTTATGCCTGATAAATACGGTTCAAGAATATAACTTATATCCGATGTTCATGCATCAAATATATTCTTTATATACAAAACCAGATCAGTGCAAGTACAGCAAAGTATATTATTCTTATCTGTAGCCCAAAATATATTTCTCATTAGGTAACTACTTTGTGAGGGCATATCACTAGACTACAATACTTGAACGTAACTTTTTGTTCTAGATAAATGCACACAAATTAAGCAATGCCTGATAAATTTATGTTTTCCAATTTATGCATATTACTTCCATTCGGTAAGATGAATGGACGCTGTATAGAATATCTCAGATACTATACTTTTAGCATAATTTGGACGCTACAGATAACGTAGTAGTTTTATGTTGTAGAATAGTTATAATGAAACAGGCTTTCCTATAGCAGTATCTATATTCATTTCTAAATTACAGTTCACGAGCAATTTCTCTGTTTTGGCGAAATCTCCAATAAGGTTCATAAACATTCACAATAGAACATACTTTCACTAATAATCAGTTTTTAATTCATATATATTTCAAGTTTCAAATACGGTATTCATTCATGTGTGATTTGTATAAGCTCGGCCCACATAGCACGGCATGCACAGGCGGCACCGCTCATTGTTATATAACGGCACACTCACCAGCGCTCGGCAGTGACGTCACGTACCGTATTTAATCATTTTTGCGCATAGCTGTTATCTGAATTTACTATAATGTATTCAGTCATTGAATGCAGGTCCCATTATTATTTACCGTATTAAATCTTGTGTTCACTATTTAACTCTGGAGTGTACACCTGAATCAGCTATAGTTCATGACGTCACATTACCGTATTTAATGTAAAATAAGTCATTAGACATGTCATTGTTCAAGAAAGGTGTTGTTATAATCTTTCATATGATTGCTTTTTGTAAACATTGTTCAGATGTTATTTATGAGTACCTTAAATATATATATCAAACATTATGAGTAATTATCAATGAGTAATTTAATTTGAATTGATTATAATGTCTGCATTATATCAAATGTTTACTGCTATAATATAAATGAATATCCAATGAGTTGAGCTTACACTTTACACTTTGTTATTATTTTACAAATGGTATTTTAATTATAAATGTGTTACGTAATCTTATGCTGTAACTTGAATAGGTACTGAGACGTCTCTGAAGTTAATGCATTGTTCTCAAAGTGAGATCACATAACAAGCAATTGTTTATTAACGCATGTCTATTATATGACAAAGAATATCTTAACAGTTTTTGTATCACTGCTTCATTATTTGTCTGATTATGTCTTTGTGTTTGATGATGAAGGAGATTGTCTGACTATGTCTATATGCTTGATGATGATGAAAACATTTAATAAAGATTCCTGCTTTGCCTGAGAACCTCTCTCTGTTTGTCTTTGAAGGTGTGTTGATCCCGTGGCTAATTCCCCCCGAAAGCATTCTAGGTTTTGATCAGTTTTAGTGTAAAAACTAACTCTGTTTCAATTGGTGGAGCTTAAATCCTAGATGACCGGTGCCACACCTCAGAACTACAGGGAGAAGCTTCGAAGGCCCGAGCCAAGGTCGATCCTGACCAGTTTGCTTAAACAGGTTTCACCTTTACCATCCTCACCGTCACTGACAACACCATCAGCACCAAGCCAAAGGTCATCAGTGGCTGTGACAAGAGCATCCTCCTCCTCCTCATCATCATCATCACCACCATCAATCTCATCTTCCTCTGCTGAAGCTGATTGGAGTGAAATGGCAGCTCCACATGTCAAACTCCGGCCGTTCACTGGGCAAGAAGAGGCAACTTCCTGGTGGTAGGATTTCCAAGATTAAAACCTCACTTTGCCTACACACATCCCAACAATAGACTGTCCAAGACCAAAGATGTCAACCTCCGGTTCCAAGCAATGATGTTGACACACATCCTGACACACAGATGGTCCAGTCACAGCCATATATCTCTGATCAAGGCAGTACACCATCTACATCTCAGTCAGATACCGGCTTCTCACAGCAGCCAGACACCACATCTCAAGATGACCAAACATATACTGTTGACAAGATTCTTGAATGCAAAGTTGTCAACGGCACCAAACACTATCACATCAAATGGTTAGGTTACTCCAAAACCACTTGGGAACCATCCCTCAATCTCAGTCAGGACCTAATCCAACACTTCCATAGATCTAGAACCATGTCCGGGAAAAGGCGCAAAAATGGGCGAAAATACTTTAACTAATACACCAAGGTTTCATCAGCTCCCACCTATCTTTGAGAAGTTTCTAACTGTTGCCTTAGATGTTGAATGACCACCCCTTCTTACAGTTACGTCGTTTCTGTGTCTCATAGTGCTAGGTTGTTCAGATGTTGCTGGCCAGAACATCATGCTCAACCAGGTCGTCTCATCTAATGGTCCCATGTTCTCTTTCGTTTCTCTAAGGTTCATCATGGAGTCTGATTATCCTGAGGCTATTCTCGTTTATTTCCCACTCTGTCAGTTGATTGGACAGACTTTATAGTAACAAATAAACTTACTAGCACATCCCTTACCGTTCCCTCAACAATTCAGATATCATTCTTTACAGCCCAAAAGCTGCAGCGACTCTTTAAACAGCCATTCACTGCCTATGTCCTTCTAGTTCACAATGGATATTATAAGGTAGTGGACCCGACATCACTTCTACCTCAATTTTAGTTGTTGCAATATGTATTTCTATACTTATTGAATGTACATATTAGATTTGGGCATTCTGAACAGTACGTATCATTGTTGTCATGTTCTTAGATGTGATCATATCTTATGTTTGTACACTTAGACTTTAACTACCATTATTTTACCTGATGTTACTTCAAGCTTTTGAGGTCAAAAGCTCCACGACGCACAGGGATATTGTAACAGTGCTAAAATTGCTATATTTTATTCAACTTTTTGTGAAATTCGCCTTCAATTCATAAGTTGTCGGTTAACCATTTAAGACCTGTTGGTACATACTAGCGATAAGAAATTGCAGACCAACATCTGGCACTTCAGATTTACGCCGCCACGATCAGGTCGGCGGGCGAGGCTTTAATTACATGTTGAATAACAACTAGTAGTGGTCAGCGCGTTCGGCACTTACCAGTGTACCGTTATCAGCTATTTAGCGTCAACTGACCAAACTAGAAAATTGAAAACGCGAAACCAAACACGAGCTGAGTGATTCTATCGGCATTTATAATCTTCTATTACGCAACTTTCCAAACTGACCGTGGGCTTTGGCTATTAACAGACCAAACCCATCATACAAAATTGTATAACATGTCCAGTCTTTATTAGTCCAAAGTCTCAAATTTCAAACTGGACATGCTCGTGTAGACTTGCCTTCAGATTAACAAAGGAGGTCTCAGGTATAAATATAGGGGGAAATCGACTGTTAGTCATTCCTGCTTTGCCTGAGAACCTCTCTCTGTTTGTCTTTGAAGGTAAGTTGTTACTTTGGCATTTAGGTTGAACTTTGCTTAAAATTGTCTTTTAAAATTGTCTTTAATTTTGTATGAATATCTTGCTTGAACAATGAACTTATACTCTATGTATTCGAAATGCCGTGCGAATCTAAGCTGCATATTATTCAAGTTTTACTGACACAAATTAACTACAGTACTTTATATGCGTGCGTCGCATGTAGAAATATTACTATTCCACAATCAGCGTTCGTATCCCACATGTTTACTTATCGGGTTAAAACTACTAGGCAAATACATTTGTAATTAGTAATCACAGGTGTCGTGGATGCTTCATAATTATCATGTTTTAATGTGAACAGCGTGCATTATAATAATGTATGAATTATTTGTCCATGTATCGGTAGGACCACTATTCATATGTGTGTCGTGTTATTTACCTTATTGTATGCTGTATCGTTAGTAGAGTGGTTTTATAATGCAACAACGTTAAATGCGTCAATATGCATTAACATGATCCAGTTACTCGATATAATTTACGTTATGTATATTTGTTTGCGTTCTTATGCCTGATAAATACGGTTCAAGAATATAACTTATATCCGATGTTCATGCATCAAATATATTCTTTATATACAAAACCAGATCAGTGCAAGTACAGCAAAGTATATTATTCTTATCTGTAGCCCAAAATATATTTCTCATTAGGTAACTACTTTGTGAGGGCATATCACTAGACTACAATACTTGAACGTAACTTTTTGTTCTAGATAAATGCACACAAATTAAGCAATGCCTGATAAATTTATGTTTTCCAATTTATGCATATTACTTCCATTCGGTAAGATGAATGGACGCTGTATAGAATATCTCAGATACTATACTTTTAGCATAATTTGGACGCTACAGATAACGTAGTAGTTTTATGTTGTAGAATAGTTATAATGAAACAGGCTTTCCTATAGCAGTATCTATATTCATTTCTAAATTACAGTTCACGAGCAATTTCTCTGTTTTGGTTTTAGTGTAAAAACTAACTCTGTTTCATTACCCTGCTCGGCATTAAGGGGCTAAAACAAGGACTGGTCGGCTCGAAGTCAGCTAGCATACTGTGTCTGAGTGGGGTATTCATGTTAAACTGCGGCATGGTATCTCAGTTGGCTCGAAATGTGTGCTAGCACTATAAATCGGCATCAGTCCGGACAAGTACAAGCAGCCACACACACGTGCATGCACATCGCTTTATAGGTGCATTGATCTTGGACGCGACGTTAAACCCCATTTCACCTCATCTCACTTATAGAGAAACAATATGAATTTACTCTTCCAGCAGTGCCATGGAGGTGGACACCAGAAAGGGGATGTCATCCATCAAGAGGTCATGTGTCATGCATACATGTCATATGTCATACATGAGGACATTAATTTAGGCTGTGACATGATAAGAAACATACCAACCTGTTGAGCAAGAATTACATGTCTTCCCGCACATATAACGTCCGACCGAGCTGCTGCAGATGCCCATCATGGTGCTGCAGATAGGGTCGTGGTCTTGACAGGGGTCAACTGGCTTGGTGGTAACTGACATGCAATTGATAAAAAGAGAATCTCACCCGAGTGTCTTTTGATATCAAATATCAACAAAAGATACGAGGGTGAGATATTATTTATCATCTATCATTCTTCCAACTTTTTCAGTTTGTAGACAGTAATAAGCAGTGTGTTTAGTGTAAAACAGCTTCAGTAGCAGAGCCTTTAGTGATTTCATTTGATTGTGACGTCATGTTAACCAATGACTTCACAATGGTCTGCAAAGCATTGTGATGCAATTTCATTGAGCGATATCTACAATATAGATTTATTACTTGCCCGTGAAGAGATAAACTGTAGCGCAACGACAGTCGTAAGTTTCTGTTTGGGTCGACTGGGGATTATTGTGGGTAAATTGATATATTTAGGAACTTAGTGGGTGGGTTAATTTAAGGGGAGTTGAACGGCTGACGTAGTACCTATCTTTGTAGTCCATTTTGTAGCAGCTTATGCCCACGCGGGCGTAGTGGCTGGGAAGACCTGACGATGCCACGCTCCTTGCATCCTTGCCGACATAATCGACGTGACAATTGTGAGAATACCAAACTTACCTCCTCTGTACATAAAATGGACTTGTCCGACATTGCCGAGGTCGGATTGTATTCAGGGAGTCATTAATATTTAGGTACGGGTAAATGTTTTTAATGTTGTGTGTAATTGTGAATGATCTCGAGGCAAGGGAGTTAACTGACTGTAAAAGTCCAGTTTCCACCCTTGCCGAACTTGCCTGGAATTATGGAGTCATATTTTGGCTGGACCAACGAGTCTATGCATAGTCCAATCAAAATTGCGTTAAACGAACGCGACGTGACCTCTTCATGCAGCGTTTGTCACATATTGACAAAGAGGGGTATAGAATTGAAATAAAATATCTGTTTTGATCGAGATTAATTGTTACTACTGAGTTACAACAATACCTTCAGAATAATGGACTGTGACATAGCTGTTGTAGACGGGATATATAGAGGTTTTCACGCGAGTTATAATTTAACAATTGTAGGGAGACATTTGAATTAAAATATACAAATACAAATACTGTATATTTTAATTCAAATGTCTCCCTACAATTGTTAAATTACTTGGTGTCGTCGCTGGAGTGTGTAAATACATTATGACGTCACAGTTGTAATTTATGACGTCATCATAAGTATGACGTCATATTATATGTCATTGTCAGTTACACTGAAGAGCTGAGACAGCGAAAGTACTATGTCTGAAACTGATATAAAGAAGATGATGGACTAACGTGGACTTTATTATTTTATTATATATATATATATATATATATATATATATATATATATATATATATATATATATATGTCATACTGAGCTCTGGCACTTATATGTCATACTTATCTGTCTCACGTATCACTGACACGCTTATCTCTGACACTCCCTTAGACGCGTCTCTAACACGTGTCTCTGACATTATCTATCACTATTATATCTCACACATGTATCTGACAGGTATCTACACTCTTATCTGACACACTTTTCTCTCACATATATATGTCATGCTTATAAGTCACACTTGTCCATACCCGGTAGATGAGTCGACCGTGATGTCATTCCACCTGTCGACGTTGTTGCTGGTGTAGATGTAGTAGATGCGGTTGGTGTGGGATTATGAGACGTGTCTAACAGAAAAATGTAGAATTAGAAAACTATATATACAAAATCACCCATCAATTTTTCTGACCTCCAATGGAGGCTTTGTCAGAAGTATCGTCATACAATTTCCTTCAAATGAAAACCAACTGCACCGACAGCATTAAGAGGGTGAGGGATTGAGTGGGCGGATACGCTGTAACCACCCTTGGATGTAGGGGATTGTCTGCCCGGGCGCACTGTCACTATCTATCTCTATTCTATCTCACGCATGTATCTGACACGTGTATGTCATACTTATCTCTGACGCGTATGTCATATTTATTTCTGATTCGTACATGTCATACTTATCTCTGACACGTATCTGTCATACTGAATTACTGATCCCTGATTCGTATATGTCCTACTTATCTCTGACACGCATCTGTCATACTTAACTGTCACACGTATCTGTCATACCTATCTGTGACACGTATATGTTAAACTGATCTCAGACACGCATCTGTCATACTTAATTGTCACACGTATCTGTCATACTTATCTCTGACACGTATAGGTCCTACTTATCTGTCATACTTATCTCTGACACGTACATGTCATACTTATGTCTGACACGTATCTGTCATACTGAATTACTGATCCCTGATTCGTATATGTCCTACTTATCTCTGACACGCATCTGTCATACTTAACTGTCACACGTATCTGTCATACCTATCTGTGACACGTATATGTTAAACTGATCTCTGACACGCATCTGTCATACTTAATTGTCACACGTATCTGTCATACTTATCTCTGACACGTATAGGTCCTACTTATCTGTCATACTTATCTCTGACACGTACATGTCATACTTATCTCTGACACGTATCTGTCATACTGATCCCTACTTATCTCTGACACGCATCTGTTATACTTAATTGTCACACGTATCTGTCATACTTATCTCTGACACGTATAGGTCCTACTTATCTCTGACACGTATCTGTCATACTGATCCCTACTTATTTCTGACACGCATCTGTTATACTTAATTGTCACACATATCTGTCATACTTATCTCTGACACGTATATGTCATACTTATCTCTGACACGTATCTAACATACTTATCTCTGACACGTATCTAACATACTTATATCTGACACGTATATGTCAAACTTATCTCTGACACGTATCTAACATACTTATCTCTGACACGTATATTTCATACTTATCTCTGACACGTATCTAACATACTTATCTCTGACACGTATATTTCATACTTATCTCTGACACGTATCTAACATACTTATCTCTGACACGTATCTGTCATACTTATCTCTGACACGTATTGGTCCTACTTATCTCTGACACGTATCTGTCATACTGATCCCTACTTATCTCTGACACGCATCTGTTATACTTAATTGTCACACATATCTGTCATACTTATCTCTGACACGTATATGTCATACTTATCTCTGACACGTATCTAACATACTTATCTCTGACACGTATATGTCATACTTATCTCTGACACGTATCTAACATACTTATCTCTGACACGTATATGTCATACTTATCTCTGATACGTATATGTCATACTTATTTCTGATACGTATAAATCATACTTATCCCTTACACATATAAGTCACGCTTATCTCTGACACGTATATGAAATACTTTTTCTGACCTATCTATCTATCTATCTATCTATCTATCTATCTATCTATCTATCTGTGACACGTATGTGTTAAACTGATCTCTGACACGCATCTGTCATACTTAATTGTCACACGTATCTGTCATACTTATCTCTGACACGTATAGGTCCTACTTATCTGTCATATTTATTTCTGAATCGTATATGTCATACTTATCTCTGACTCGTATAAGTCACGCGTTTCTCTGACACGTATCTGTCATACTTATCTCTGACACCTACTGTCATACTTATCTCTGACATGTATAAGTCACACTTATCTCTGACACGTATACGTCAAACTTATCTCTGAGACGTATAAGTCATGCTTATCTCTGACACGTATCTGTCATACTTATCTCTGACACGTATCTGTCATACTTATCTCTGACACGTATCTGTCATACTTATCTCTGATACGTATAAGTTACACTTATCTCTGACATGTATAAGTCACGCTTATCTCTGACACGTATCTGACATACTTATCTCTGACACGTATCTGTCATACTTATCTCTGACACGTATCTGTCATACTTATCTCTGATACGTATAAGTCACACTTCTCTCTGACATGTATAAGTCACACTTATCTCTGACACGTATACGTCACGCTTATCTCTGACACGTATCTGTCATACTTATCTCTGACACGTATCTGTCATACTTATCTCTGACACGTATCTGTCATACTTATCTCTGACACGTATCTTTCATACCTATCTCTGACACGTATCTGTCATACCTATCTGTCACACGTATATGTCATACTTATCTCTGACACGTATTGGTCCTACTTATCTCTGACACGCATCTGTTATACTTAATTGTCACACATATCTGTCATACTTATCTCTGACACGTATATGTCATACTTATCTCTGACACGTATCTAACATACTTATCTCTGACACGTATATGTCATACTTATCTCTGACACGTATCTAACATACTTATCTCTGACACGTATATGTCATACTTATCTCTGATACGTATATGTCATACTTATTTCTGATACGTATAAATCATACTTATCCCTTACACGTATAAGTCACGCTTATCTCTGACACGTATATGAAATATTTTTTTCTGACCTATCTATCTATCTATCTATCTATCTATCTATCTATCTATCTATCTATCTGTGACACGTATGTGTTAAACTGATCTCTGACACGCATCTGTCATACTTAATTGTCACACGTATCTGTCATACTTATCTCTGACACGTATAGGTCCTACTTATCTGTCATATTTATTTCTGAATCGTATATGTCATACTTATCTCTGACACGTATCTGTCATACTTATCTCTGACACGTATCTGTCATACTTATCTCTGATACGTATAAGTCACACTTATCTCTGACATGTATAAGTCACACTTATCTCTGACACGTATAGGTCCTACTTATCTGTCATATTTATTTCTGAATAGTATATGTCATACTTATCTCTGACACGTATCTGTCATACTTATCTCTGACACGTATCTGTCATACTTATCTCTGATACGTATAAGTCACACTTATCTCTGACATGTATAAGTCACACTTATCTCTGACACGTATACGTCATGCTTATCTCTGACACGTTTCTGTCATACTTATCTCTGACACGTATATGTCATACTTATCTCTGACACGTATCTGTCATACTTATCTCTGACACGTATCTTTCATACCTATCTCTGACACGTATCTGTCATACCTATCTGTCACACGTATATGTCATACTTATCTCTGACACGTATCCGTCATAAACTGACGTCCAAAAGAAACTCTACCAACTGAAAATATAAATTTCAGACAAAGTATATTTCTTCCCCCGATGAAATCTATCTAAAACACATAACCTAAATACATCAATAGTGTATGCAGAAAATGTTAATCGTCTGTTACATGCGAGATAACACGCGAAAAAGTGAAAAACACGTGTACCACGGACAACTGCAAATGCACGTGCGGGTAAGGGTATAAAACGATTGCAACGGCAAGTCAGACATCCACAGTGATAAAAAAAACACAAAAGAAATGCCACGACTCACAGTCGAACAACGTGAACGAGCCTTGGGTATGGTACAGATGGAAGCCACCCACGCCCATATTGCACGAACCTGCGGTTGCTCCCGTGTTGCCGTTACCAACTTGATGCAACGTTACCTTGCACCTCCGAAATCGCTTCCTGACAGTGACGTCATCGGCGATAAATGCCTTAGGTCACAGGGTTAGTCGACAGACAGTGGCAGGGAGACTCAGGGCTCTTGGAATCAGGGCTTTTAGACCTTTTAGACCATACAGAGGACAGATATTGACAGCGCAACATCGTCGTCTGCGATTGAGAAGGGCCTGGACTGTACGACGTTGGCAACGACGTGACTGGCAGAGGGTTCACTGACGAAAGTCGATTCTGTATGTTTAGGGCTGATGGAAGACAACGTGTTTATCGCCGAAGGGGTGAACGAACGGCGGCGTGTTGCGTGCAGGAGGTCGTACCATATGGTGGAGGTAGTGTCATGGTGTGGGGAGGGATCAGTGGGCAGGAGAGGACACCGCTGGTCATCGTTGACGGAAACTTGACAGCTCAGCGTTACATGGATAACGTTCTTCGTCCAGTTGTCCTACCATTTCTCCAACAGCAGCTACGTGGTGTCATTTATCAGCATGACAACGCTAGAGCCCAAACAGCAAGAATTGTCACTAACTTCCTCGCAGCTAACATCGTCAACGTCCTGCCGTGGCCCGCACGCTCACCCGACATGTCCCCAATAGAACACCTCTGGGACTTGATGGATCGTCGTGTTCGACAACGACCACACTCTCCAGCCAACCGGCAAGAACTGTTCTTGGCCCTCCAAGAAGAATGGCGTCAAATCCCATGTGACCTCATCAGACGACTGACTTTTTCTGTGCATCGAAGAGTTTTTGCGTGTATTGAGGCATCTGGTGGTCACACACGCTACTAATGACTTGTTATTGAACGTGAGCGATTGTTTATGTACTCTGCCTATTGTCCATGATTCTGAAAGCTATCTGTGACACGTATGTGTTAAACTGATCTCTGACACGCATCTGTCATACTTAATTGTCACACGTATCTGTCATACTTATCTCTGACACGTATAGGTCCTACTTATCTGTCATATTTATTTCTGAATCGTATATGTCATACTTATCTCTGACTCGTATAAGTCACGCGTTTCTCTGACACGTATCTGTCATACTTATCTCTGACACGTATCTGTCATACTTATCTCTGACATGTATAAGTCACACTTATCTCTGACACGTATCTAACATACTTATCTCTGACACGTATATGTCATACTTATCTCTGACACGCATCTGTTATACTTAATTGTCACACATATCTGTCATACTTATCTCTGACACGTATATGTCATACTTATCTCTGACACGTATCTAACATACTTATCTCTGACACGTATATGTCATACTTATCTCTGACACGTATCTAACATACTTATCTCTGACACGTATATGTCATACTTATCTCTGATACGTATATGTCATACTTATTTCTGATACGTATAAATCATACTTATCCCTTACACGTATAAGTCACGCTTATCTCTGACACGTATATGAAATACTTTTTTCTGACCTATCTATCTATCTATCTATCTATCTATCTATCTATCTATCTATCTATCTGTGACACGTATGTGTTAAACTGATCTCTGACACGCATCTGTCATACTTAATTGTCACACGTATCTGTCATACTTATCTCTGACACGTATAGGTCCTACTTATCTGTCATATTTATTTCTGAATCGTATATGTCATACTTATCTCTGACACGTATCTGTCATACTTATCTCTGACACGTATCTGTCATACTTATCTCTGATACGTATAAGTCACACTTATCTCTGACATGTATAAGTCACACTTATCTCTGACACGTATAGGTCCTACTTATCTGTCATATTTATTTCTGAATCGTATATGTCATACTTATCTCTGACACGTATCTGTCATACTTATCTCTGACACGTATCTGTCATACTTATCTCTGATACGTATAAGTCACACTTATCTCTGACATGTATAAGTCACACTTATCTCTGACACGTCTAGTCACGCTTATCTCTGACACGTTTCTGTCATACTTATCTCTGACACGTATATGTCATACTTATCTCTGACACGTATCTGTCATACTTATCTCTGACACGTATCTTTCATACCTATCTCTGACACGTATCTGTCATACCTATCTGTCACACGTATATGTCATACTTATCTCTGACACGTATCCGTCATAAACTGACGTCCAAAAGAAACTCTACCAACTGAAAATATAAATTTCAGACAAAGTATATTTCTTCCCCCGATGAAATCTATCTAAAACACATAACCTAAATACATCAATAGTGTATGCAGAAAATGTTAATCGTCTGTTACATGCGAGATAACACGCGAAAAAGTGAAAAACACGTGTACCACGGACAACTGCAAATGCACGTGCGGGTAAGGGTATAAAACGATTGCAACGGCAAGTCAGACATCCACAGTGATAAAAAAAACACAAAAGAAATGCCACGACTCACAGTCGAACAACGTGAACGAGCCTTGGGTATGGTACAGATGGGAGCCACCCACGCCCATATTGCACGAACCTGCGGTTGCTCCCGTGTTGCCGTTACCAACTTGATGCAACGTTACCTTGCACCTCCGAAATCGCTTCCTGACAGTGACGTCATCGGCGATAAATGCCTTAGGTCACAGGGTTAGTCGACAGACAGTGGCAGGGAGACTCAGGGCTCTTGGAATCAGGGCTTTTAGACCTTTTAGACCATACAGAGGACAGATATTGACAGCGCAACATCGTCGTCTGCGATTGAGAAGGGCCTGGACTGTACGACGTTGGCAACGACGTGACTGGCAGAGGGTTCACTGACGAAAGTCGATTCTGTATGTTTAGGGCTGATGGAAGACAACGTGTTTATCGCCGAAGGGGTGAACGAACGGCGGCGTGTTGCGTGCAGGAGGTCGTACCATATGGTGGAGGTAGTGTCATGGTGTGGGGAGGGATCAGTGGGCAGGAGAGGACACCGCTGGTCATCGTTGACGGAAACTTGACAGCTCAGCGTTACATGGATAACGTTCTTCGTCCAGTTGTCCTACCATTTCTCCAACAGCAGCTACGTGGTGTCATTTATCAGCATGACAACGCTAGAGCCCAAACAGCAAGAATTGTCACTAACTTCCTCGCAGCTAACAACGTCAACGTCCTGCCGTGGCCCGCACGCTCACCCGACATGTCCCCAATAGAACACCTCTGGGACTTGATGGATCGTCGTGTTCGACAACGACCACACTCTCCAGCCAACCGGCAAGAACTGTTCTTGGCCCTCCAAGAAGAATGGCGTCAAATCCCATGTGACCTCATCAGACGACTGACTTTTTCTGTGCATCGAAGAGTTTTTGCGTGTATTGAGGCATCTGGTGGTCACACACGCTACTAATGACTTGTTATTGAACGTGAGCGATTGTTTATGTACTCTGCCTATTGTCCATGATTCTGAAAGCTCGAGTTTTGTATTACACCCAACTTTGGGGGGCTCTGACGTTATTCTCGGTCGCGGTATGATTGTCATTTTCAGTGTTGATTATGTTGATATATTCATCTTCTCAATACACTTTACTTCATGCATGTATGTTTTGTTGTTTTTGAGCAAGAGTGATTTCAAACTCTGGTAAAGTTTCTTTTGGACGTCAGTTTACTTATCTCTGACACGTATCTGTCATACCTTTCTGCCACACGTATCTGTCACACTTATCACTGACACGCTTATCTCGGACACTTCCCCAGACGCGTCTCTAACACGTGTCTCTGACACTGTCGCTCGTCAAGATCAAGACCCGGGTTCGATTCCCGACGTGGGTACAATGTGTGAAGCCCATTTCTGGTGTCCCCCGCCGTGATATTGCTGGAATATTGCTAAACGCGGCGTAAAACCATACTCATTCACTCACTCTTATCTGACACACTTGTCTCTGACACGTATATGTCATGCTGATAAGTAAGTCACACTTGTCCATACCTGGTAGATGAGTCGACCGTGATATCATTCCACCTGTCGACGTTGTTGCTGGCGTAGATGTAGTAGATTGGTGATATGCGGTTGGTGTGGGATTATGAGACGTGTCTAACAGAAACATAAGAATGTAATAAAGAATTAGAAAACTATCAAAATAAATCACCCATCAAAAGAAAACCAACTGCACCGATGGCATTAAGAGGGTGAGGGATTGAGTGGGCGGATACACTGTAACCACTCTTGGGTGTAGGGGATTGTCTGCCCGGGCGCACTGTCACCCCTTCGACGAGTGTGTGTTTGTTTGTTGTTTAACGCCGCACTCGTATTGCAATGTACAGTATACAAAAACATACAGATGAAGTGAAATCACTACTTTTCTTCCTGGGGTGATGACTGCTGCATTTGTCATCATATTAGGTACACTCCATCAAAACAACATGCGACGATATATGACTCATCCCATTACATTTTTTGTTTGTTTGTTGTTTAACGCCGCACTCAGCAATATTCCAGCTATATGACGGCGGTCTGTAAATAATCGAGTCTGAACCAGACAATCAAGCGTTTGACATCATGAGCATCGATCCACGCAATTGGGATACGATGACATGCATCAACCAAGTCAGCGAGCCTGACCACCCGATTCCGTTAGTCGCCTCTTGCGACAAGCATAGTCGCCTGTTACGGCAAGTATGGTTGCTGAAGACCTATTCTAAACCGGATCTAACGAGAATGAAATCAGCCTACTTTTCATGAAGCACTGTGACAAATCAGAATTTCGAATTGCTGAAAGGCACATGTGTCAATATCGTTTTCACTCTTTACACCGTTATGAGTAACATGACCACTTAGTGATTCGAGGTTATTGGTCCACAACAACCTATGCTTGGCGTAAGATGCGACTTATGGATCGAGAAGTCAGGGTAGGGATTTTGGTTGATCCATCATTTTCTGGTCCAGACTATTGTTGAGTGCGGCATTAAACAAACTTATAGATAATGCCACTATGCCATTCAGTCATTACAGTAAACTACGTTTATAACGAACACGCATATAATGGATATGATGGATATGACATACCTGTTTTGGGGTCCCGTCGATTTGCTGTTTATGTGCTGTATATATGCATATAACGAACTACGGTTATAACGAATTAAATTAGTAGTTGATCTCGTTATAAACGTACTGTTTTTCCATCCGACGTCTATCCAACAGCAACGGGATCTACTACAGTGTAACTGAAGGATGTAACTTATCTTTTTTTTACCTTTATATACCTTAACTATGTTAAGATCTTACCTAGCAGCTGCAGAGCCTGGCTTACACAATTTCCAGTTGAACAGCAGAATGTGCATTTATGATGGTAAAACGGAATACATGAAGAGGTCACGTGTTCCTGACAGTGCTGCAATGTTAAAAAATATTAAAATACAAAAGAACTCGATGTTTCAACTTTGTACACCACTATTAGCTGCTTCACTTGAAGAGGAAAGGTTTCAGCCCTCAGGCTACTCACCAGCGACATACACAGCAACACATTGACTTTCTAAGGCACAAGCTGGAACGTTTCACCACAGCTGTTCAAGGCACTAGAGTCACAAATGTGCTGTCTATACAGCACAAGGACACTCATTGAGAATTCGTGAATTGCGGTTCAACCTGTTTTGCGAAGCTGAATCTTAGCAGCTTCCTCCTTGCACCTCTTCACTGCAGAACCATTGCAACTGGGACAATTATCCAGTATGGAAAAGGAGAATGATGGCTTTTCCTGTTGGTAATGGTTGGAAGGAGGAGGATGGGGCCTTGGTTATTGACAAGGGGACTGTAACTGTTTAAAGAAGTGCTTAGAGGAGAGTTGTAGCTGCAGATGTACCTGCCTACAGAATAACATGAAATGTGCATACCATTGCAAATCACAGACATGTAGCAATCAGGAAGTTAAGGACGAGGTTTAATTTGAAGCGAGTGATGTTGATGATGGTCCAGATGATGAGTAATCAACGGTGTACTCTATAGTAGCAGACTCATATGTGACCACCATTGTTTAGGTCTACAATGTCAAGACTTAAGTTTCTAACACTAATGTGATAAAAATAGTCTTATTGTGTGATCTTATGAAATATTACATTACAGATAACTGCATTTTAAGTTATTGCGGTTCGCATATCCCATTTGACCCCAATTTGACCTTCAGTTTAATCGTGTGAGCCGGAAAAACAGAACAACGTCGCATCAAAACAACTTCTGACTACATCTAGCACATGGCTGTTATAATTTGGAGTTAAGAGTTATAAATTAATGCAAACATATTTCAAGCAGTCCACATACAATTTTACATGTTTTTAGCGCATGATGACATTTGTTTTAAAATGCATCAATAACCGTTCTGTACCACACCACAAAAGACAATAAATTTCACTTGTTTAGAATTTTAATAAACTTAGGTACCTCGATCATAGCCCATTTGGGTCAGGAAAGTCCCATTGGTGTGGTATGTACATATTAAGAAGTGTTAAATATTAGCAATTGTTTCCCTTCATAATTTTTTTTCTATACTCACATCCCTGTTCTTGTTCTCATTAGGAGGAGCTATTGTCTCAAAATCCAACTTTAGTACAAAACATTAAGTTGTCTTTTCTTTTTCAGAATAAAGGTCCAGATGCTTCTCTTTTTATTCTAACTCAACATATTTGTGAAAGAGTTATATTTTGTAATATATTCTGGTTAAAACCATGTTCATATATGGTACTAGATGGCGTTCATCTTGGATGAGTGGTAACCAAATTACATCAAAATGTAACTAATCAACATCTGAATACATATAGGACATGACTATTAGCCGAGGCGGTCGGGTAGCCTAGTGGTTAAAGCGTTAGCTCGTCACGCCGAAGACCCGGGTTCGATTCCCGACATGGGTACAATGTGTGAAGCCCATTTCTGGTGTCCCCCGCCGTGATATTGCTGGAATATTGCTAAAAGCGGCGTAAAACCATACTAACTCACTCACTATTAGCAATAGGTGTAGTTTTGGATCAAAACATAATGACACATTTCAAGAAGTCCAACTTCATTCAAATCTTGTTTGCTTTTAGCGCAAAACAACATTTGTCTTAAAATGTATCAAAAACCGTTCTGTACCACACCACAAAAAACAATAAATTTCATTTTTTCAGACTTTTAACAGAATTGAGTACTTCTTGGCTTCAATCATAGCGCATTTGGGTTAAGAAAGTCCCATAGGTGTGGTATCTGCAGTGTATTTTCTGACAGTCGGTAATATTTTAAGCAGGGGTCAAATTTCGTGACCTTTTGACCTCTGGTGACCTACATTATTACTGTATAAGCCGTATTTGTTCCCGTGATTTTTTCAGGTGTACAATTGCATTGTCGGGTGTTTGTGACGGGTGTCACCGTTGGGGAAGGATACATCTGGTAACATCACTATTTCATAGTGATTCATAAACACATGCTCATGATATAGTCGAAAACGTACAATCGACTCTGAGCCGACATAACTTATGAACATGGAAAGGGTTTTGTCGCTTTTATTTACTGACTTAGTGTGGACATGTTCGATATCCTTTGTCAAAGTCAAACCAAAATAAGTTGAAAGATAGTACTTGCTCTTACCCTGTCTGGTGCTCTGCATTAAGGGGATAGATAGACTGGCTGTCTTAGGGTCATTTTATCTGAGTGGGGCATCCATATTACATTGCGACATGGTATCTTAGTGGGCTAGCACTGTAAAGCCGTGCTAGTACAAGAGGTCACATAAACCAACATGAATGCACGTCGCAGAGAAATAATCTTGAACGCGACGTTAACCCATTTCACATTAACGTATATCCTTAAGCCCAGCTTACGTTATATTCCATATAAATTCTTTTACAAATCGTATCCTGTAATGATTTTCGGAAGAAATGCATTTACTTTTGACTTACTCATGTTGAAATTATTCCAGGGCAATAGTTACTGCCATTGCCAATTTCTTCCTCTGCTCTCCTGCTTCATGTTTGACTAGAGTAACACACAATGCTCTCAATGTGGAGCTATATAAGTGGCACTATTATTATGATGATGATGCTGCTGCTGCTTATATTATTAACAGATTAAAATAAAAAATGCAGCAAAGAGGGTTTGGGTGATCCTGGCACAGTCAGGCTTGTAAGGCTCATCATCAGCTCAGGGCCCTTGCCCCCTCTACACGCAGCCCAGACAGCGAATGGGACATGCTTTACAAGTCAACTAACGGCAAGAGGAGTAATGCGGTTTGAAATCTTATACTCACGTTCATTTCATTGACGCTGGAACACTTTCCAGTCACTTTGGCGTCATGATCTGTTTCCATCATGCAAAACTAGAAGAAATTATACCCTATGTTCACAGACATTTCAGAACAAGGGGAATTAGACATTTGCTTATATCATGTATCCATCTAGTGTACTGAAGATGTGTGTCCATGTTCATATGAAGCCAGAGTAACAGAAGATGCGTGTGTAAGCACAGATGAAGCCACTGTAACTGGAAATATGTGTGTAAGCTGACGTGTTACCAGTGTGCCTGGAGATGTGTGTGTGTAAGCTCAGATGTAGCAACTGTAACTAGCAATATGTGTGTAAGC
This sequence comes from Haliotis rufescens, assembly GCF_023055435.1. Classification (NCBI taxonomy): domain Eukaryota; kingdom Metazoa; phylum Mollusca; class Gastropoda; order Lepetellida; family Haliotidae; genus Haliotis; species Haliotis rufescens. Next base: position 38,685,105 of record NW_025964372.1, on the reverse strand, counting down.
TGACATGTTGCCAGTGTGCCTGGAGATGTGTGTGTAAGCTCAGATGAAGCCACTGTAACTGGAAATATGTGTGTAAGCTGACATGTTGCCAGGGTGCCTGGAGATGTGTGTGTGTAAGCTCAGATGAAGCCACTGTAACTGGAAATATGTGTGTGAGCTGACATGTTGCCAGTGTGCCTGGAGATGTGTGTGTGATGAAGCCACTGTAACTAGCAATATGTGTGTAGCTGACATGTTACCAGTGTGCCTGGAGATGTGTGTGTGTAAGCTCAGATGAAGCCACTGTAACTGGAAATATGTGTGTGAGCTGACATGTTGCCAGTGTGCCTGGAGATGTGTGTGTGTAAGCTCAGATGAAGCCACTGTAACTGGAAATATGTGTGTAAGCTGACATGTTGCCAGTGTGCCTGGAGATGTGTGTGTAAGCGCAGATGAAGCCACTGTAACTGGAAATATGTGTGTGAGCTGACATGCTGCCAGTGTGCCTGGAGATGTGTGTGTGTAAGCTCAGATGAAACCACTGTAACTGGCAATATGTGTGTAAGCTGACATGTTGCCAGTGTGCCTGGAGATGTGTGTGTAAGCTCAGATGAAGCCACTGTAACTGGAAATATGTGTGTAAGCTGACGTGTTACCAGTATGCCTGGAGATGTGTGTGTGTAAGCTCAGATGTAGCAACTGTAACTAGCAATATGTGTGTAAGCTGACATGTTGCCAGTGTGCCTGGAGATGTGTGTGTAAGCTCAGATGAAGCCACTGTAACTGGAAATATGTGTGTAAGCTGACATGTTGCCAGTGTGCCTGGAGATGTGTGTGTAAGCTCAGATGAAGCCACTGTAACTGGAAATATGTGTGTAAGCTGACATGTTGCCAGTGTGCCTGGAGATGTGTGTGTGTAAGCTCAGATGAAGCCACTGTAACTGGCAATATGTGTGTAAGCTGACATGTTGCCAGTGTGCCTGGAGATGTGTGTGTAAGCTCAGATGAAGCCACTGTAACTGGAAATATGTGTGTAAGCTGACATGTTGCCAGTGTGTCTGGAGATGTGTGTGACAGCTCAGATGTAACCAGTGTAACTGATGTGTGTACAAGGACCGATGTAGCTGGTGTAACTGAAGATCTGTCCGCAGGTTAAGATGAAACCGGTGTAACTGAATGCGTGTGTCAGCTCAGATTTAGCCTGTGTACCGGGAGATCTGTGTGCAAGTACTTTTGTAGCCAGTGTAACTGTGATGTGTGTCCGCTCAGATTTAGCCCGTGTACCGGGAGATCTGTGTGCAAGTTCTGGTGTAGCCAGTGTAACTGATGTGTGTGCAAGCACCGATGTAGCCATTGTAACTACAGATATGTTGCAACGAGATAAATATGTTCACTTAAAGCTTCAGAAAATAGCCAATAATCGTTTAAAAATAAAAGTGCTATGTGGACGGTGGGGTAGCCTGATGCTTTATCCATTCGCTCGTCCTGGTTCGATTTGTACAATTTGTGAAGCCTATTTATTGTATTCCCCGCCGTGACATTTCCGAAATAGTGCTAAATGCCACACCTACTCACTCATTTGCAATATACTTATATCAGCTATAGGAGTCTATAAATCATACCTCTCCAAAACCACAGTGCAAAATTTCACAAGAATAGTATATGTTGTGGCAATTGTAACACTTCAAATATTCCGCTGAAATAAAAAAAAACATGAAAAGAGTAACATTTCGACATCTTTGTATAATATCACCTCATTAATTGACATCTATTTCCTTTCAAATCCCTTGATAATATTTCAATCTCAAAATACATAGATACGCAAATTCAATCAACTCTCATTATGCTGCAAATACAAAGTGTGGGACTTTATTTTAATCGAAATTCCTAATGTTTGTTGGTCCAAAGTGATATAAGCACAAGGCAAACACAATTTAGATGAGCAAGAATATGTATAGTATTACCAGTCATGGAGCTTGGATGTAGATTATCAAGATTTGAGCCAGTAGAGTATAATTATTTCATAATACAAATTCATAATTCAATAATCGTACTGTTCACGGTAGACATTATTTAAACATACAGAGATTGAAGAAGTTGTTCCTCAAGTAGTAGTGGTGAAACTTACATGGCCGAACAGTGATTTTCGAAGTTGCTTGGACCACTGTAGGCAACGTTATGGTAGATGTTGGTTTAGGGTGATGGATGGCTACAGGAAAGGAATGCAGCGTGTTTAGAAACTGACAGTCAATTACTGACATCATGTTATAATTCTGGTAAACTATAGTTGTCAAAATAATGAAAAACGTTATTCTCAGTGGGAGTGTGCATACCTCATTATCAATATAAGGTCACAATGTGGATGAAATACTACTTAGGTGACTTTATAGCTCACTCTCATTGGCAATCATATGAAAATGCATGTTAACAGTTTGAAGCAAGAACTGTTTTAACCATGCCATTTTAGAGAAACATCTATGTAAAAACATAGTAATTAGGTTTCGTCTGTCTGGATGGTGTAAACCCCAATCATTTAGCTAGGGACTATAGCTTTCATTCACATTCTGAGTTTCAAGACAAAAATGAAGAAAAAGGGATGAAATGTCAACCCACAGGGACACTTCACCGAAGTTAGTCTACTTTTCAGTTGACGTAATATTATCCGTATGTGACGTAAATAAACAATGAATGACGTCATATCTTGCTTTTCTCAAAGCACTGTGACGTCATATCGCTTCAAATGGCAAATCAGCCTAGGGAATTGCTGACATGCACATTTGCCAATATCAGTAAGTTCTTACTCTTTACACCCTTATGGACAATGGAGACCACGTAAACGATTAATACATAAAGTTTATACAAACACCAAAACTTAATGGAATTTGAAGAAATACAAAAAGCAGCAAAACCAAGGAAAATAATAAATGCCCGGGTGTTGATCCTTACATATTGAGTTCTTTAAATTCTTTTGGAAAGATTTCGAAAGTTGGGCCTGCAGATTTATCACAGAAGCTGTTACTAACAGTACATTAACCACAACAATGAGTAGTTATCACAAGTTTACCTTAACCAAACATGGACAAACACACATTGAAGAATTTGCGGCCAACATCTTTACCCAACTCACTTAATAATATACTGAGTACCTGTATAACCAACTCTAAATACCATAATTCATGAAGCCAGACAGGCTACATTCAGGGTAGATGTATCGGTGATAACATAAGACGTCTGTACGATATCATGTTTTAAGAAAAGAAATACCAGAAACCAACTATTTTTATTGCTTATCGATTTACTGAAAAAAGGTTTGATGTAGTGTCTAAACATTGCATGTGGTGCTGGTCCTCATATGATCACATTAATTCATATATTCACTAATAATGACACGTCCTGTGTAATACAAAATGGTCATCGTCATCTTCTTTTATAACGAAAGTGTCTTAAGACAAGGTGGTCCAATATCGCCCTATATTTTCATCCTTGTGGCTTAAATATTTGGGATTACGATAACATGCACCACAGACATTAAAGGGATAAAACAAAACAAATGAACAATATAAATTAGGACAAGTCGTAGAGAAGAAATTATTTGAGCCTCTATTACCACTTCAGCTTCTTTCTCTCAATTATCAGGACAAAAGATAAAACCAAAGATATTTCAATTGGTTTCATGTCAGGAAGTATTAGGACACTGTGTCAGGATTTCCACTTTGACTGGCATTCAGAAGAGTTGGAAGTATTACGAATCAAACTTAACAAACGTCTGGAAGACCTTTGGGTAATAAATACCAGGAAAACATATTAGTATACTATTTGCAAGCTGAAGTAGGAAGGTTAACTTTAATAGGTATAATTACACTTATATAAACCCTGTCATTATCTGCTCCAGTAAACTTCATTAGTAGAACTTTCATTAAATTTATAGGAAATGGCAAAACAGACCAAATAAAAAGATCTGACTTGATAAAGTCATGAGAAGATGATGGCCTTAGAATGGTAGATGTGGAAACATTTATTGAATCCTCGAAACTATCAAATATGAGACGCGTTCATTTAAACCAAATCTTTAAAAACCCAAACATCCTGTATAAAAGATTTTGTTTTTTGTTTGAACCTTTATGACATCCTTAATTTCGCGGGGTTGATCTGTTTATAGAGAATGGGTATGACAAAGGCATACACATGGAACAATATATTTGTTGTTCAACTTGATTCACTCCTTTCGAGGATTTAAAGAAAATCTTTAATCATAAAGGCATCGTCTTCGATTGCAACAAAATGTATAATATACCACATCTATGGTGGCAACTGATAAATAAAACATTTAGCATAAATATTTATGACACAGGAATAAACAATAATGTTTTCAACATAATAAGTCCTCTAATAGGTCTTGGTCATATAACCATGATAATTGATGGTAACTAATGACCTCCGAGCAAAACGTATTTCCAGACATCCCTTTTACTAAGGAGGAATTGTTTGAAAAAGATATTAAGGAATTAGAATTTAATTTAACACAAAATCCTTTCCATATTCATAAGAAATGTCTGCATGTATACATAATGCATGTATCAATTGTATTTCTTGAATGTGACCATGTCAAAAATATCTGGATCCAGCTCGAACAGCATTTGTATGAAAATTTGGTTTAAATTATCTGGACTTCACCTGTATTCATTACTAACGCTCATTTGTTTCCAAAGGATGTAAAGTTAATTATGTTAAGATCTTACCTGGCAGCTGGAGAGACTGGCTTACACATTCTCCAGTCGCACAACAGAATGTACATTTGTCATGGACAAACGGAATACATGAAGAGGTCACGTGTTCCTGACAGTGCTGCAATGTAAGAGCATGCTATTGAAGCGAATGACTACAAATGAACTTGACATGGTACAGACACTCTTTTAGGTAAGTTCGATTTCCTGGTTGAGTCATACTACACTACTTTAAAAGATGGTACTTGTTGTACCTCTGCAGGTTTGGAATTACGGGGCTAAAACAAATACTGAACAACTCAGAGTACGTATACTGTGTCTGAGTTGGTTCTCAATGTGAAAATGCCACATGGGATTGGTACAAGCAAAAACTCGAAATAGACACATATCAAAATGAGATCCGTTATACGTTGTTATATCAGCAGCTCTGTAACCTCACTTCGAGTTTTAAGTTACTATATTCCCAAACACGAGCCTGTAACAAGCATAATATATTGTGTTACACAAACAAAGTTAACTTACGCCTAGAAGAGTAACTTAAAATATTATACTCACTCTCATTTCATTGACCTTTGCACACGTTCCTGTCACTTTGTTGTTGTGGTCTGTTTCCATCTTGCAAAACTAGAAGGAATTATATTTACAGACATTTCAGAACAGGGTGAATTAGCCGAATGATTATATCATGATAGAGGTGTAACTAGTGTAACTGATGATATATGTACAAGCTCAGATGTTGTCAGTGTAATTAGAGATCTGTTCGCAACGAGGTACAAAGGTTTGCTTAATGTTTCAGAAAATATGCTCACAACGTTTGCGAGTAGCAATGCTACAACCTCAATTATGTCTTTTCCCTGTATCTCGTTAAACGATCCATTTTCAACAGCAGACCCTCATGTGACCTCGTAATGACTCAATAATTGAACGGTAGGTGATACAAGTTTGGCTTTTTAGGCAGGTCATTCGATATGATATATCTTTTTTCCCATGATGCTTGAGAGATTCGCAGTGAGAGTACATCATTAACGGGTTTTGTTCACATTTCGAAATCATGAAATTATCAAAAAAAACCACTGGAGTCCTATTACTTCCTTCTCTCGTTGGTCATGTGGACGATGGGGTAGCCTATTGCTTTAACCTTTCGCTCGTCACGTCCGGTTTCGATTTCCCACATGTGTACAATTTGTGAAGCCTACTTCTTGTATTCCCTGCCGTGACATTACAGAAATAGAGCTAAATTCGACCATTTGCAATATACTTATATCAGCTATAAATCATACCTCTCCAAAACCACAGTGCAAAATTTCACAAGAATAGTAAATGTTGTTGACGTCAAAGTGGTGGCAATTGTAACAGTTCAAATATTCCACTGAAATGAAAAGAAACATGTATTGAGAAACATTTTGACATCTGTGAATAATATCATCTATTTCTTTTCAGATCCCATCATAATATCTCAATCTCAAAATAAACAGATAAGCAAATTCATTCAACTCGCATTATAGTGAAAAAATAAACTGTGGACTTTAATCGAAATCGAAGTTTGTTGGTCCAAAGTGATAGTAGGACAAGGCAAAGACAATTTAGATCAGCAAGACATCGAACCTGTATAATAGTGTTGGTTTAATATACAGCCCCTACTCATTGACCTTTGATGTAGATAAACAAGACTTCGAGCCAGTAGAGTATTACTATTGCAATATAAAAATTCATAATTCAATAATCCAGCGTACTGTCACGTTCATGGTAGACATTATTTAAGAGGACAGTGATTGAAGAAGTTGTTCCTCAAGTAGTACTGGTGAAGCTTACATGGCCGAACAGTGGTCTTCGAAGCTGCTTGGACCACCGTAGGCAACGTTGTGGTAGATGTTGTTGTTGGTGGTGTAGGTATAGCGTGATGGGTGGCTACAGTAGAGGAATGCAACATGTTTTGAAACTGACAGTACATTACTGATATTATGTCAAATAAATATCTGGATCCAGCTCGAACAATATTTGTATGAAAGTTTGGTTTACATTATCTGGACTTCACCTGTATTCATTACTAACGCTCATTTGTTTCCAAAGGATGTAAAGTTAATTATGTTAAGATCTTACCTGGCAGCTGGAGAGACTGGCTTACACATTCTCCAGTCGCACAACAGAATGTACATTTGTCATGGACAAACGGAATACATGAAGAGGTCACGTGTTCTTGACAGTGCTGCAATGTAAATGCTATTATGGCCTGTGCTGCAATGGTAATGCATTCTATTGAAGCCAGTGAATACAAATGAACTTGACATGGTACAAACACTCTTCCAGGTAAGTTCGATTTCCTGGTTGAGTCATACTACACTACTTTAAAAGATGGTACTTGCTGTTCCTCTGCAGGTTTGGAATTACGGGCCTTAAACAAATATTGGATAACTCAGAGTCAGTATACTGTGTCTGAGTTGGTTCTCAATGTGAAAATGCGACATGGGATTGGTACAAGCAACAACTCGATAGTATCGGTGGTGTAAGAGACACATATCAAAATGAGATCTGTTGTACGTTGTTATATCAGCAGCTCTGTAACCTCATTTCGAGTTTTAAGTTACTATATTCGCCAACACGAGCCTGTAACAAGCATAATCTATTGTGTTACTAAAACAAAGTTAACTTACGCCTAGAAGAGTAACTTAAAAAATTATACTCACTCTCATTTCATTGACCTTTGAACACGTTCCTGTCACTTTGTTGTTGTGGTCTGTTTCCATCTTGCAAAACTAGAAGTAATTATATTTACAGAAATTTCAGAACAGGGTGAATTAGCCGAATGATTATACAATGACAGAGTTGTAACTAGTGTAACTGATGATGTGTGTACAAGCTCAGATTTTGTCAGTGTAACTGGAGATCTGTTCGCAACGAGGTAGAAAGGTTTGCTTAAAGTTTCAGAAAATATGCACACAGCGTTTGCGAGTAACAATGCTACAACCGCAATTACGTCATTTCCCTGTGTCTCGTTAAACGATCCATTTTCAACAGCAGACCCTCATGTGACCTCGTAATGACTCAATAATTGAACGGTAGGTGATACAAGTTTGACTTTTTGAGGCAGGTCATTTGATATGATATATCGTTTTTTCCATGATGCTTGATAGATTCGCAGTGAGATTACATCATAAATGGGTTTTGTTCACATTTCGAAATCATGACATTATCAAGAAACCACTGGAGTCCTATTACTACCTTCCCTCATTAGTCATGTGGGCGGTGTGGTAGCCTAATGCTTTAACTTTTCGCTCGTCACGCCGATGGTCCCGGTTCGATTTCCCACATGTGTACAATTTGTGAAGCCTACTTCTTGTATATTTCCTGCCGTGATATTACAGAAATAGAGCTAAATTCGACCACACTCACTCACTCATTTGCAATATACTTATATCAGCTATGAATAATACCTCTCCAAAACCACAGTGCAAAATTTCACAAGAATGGTATATATTGTTGACGTCAAAGTAGTGGCAATTGTAACACTCCAAATATTCCGCTGAAATGCAAAATAAAACATGTATTGAGTAACATTTCGACATCTGTGAATAAAATCATCTCGTTTATTGAAATCTATTTCTTTTCAGATCCCATAATAATATTTCAATCTCAAAATAAATAGACACGTAAATTCAATCAACTTGCTTTATGGTGAAAATATAAACTGTGTACTTTGTTTTAATCGAAATCAATGTTTGTTGGTCCAAAGTGATAGTAGGACAAGGCAAACACAATTTAGATCAGCAAGACATCGAATGTGTATAGTATTACCAGTCATGGAGCTTTGATGTAGATTAGCAAGACTTCGAGCCAGTAGAGTATAAATATTTCATAATATAAATTCATAATTCAATAATCGTACTGTCGCGTTCGCGGTAGACATTATTTAAATATACAGAGATTGAAGAAGTTGTTCCTCAAGTAGTACTGGTGAAGCTTACATGGCCGAACGTTGGTCACAGAAGTTGCTTTGATCACTGTAGGCAACGTTGTGGTAGATGTTAGTGGTGTTGGTTTAGCGTGATGGATGGCTACAGGAAAGGAATGCAGCGTGTTTACAAACTGACAGTAAATTACTGACATCATGTTATAATTCTGGTAAACTATAGTTGTCAAAATAATGAAAAACGTTATTCTCAGTGGGAGTGTGCATACCTCATTATCTATATAAGGTCACAATGTGGATGAAATACTACTTAGGTGACTTCATAGCTCACTCTCATTGGCAATCATATGAATATGCATGTTAACAGTTTGAAGCAAGAACTGATTGAACCATGCCATTTTAGAGAAACATCTATGTAAAAACATAGTAATTAGGTTTCGTCTGTCTGGATGGTGTAAACCCCAATCATTTAGCTAGTGACTATAGCTTTCATTCACATTCTGAGTTTCAAGACAAAAATGAAGAAATCGGATGAAATGTCAACCCACAGGGACACTTCACCGAAGTTAGTCTACTTTTCAGTTGACGTAATATTATCCGTATGTGACGTAAATAAACAATGAATGACGTCATATCTTGCTTTTCTCAAAGCACTATGACGTCATATCGCTTTAAATGGCAAATCAGCATTTGGAATTGCTGACATGCACATTTGCCAATATCAGTAAGTTCTTACTCTTTACACCCTTATGGACAATGGAAAACATGTAAACGATTAATACATAAAGTTTATACATACAGAAAAACTTTTTTTTTAAACAATCACGTTGATAAATTAGACAAAACAATGGAATTTGAAGAAATACTTAGAAGCAACAAAAACCATGGAAGATAATGAAAGCCCGGGTGTTGATCCTTCCATATTGAGTTCTTTAAATTCGTTTAGAAAGATTTCGAAATTTGGGTCTACAGATTTATCACAGAAGCTGTAAATAATAAAATGATTAACCGCAGCAATGAGTAGGTGTGTAAACACATGTATCCCTACACCAAACATAGACAAGCACACTTTGAAGAATTGGCGGCCAACTCCGCTACTCCGCTAACTTTATAAAGTACTAAGCTTTTTGTTTTGTTTGTTGTTTAACGCCGCACTCCAGACTGGTTACATTCCAGGGAGATGCATCAGTGATAACATAAGACGCCTGTACGATGTCATGTTTTAAGAAAAGACCACAAGAAACCATGCTATTGCCTATCCATTCTTTTAAAAAAAGCGTTTGACGTAGTGTCCAAACATTACCTAATGGGTGTACTTGTAACATATGGTTTAGACAATCATATGATAAGATGAATTCTGTGTAATACAAAATGGTCATCGTCATCTTCTTTTATAACGAAAGTGGCTTAATACAAGGTGGTCCAATATCGCCCTGACTTTTCATCCTTGTGGCTGAAATACTTGGGATTATGAAAGGATGCACCACAGACATTAATTGGATAAAAAATCAAATGAAGAATATAAATTTGGACAATAATCAGATGACATGCAAGTCGTAGAGAAGAAATTCTTAGAACCTGTATTGCCTCTCAGGCTACTTTCACTACACTTTCATCACGAAACATGAACTTTGATACAACAAAAGATATTTGAATTGGTTGCATATCAGGAAATAATATAATACTGTGTCAGGTATTCCACTTTGACTGGTACTCTAAAGAGTTTGAAGCATAAGGAATCAAACTTAACACACGTCTGAAAGACCTTTGGGTAATAAATACCAGGAAAAGACTATACAAATTACAATATTAATATGCTACTTGCGAGCTAAAGAAAGAAAAGATTAACATTAATATGTATGAGTACAGTTAAAAAAACCTGTCATTATCTACTCCAGCACATTTATTCTCCTCTCTTCCCAACCCACAACAGGAATTTATCAATAAATAGATTTTTTTTTTAATTTGAGGGGAATGGCAAAGCAATAAATGTTATATTTGGGATAACACTTTCTCAGTAAAGTACAGATTATCTTACTTTAGGTGTTGAGTCCCGTCCGGGATTCGAACCCACAATGCCAGAGGGAGGCACCTAATCGCCAGCACACAAAATCAGCGATCTAACCCGCTCAGCCAACGAGGTTTCCCAAAACATTGAAAGTCTGACAACTGGTAGTCTAGATCACGTACTTTGTGTACCCCTCTGACACGTGTACATTGGTACGGCTCCCACGCCGAAAGCTATGAATACACAATGCCATTTAGAAAGTGGTCAAATGTAACTAATATTATATTTGGGATAATACTTTCTAAGTAAAGTACAGATTCTCGTACATTTTAGGTTGCGTCCCGTCCGGGATTCTCGATGGAAGATGTGAAGCCTCAAAACCATCAAATATGAGACCCAGCCATTTAAAACCTATCTTTTGAAAAAACAAACCCGATATGTAAAATAACTCTTCAGACTAGGAGCTAGCATAAATCAATGAAGAAGATATGCGATGGATTTGATGGAAAACATAATGGTAATCCTAGACATATAAATAATGTTATGTTTGAACCGATATGACTTAATCGTCCATTTCGCGAAGTTGATCTGTTTATGGGCAACGGGTATAAATGAGGCATGCACAGTGAACAATATATGTGTTGTTCAACTTGATTCACTCCTTTCGAGGAATTAAATAAAACTGTTTTATCATAAAGATACCTTCTTAGATTGTAACACAATGTTGTATAAAACCCCTATTCTATGGAGGCAAATGACAAATAATACATTTAGCATAAATAGTTATGACACAGGAATAAACAATAACATTTTCAACATAATGAGGACTCTTAAAGGTTCAATGCATTTGCACTATGATAAACTGATGGTAACTCATGACCTCCAAGCAAAACGTATATATGCAAAGCCGAAAGCTTATTATTCCTTTGTTTGTTCACGTCGCTATATAAGTGCAATAATCTTGGACTCGACGATAAACCCAATTCACCTCACCTCACCTTTGTTTGTTTGTGCAACTTTCAGGTGTTTAAGTGATGCACCCATTCATCTCTTAAGTTAGTCTATTTAATTTATTAATTCATTAATATATGACCCGTGAAGATCCGGGGTAGAATAGGTCTTTAGCAACCAATGATTGCCCTTAAAGGCGAATATGCTTGTCGTAAGAGACGACTAACGGGATCGGGTGGTCAGGCTCGCTGACTGTGTTGATGCATGTCATCGATTCCAGTTGCGTGGATCGATGTTTATGATGTCAATCACTTGATTGTCTGGTCCAGACTCGATTATGTACAGACCGCCGTCATATAGCTGGAATATTGTTGAGTGCGGCGTTAAACAACAAACCAACAAATCAAATCATTTATATATAGATATACATTTAAATATTTAAATGTATATAATTGCAACAGCGTTCAGTGTCATTGTATCCATCACCATTCAAATGCATTACGTCCTGAGATATGTATATAAAAACGAAAAAAAGGAACAAAACTACTATGGATATTATGACATTATCACATTCAGCAACCATGTCCTTCCGACGTCTATCGCTTAGCTGATGGATTTACTTCAGAATAACTGAGAGATGCAAATTATCTGGATTTACCCTTTATTCATTACCAACGCTTTTGTGTTTCTACATGATGTAAACATAATGATGTTTAAGATCTTACCTGGCACCTGGAGAGAATTGCTTATACATTCTCCAGTCGAACAGCAGAATGTGCATTTATCATGGTAAAACGGAATGCATGAAGAGGTCACGTGTTCTTGACAGTGCTGCAATGTAAATTCATGCTATTATGGCCAGTGAGTGCAAATAAACTTGACATAGTATAGACACTCTTTTAGGTAAGTTCGATTCCTTGGTTGAGTCATTCCAAAATACTTTTTAAAATGGTGCTTGCTGTTACCCTGCCCGGCGCTCGGCATTAAGGGGCTAAAACAAATACTGGCCAACTCGGAGTAAGTACTGCGTCTGAGTTGGTTCTAAGTGTGAAACTGGTATCTCAGTGGGCTAACACTAAAACCCGGATTAGAACAAGCAGCAACAAGAAAGGTATCGATGGTGTAAAATACACATATAAAAATGAGATCAATGTAACATGAAAATATTTGATGCATGGACAAAGATGGGGAGGTGCTAAACATGTTTCCAATTTCAAACGATGTGGTGTTGTTGCCTGATGGAGATACATCTGAAGGTCAGTGATGCTCAATGAACAGAACTATCCAATTCCAATCCAATCCAATCCCCAATCCAATCCAATCCAATCCACGCCAATCCAATCCAATCCAATCCAATCCAATCCAACCAATCCAATCCAATCCAATCCAATCCAATTCAATCCAATCCAATCCAATCCAATCCAATCCAATCCAATCCAACCAATCCAATCCAATCCAATCCAATTCCCAATTCAATCCAATCCAATCCCAGCCCAGCCCAGCCCAGCCCAGCCCAGGTATAAGTTGTTATGTCAGTGGCTCTGTTACCTCACTTTGAGTTAAAAGTTCTTACATTCCCGAACACGATCTTGTAGCCAGCATCATCTGTTGTGTTACACAAACAAAGTAATCTTACGCCTAGAAGAGTAAATTAAATTCTTATACTCACACTCATTTCATTGATCTTTGCACACGTTCCTGTCACTTTGCTGTTGTGGTCTGTTTCCATCTTGCAAAACTAGAAGTAATTATATTTACAGAACAGGGTGAATTAGCCAATTGATTATATCATGATACAGATGTTGCCAGTCTAACTGAAGATGTGTACAAGCTCGGATGTTGCCAGTTCATGTTTGGCTGTTTTCAGGCAGGTCATTCGATAATTTATCGTTTTTTCCCATGATGCTTGAGGGATTCGCAGTGAGATTTCATCATTCATAGGTTTTATTCGTTTTATTCGAAATCGTAAATTATGAAGATACCACTGGAGTCCTATTACTTCCGTCCCCCAATGGCCATGTGGATTGTGAGGAGGCCAAATGCTTTAACATTTCGCTCGTCACGCCGAAGGACCGGGTTCGATTGCCCACATATGTACAATTTGTGAAGCTTCTCTCTGGAGCTTTCCATCGTGATATTTCTTGAATATCAGTAAATGCGGCGTAAAACCACACTCACAATCATTAGCAATACAACTAAAGGAATCGATATATCATACTTCTCCAACACCACAGTGCAAAACTTCACAAGAATGGCCAATGCTGTTAACATCATAATGGTGGCAATTGTAACACGCCAGAGATTCCGCTGAAATGAAAAGAAAAATGTTTAATACCACTTTGACATCTATACAAGCGGGAAAAAAGTTTCTGTGCATCACCGACTGTCATGGGAAATAATAACTAAACGTAAACAAATTACCATTTTGCAAGAGAACAATAACTGGTGTCATTACGAGTGTCAACACCTGTCCTTTGTTAAAGTCAACGTCACCTCAGGCTTGAAGTGGGGCGGGGTCAATGGTCAGTTCACAAGTCAGCACCAGGTATGACCACCATTAGCAGCGACACAAGCTTAACAACTGCGCCTCGTGGATAACACAAGATGGTTGAGGAAGGCCTGCTGTCGGTCAAGGTTCTACTACACCAAATCAGAACCAGTTGGGTCAGTGCGGTTTTCGTAGGGAGTCTTCAGTGCAGATCGAGAGATATCTGCAGGCTGTGATTGGTGGATATTGTGTAAGATTGTTATGTCTTTTAAATGTACATCCATCCAGTTATTAAAACTGATCATGTTTTTCTTTATTTAGTACTGTCTTTTTCAACATGATGACTTATGCTGAATGTTACCACAGCTATTTTCATGTAGGTGACATTTGGTGCGAAACTGGGGGTGGTGTGTTTAGCTTCCTGTACTCGGAAAAGGAGCTGGCTAAGCTAGTCATTTTTTTGTTTTTATTGCTGCTTTAAGGCCAAACTATGCACACACGTACAGGTAATAGCTGTTGAATGCTTAGTTATTTAAAAAAAAATATAACGTTACTATAGAAGTCTATGGAAAAACATTTGGTTGTGTGTAACCTCAAACGTAAACGGCTGGTTTGGGAGTTTTTGCGTTTCGTGTCATTCCACACATATACAATGGGCGTAAACGTCTTGGTTGATAGGCGTTTCTTAGAACTTAACGGATGACAAAGTTGTGAAAGGTTTATGGATAACAACTTCTTTATTATCCCGCAATAGCGACGTTTCCATAGTTATCCTTATCCTCATCTTGCTTGACAACGGTAAAGGGAGCTATGTTGATTACACCGGCGGTGCGAGTGACACACGGTAGGTCCGAATGAGGCACTGTTTCACTTATTTTTATGTTTTACAGTTGTTCTGCGTATTAGCTATGCGCCTGAACTGAACTACTATCAGTTGACAAAAATACTTAAATAAAGATCTTGAGCGTTGCTGCTGTCATGTTTACCCACATAATAGCAGGATCATTGCCTATATTTGGGCATATATCAATATACATGCCCTTTTCGGTCAGGGGTCTGTAACGAACGACAGTTATTGTTGCTTTACACTTAAATGTAAATTTAACGTCGGTAATAAATAAACTACCACAGTCATTGTCGTTATGTCAGATACCAAAGAAAGTCCATGTGTGAAGGATTCTGTATGTGTCGAATGTCAAAGCTGGAACACACAATTCCAGAGATAAACGTTAGTTTTAACGTCTAATTATGATGCCAAGCACTAACTTGGTTGCTGGAGTGTCTTGTGCACCTCTTCATCTGTATCACAGCAGAAAGTGCACTTGTTCTCATGAAACGGAATACACGAAGGTGTCGCATGGCAGTGCTGCAATGTTAATGTAATTAACCATGGTGTGACGTGTTAGAAACTGGAGGAGACGAGGATATGACGTGGTAGAGACTGGAGAAGAAGAGGAAGGACGTGGTAGCGACTGGAGGAGACGAGGTTATGACGTGGTAGCGACTGGAGGAGACGAGGACATGACGTGGTAGAGACTGGAGGAGACGAGGATATGACGTGGTAGAGACTGGAGGAGACGAGGATATGACGTGGTAGAGACTCGAGAAGACGAGGATATGACGTGGTAGAGACTGGATGAGACGAGGATATGACGTGGTAAAGACTGGATGGAGACGAGGATATGACGTGGTAAAGACTGGAGGAGACGAGGATATGACGTGGTAGAGTCTTGAGGAGACGAGGATATGACGTGGTGAAGACTGGAGGAGACGAGGATATGACGTGATAGAGACTGGAGGAGACGGGTATATGACGTGGTAGAGACTGGAGGAAAAGAGGAATGACGTGGTAGCGACTGGAGGAGACGAGGATATGACGTGATAGAGACTGGAGGAGACGGGGATATGACGTGATAGAGACTGGAGGAAACGAAGACATGACATGGAAGAGACTGGAGGAGACTAGGATATGACGCGATAGAGACTGGAGGTGACGAGGATATGACGTGATAGAGACTGGAGGAGACGAGGATATGACATGGTAGAGACTTGAGGAGACGCGGATATTACGTGATAGAGACTGGAGGAGACGAGGAAATTACGTGATAGAGTCTTGAGGAGACGAGGATATGACATGGTAGAGACTTGAGGAGACGCGGATATTACGTCATAGAGACTGGAGGAGACGAGGAGGGGACATGACATTTTATACAATGGAGAAGAGGTCTTGAAGTTGTAAACAATAGATGAGAAGTCATGACATGGTAGAGAATGGAAGAGGACATGACGTGAGAGAGGACATGGTACACAGAGGCGGCGAAGATGACAAGACATGTCACGGAATGGCGTACAGTCATGACAATATACATAACGAAGGAGAAGAGGACATGAGGTGGTACAGAGGAGAGGGTACGAATGGAGGAGAAGAGAACATAACATGATAAAGTCGTGACATGACATGGTACGGAATGGAAGAGGCACATGACATGCTACAGACATTTCTTCAGGTATTTCATATTCCGCTATTGGCCATGGAAAACAACATTAGTAAGTTTTATAATAACATCTTAATGATTTTATTGTTTTACTTATTTTCTGTGAATGAAGAAGTTGGAATTATGCATTGCAAAGTAGCATCGCCTAACGTCGGAAAGAGAAGCTCCGTATGTCATTGTGAACTCACTGCCAGTTGATGAATATCTTCACAATGTCCATGTACTTTGGTGCTGTGATCTGTTTCCATTTTGCAAAACTGAAATAGATGAATTTCATTGACAAATACACTACTGCTTACAACTTCAACGACAACGCATTTCCAGCGATACGATAAATAATCCCATGTTAATTCCGATGATTGATAATCCTTAATTCATTAATTCAATTAATTCAGGATTATTTTGTTTAAGGCCGCACTCAGCAATATTCCAGCTACATGATCCCGGGCCAGACAATCCAGTGATTAAAATCATAAATATCGATCCACGAAATCGGGATACGATGACATGTTATCAACACAGTCAACAAGTCTGACCAACCGAATAATATATTCAAGTTCAATTTGGCTCAAAAAGTACTTGTACTTATTCCTCAGAATTTTAGGGAAACAAAATCCAACCTAATACAGAAATCCGGAAGTCAATAAATCAATCAAACCAAAATACTCTAATATCGCAACTATTAACAAATAACAAAAACATATTGCAAATGATTTGAAATACTTTATACTCGTTTGTACAGAAACATGTAAAACGGAAAGATTAAAAATCCTCCAGGTCAATGAGATATCAATGTGTTTTGTTTAATCGGCTATGAAAAGGTGTCATGTATAAAAGGTCAAAACCAGAGAATAACAAGTCGAAACAGAATGGTATATGAGTGGAACCATTTTCACAAAACGAGTATCTGCAGTTCTATTTCCTGAGCATCGCCTGTTTTCTAAATCAGTAGAAACACACATATATATAATACTCCCTGTTATTATCCACACTTTATCAATCAGATGTAGCACATGGATAGTTTTCTATACTGAAAACGTCTTGCAGTGCTAACAGAGTCAATATGACGTCAAAAATTATTTGCTATGACGTCATTACTATTGTGGTCATAAATCACGTCACGATGGTATTTGGATAATGTCAAAAATGATGAGAAGCAGGTGAAACTATTATTATACACATATTTTTAATCACCTCGCTCATTAACAATATATATAATTACACGAGCATGTGTGTCATACAGATTAAACGTTATGACTGTCAGAATTCTTGTCATTTGGCTAGAATATTGTGTGTCGTTAAACAACAAACAAAGAAACAATATTGTATTTCCCGAGCGAGAACGAGGGAAATACACGAATTATTATCACCAGTTTCGTAAAAACAGCATCCCTCACGTATATGTGTTTATTCATGATACTGAGAGACCACAGGCCTATAGTACATGTTACATAGTAATGGGTGCATATACATTTAAAAGGTAACACATTTGGAACTTCTTAGCTTCATAGCATGCAATATGTACATTGACAGCTTTTTCGTTATTGCTAAATTCTTACTTGACATTAATGTAACACATTTCTGTAGACTTGGATAACGGATATAATATTTATCAATAAACTGTTTTCTGAGTTCAGCATACAAGGGACAAAGAAGTAAGAAATGGTATTCATTTTCTAGTGTTTAAATCACAAAACTGACAAATTCTGTGTTCTCTCACGATCCCCATATATCTTTCCGTCTCTATAAAGAGTTCGTGTGAACCGCATCTGAATCTTGCAAGTGCAATTCGAAATGTTTTTAATCTAATACGTATTGTTGCTCTCCACGGAAGCTGTTTTTAAAGAGGGAATAACTTGATAGTTTCTTTGATACTGATCAGGAAAAATGCCAATTTTGAATGTACATATCTTTCAGTGTCTGAGTGAAAGCATCTTTGAAATGATTTGGTATATACGTATCCTGTTCTGTCCATATATTACCGTAACCATATGAATAAAGTTGATGCTTAACAGAAGATGCCCAGTTAGCCTGTCCTTGTTGATCATAGAGTAATAACACGTTATAACAATTCTTTAGATATCTTTTTGCAGGCATTTTAACTAATTTAATCAAGTATTTTATCTTCTTTAACTTTGCAAACATAGTTAATGGGTATCTTCCACATTCTCCATAGACCATTAGATCAGACGTACTAGGTTTCACTTCAAGGACTCTTTTGCATGCATATAAATGTACTTTTTCTATAACATCAATCATTTCTAATCCCCAAACTTCTGCTCCATATAACAAAATTGGGCTTATTTTTGTATCGAAAATCTTAAAGAATGTATTATAGGTTATATTTCCAAGAACTTTCATATGTTGAAGAATTCCAATTAGGATCTTCTTAGCTTGTACAGCAGCCTGGTTAGCATGCATCTTCCATGACAATCTATTTGTAAAATATACACCTAAGAACTTATAGGACGATACAACATCTAATGAATGTCCTTGATAAAACTATTTCTCCCTTCTGGCTAGTGTACCACCATTTTTAAAAACAATAACTTTTGTTTTATTCTTGTTGACAGATAAATTCCATTCTTTGCTTTGCAATAACATTCCAGCTGATTAATTTGCTTTTGTAGTCCAGGTACTGTGCTTGGAAACATTACTATATCATCGGCAAACAAAAGAAAAAAATAACTAATAATAGTTTCCGGGTGAAGTAGGATGTCATCAGAACAGTTCTGCTGAATTTGTTGAGCTAATTCATTGAAAAAGAAAGAGAACAAAAACGGACGTAAAATGCACCCTTGCTTAACGCCAATTTTGTTTTCAAATGTGTAAGACACAGTACCGTTATTTCGCACACAAACCTTCACATTTGGATACATGCAGCACATTAACTTTCCAATTCTAATGCTGAGACCATGTGCTTTGAAAAGTGACCATAATTTATTTCTGCTAACAGAATAAAAAACTTTAGAGAAATCTACTGGTACTTCTGTATTGTTGTTTGCAACCTAAATATATTATCATTTGTCGAGTATCCTTGCCTGAAACCAGACTGAGACTCACTAATCTTTTCGTAAGTATCAGCCCTAGAATATATATGAACACTTTGCTAAAAATGCTGGATAACACAATGCCTCGATAGTTATTTGTATCATTCACTGAACCCTGTTTATGGAGAGGGACGATTATATCAAGTGCCCAGTCTTCAGGAAAATATGATGTTTCCAGCATAATATTAAAAATCAACTCTAGATATGGTACAAGGATATCTATAGAATGTTTAAAAAACTCTGATATAAGTTTGTCATATCCAGCTGATTTACCATTTTTAAGATGAGAAATGTTTTCTCTTATTTCATCACTCGTCATCGGAGTCTCGTGAGTACTTTTTTAAAGTGATCATACCAATTTTCGATACTAATATTATTATGACTGTGTGGAGTTGTCCCTAGCTTTTTAAGAGTTGACCAAAATACTTTTTTAAAATTATGAATGTTTTTTCTCAAGAAGTTCCTGTTTCATTTCATAATATTCAGCTTTCTTTTTTCTACATCTTTCGTTATACTGATTCCGGATGCGTTGGTAATTGTCCAATGAAACCAAATCTTTTTTCCTTCGAAATATATTTCAACATCTACATCTTTCTTTTTTAAATAACTCACAACAACTTTCATACCACTGACGATGCGGTTTCTTAATGCAAACTTTTCTCTTCATATCTGATGCAGCCATTTATAAGGCTTCAGTGATATATTTTACACTAGCATCGATGCTAACGAATGCTGTATTTACTGCCCTTTCAAGTAAATAAGATACTTCATCTGATGTCAAATTATATCTAAAGTTCTCAGCTCTATCGTGGACCCATGTAAATCTGAAAGATTCATTAATAATTTGATCACTTTTAATCTGTTCAGTTTTTATGAAACGTACGTAAATCCATTGTGAGTGGAAGATGTGATGACTCAGGACGTGAGCGTATGTCAAATCTACTGCATATATTAAACAACTCAGATGAACATATTATTTAATCAACCACGCTCGCACCTTGATTTCCTATAAAAGTGAAATCCCCTACACCCGCGTCTGATCCACATCTTCCATTCATAATATGGATGTTTAGAATACTGCACATATCTAACAAGCATTTACCAAACCTGTTTATAGTTGAATCTACCGAAAATCGTTTCATGTTAAAACTATCCAACAGAAACTCCAACCCGTTATAAATCATTACCCTCCATGTATTCAAGAATATCGTGTTCAACAAAATCAGGTAGTGTGCCAGTCCTAGAGTTGAAATCACCTCCGATGATAACATACACATTGTCACAATTAGAAAGCATATGCAACAGATCGTCTTGTAATAATGAGATGCCTTTTTTGCATTGACGTAACAGGTTATTGGTGAATATATACACATGCATATAATACGTCTTTCTTTAGACCACATATTTCTTTATCTAGTAAAATAAGTATACCACTCCCACACACTTTGGTCCGCTTCACAAGTGCTAAACTGTTTCTGATTAATACTGTTACTGAACCACCTGAGTGTCGTCCCCGGGTAGATATCCGCTCACCAACCTTTGTGTGTATAGTAAAACCACTGAATAAACCACCCAAATCTGTCTCCTTCAACCATGTTTCAGTTAGCCCGATAATATCGAATAAGTTAACAAAGGTAATATATTCACAATCGTCTACTTTGGATTTTAGTCCAGACACGTTCCAGAAATTAAATTTTATGGACCCAATCAACAAAGGGGGAATTGTAGGTGAACCTGTTTGACACAGCCTCCAATCATTTTGGCCCGGGCCACCCCCTTTCTATTGTTTGTCTTCTTTCTCGTGCTGGGGCGGAGTGATCGAGGCCGAAAGTCAATTCTGTTTTCTTCACCCTGCCTCCGATTACCGTTGTTCCTGGTTCCACCATATTTTGGTCTAACATCACTATCCTGAGTCTGTGCAGGACCATTTCTTCTCTCTGCGTCACGTTTTATGTCCTGGGCAATTTTTCCTCCTTTGAAGAAAAACCTTTTATTAGGATTTTCAGCGCGTAATCTGTTACGTTCACGTCGTTGGTTATACTAGGGGAGTTCAATAAGTCTTGCAACATCAATATAAAACCAAGTCGCAGAATATCTTTTGCACTTTTACTTTTCAATATTATCCCCATTTACCTCAATACACTTATTCCATTTGTCCTTCAGCCTTTTAATACCACTTTTATAGAAATCCGTAGATTGGCCCTCTAACAACGCCTCTGTGGCAGCCTCTAGGTCCTCGTCATCCTAGGGCAGATTTCATTTGCCGGAACAGGAAATAGTCACTGGGGGCTAAGTCTGGGCTGTAGGGTGGGTGATTTAACTGTACAGCCCAGACTTAGCCCCCCGTGACTTAGCCCCCGGATTTCAATAAAAGTGGTATTAAAAGCTTGAAGGACAAATGGAATAAGTGTATTGAGGTAAATGGGGATAATATTGAAAAGTAAAAGTGCAAAAGATATTCTGCGACTTGGTCTTATATTAAAGTTGCAAAACTTATTGAACGCCCCTCGTACGTTAGGTCACTAGCAACCCCGAATCCCATCTCTCTCAGTATACTAGTACCTCTCATGCTCACCCCTTGCATCATGCCCATCCAATGAGTCATTTTCACTATGAGTGGGCGTGGTTGGTTATCTTCCCTTATAGATAGTCTATGTGCACGTTCAACATCTCTTGACACTAGCTGGGGAAGTTTGTTTTCTTTATTTTTCTATCTCTGTTAATAATATCCCCTGCATGCATCATAGGACTCACTATCTCCTTCAGGAACATCATAAAGAATTAAATTGTTTCTTCTACTATGTCGTTCTTGACTTTCAACTCTTTCCTCCAAACTGTTAACACCATCGCCATAACCATCAATAGCATCTATTCTATCGGAAACAGCATCAATATCAAGCCTTTAGATTGCCTGTTCTTCTTTGTTGCTGTTCACCTCGTCTCGAAGTTCACGAACATCGTTCTTGATTGTCTGGATTTCAGCTTTAACAGATTCAATATTTTGAGTTAATCTAGCTTCCGATTCCTTTATCTGTTCAATTATTGCACACTTTAGCTCATCAAAGTTATCTCCTTTAAGTCCAGGATTAAGTTCAATATCTCCGGAGAGATAGATAAGTGTCACAAATGGCTGTCGCCTAAATTCCAAGGTATTGTTCAGATTTCGGTATGTAAACAATGTCGATTGTTTGTAGACATGTTCACAAATCTCACCTTCTGAGAACAACGATGATGATGGTATGAGGGTAGGTAATGCCGATTGCATCGCCGATGCTGTAGTAGATCCCAAATACTAGCTCGTGAGAAGTAGTGTTGTACACAACATCAGACCGTAGGACATGTAGGTTCCTGTTGTCCACTCCGCCGTCGAGGTGCAGGAGAGAACTGTCTCTACTTGTCGTTGTCCTCTAGGAGTTACAAATGTACCGATTCGTGACCTCCATGTTTCTATGGATATTTTGTAACGTGAACGAAGCATCCCTCACATGCGAGTGTGATAATTTATTTATTAGCCATTCCTTCGTAATCCCTTTGAGCTCCACTTAAAAAAAAGCACTGATAACCACCGCCGTCTTTAAGAACTACAATTGTTGAATGACGTCAACAATCTTCAGCCATGACGTCGGTTCTAATGAGATGTCATTTCGACCTTACGTCATAATAAGATTCGAATGACGTCCAAAATACCATCCGGATGACGTTTGTTTGTTGTTTAACGCCGCACTCAGCAATATCCAAGCTATATGACGGCGGTCTGTACATAATCAAGTCTGGACCAGCAATCCAGTGATTGGCATCGTGAACATCGATCCACGCAATTGGGATCGATGACATGCATCAACCAAATCAGCGAGCCTGACCACCCGATCCCGTTAGTCGCCTTTTACGACAAGCAAAGTCGCCTTTCACAGCAAGCATGGGTTGCTGAAGACCTATTCTACCCCGGATCTTCACGGGTCCATCCGGATGACGTAAACGATACACTAGTGCACGTGAAGTGATAAATGCACTAGTGCGCATACGTTTTTATATGAACTTGGTTAATACTAAAGCTATGGGTTATAAAAGAGAAAAACTGACCTCTCCTTTGTTACATTTCAAAACCTGACAAGAATGCTGAACGTTGTTAACATCATAATGATTACAATTGTAGCAGTCCAGGGAGGCCGCTGAAAAAGAAGGGGAAAAACAGCATGTTACTGAATTTTTCCCGAAGATATTGTGCTTCCTGATGATCTGTTTCTTTGAGGACCTAATGTCTGCTTGGATTTGAAAAAAAACAAAAATCACGGGAAATGGCCAAGAGAAGTTTAACTAAGGCATCCCCATGGGAACCAATGGGGCTCCCCATCTTGGAGATATGTTTCTTTATGCATAAAAATTATTAATTTCTGCTCGGATTGGCAAAAGTCATCACTTAAGCTTCATGTGTATCGGTCATCTAATATCGTTCATTAATGGTCAAAAAACTAATTTCCTTCCACTGATTTACCCACCTGAACGAGAAAAAAAAGAGCCCGCCTCATCTGTTTCATATTTAGATCGATGCATAGAAATTCAGAGTCACAAATGTATTCCCACAAGACTGCATGACAGGATGACTTCAACTTTCCCTTTATGTCGAGCAATATACTCCAGCCTTTTGTGTCTACATTTCAAAAGGTTTAAGGTACAATCGAGCATGCTATCAAGACAGCTGTATCCCCGCTAGATCAGTCACATCAACTTCCTATTGATTGCGGCGAGCTACAAATCGGATACAATCGGATTTAAATGTGATGGTAACTCCACCTTCGGTCACTCTTTGATGCCTCCTGTATCTAGAGAATCTCGGGGAAAATTTAGAGTACGCGTCAGATAATGGTGACGTATTAGTATAACTCGGCCACATCCGTTGTGATTCCGAGTTATTCCGGGTATTTACAAAGCTTGTGGTAAGAAGGACTAAACGGATGGCGAGTTCGAACCCTTAAGGCGTGGCCGTACCCATAATATCAATCACTGGTTGATGAAGCCAGACTCGATTACTTACATATATGGGACCCGTCAAGATCCGTGGTATAATAGGTCTTCAGCAACCCAAACTAGCATGAATAGGCGACTAAGATTGTCGTAAAAGGCTTGCTGACTTGGTTGATGCATGTAATCGATCCCATATTGCGTGGATCGATGCTCATGGTATTAATCACTGGATTGTCTGGTCCAGACTCGATATATTTACAGACCGCCGTCATATAGCTGGAATATTGCTGAGTGCGGCGTTAACCAACGAACCAACCAGCCAACCAACCAATTGCGCAGAGGGATGCTTATGATGTCAATCACTGGATTGTCTGGTCCAGACTCGATTATTCACAGACCGCCGTCATATAGCGGGAATATTGCTGAGGGCGGCGTTAAACAACAAAACTTACATGTATGTACAATAATATTACTATTATTAAGCAATAAACAGACAAAAATATTCTTCCTCAATTCAAGGAATAAGGAAATGTTCAGATACAGTTTTGGAAACACGTACCTGTTGAAAGTCCTAAGCTGAACAACACCAACACTATCATCTTGTCAGCACACAATAACTGACGTGACTAGACGCTGTTTGTAGGTCATGACCGTTTCCTAGATTAGTGTCCGTGTTCCAGTTCCATACATGCACGTCAATATGATATACTGAACAACAAAAGTTCCTGTGACATTGAATAAGATTTAATTCAAAGTAATGTTTTTTACCAAATCTGAAACAATTTCGGTTTGCAACAGGAAAAGACTTCTGTACGTGTTCAAATGGTTTAATTTGCCACACTGACTTCAGAAAATGCGTGATTTCATATAAAGAACATGAACATGACAAAATGTCATTTTATTAATCAATAGCGTGTGTGTCACCTCTGGTTGCGATGCAAGCAACACATCTTCGTCTCATGGAATGGACCAGGCGTCGCACAAAGTCCTGTGGGATATCTGTCCATATCTGCTGGAGCATGTTTCGAAGTTCCTGGAGTGTCTGTGGAACCCGTGGTTGACGTCGAAGGCGCCGATCCATCTCATCCCACATGTTCTCGATAGGTGAGATTTCAGGGGAGCGAACCGGCCAGGGGATGACATTCACGTTGTTTTCTTGAAGAGAATCCTGAACAAGTCGAGCAAAATGAGGCCGGGCGTTGTCATGTTGAAAGGTAATGCCTGGGCCATGACGAAGCAAAAACGGTTGAACAACAGGGCCGATGATCTCGTCGCGATAGCGCTGTCCATTGAGATTTCCCTCTACCACTATAAAACGGGTCCTCTGTCTTGCTGTAATCCCACCTCATACCATAACACTGCCGCCCCCGAGCCGATCTTCTT
Organism: Haliotis rufescens; assembly: GCF_023055435.1. Taxonomy (NCBI): domain Eukaryota; kingdom Metazoa; phylum Mollusca; class Gastropoda; order Lepetellida; family Haliotidae; genus Haliotis; species Haliotis rufescens. The sequence continues at coordinate 38,659,158 of NW_025964372.1, read as the reverse complement.
CCATGACACAATGATTGACGTTCACCTCGACGTCGGTACACTCGAATCCGTCCATCGCCTTGGCTGAGGTGAAAACGATACTCGTCAGTGAATAGAACTTGTCCCCGCTGCATGGCCGTCCAGCGTAGACGCTCTCTGTACCATTGTAGACGTGCTTAACGGTGGTTTCCTGTCAAAATGGGACGTTTAGTGGGTCTTCTGGCGACAATACCTGCACATCTGAGGCGGCGACTTACGGTTTGTGAAGATATTCATCGAAGGCCAGGGGTGCTTCTTGCAGTCACTGTTGCTGGCTGGAATCGATTTCGTAGGTGTGTTGTTCGAATCCAGTTATCTTGTCGATTATTGGTTACGCGTGGCCTGCCACTCCGAGGATGGTCTCTGATTGCATTCATCTGTTGCCAACGTTGCCATAAACACCAAATGGTGTTTCTGTGGACGTTAAATTGTCATGCAACATCACGTTGACTCTATCCTGCTTCAAGCATACCAATGGCTCGCAGACGCTTATTTTCGGACAGGCGTGGCATTTCGTAATGTTGAAAAATTGCGTAATTTTGTTGTTTTTCTGAGTGGTTGTTGTCAGCACGATGTTTAACAATGCATATGGAATCCCGTTAACGCACATGTTTTTATACCCATTCTTGGGTAATGAAATGCATGGGGCTTGCATAAAAGTCAACTGTTGCATGGAATGCATGCTTTTCTGTAGCAGTTGCTTTATTGTGACTTAATTCCATACATGTACTTCGATATTGAAAACCAAACTTATTTGTTTGAAAAATTCACTAAAATATTTGTGTCACAGGAACTTTGGTTGTTGAGTATATAATAATATACAAAATATATAATGAAGGAATTAATATGCATTTCATACAAATACTTATTGAAAACTTGAATGTGGTCTAATATGGCTGGCGGCCATTATTTTGCATAAATAAACGTTCTGAAATAACCGATTCTGTGACTTTGATGTGAGAAGGATACGCCATACACCACCTGTTGGACTTCAGCCCAGATTTCATGACCTTAACAGCAAAAAACATACAAGTGAAATAAATAGGTCAGGTAACAGAACTGTGAAAATAAGTATGGACGTCCTGTGGAATCTTCCAGACCGCTCCGTGGTCTAGTGATAGAGCGTCTGCCCGGAGAGCGGAATGTCGGCAGTTCGATCACCGGCCGCGTCATACCAAAAGACGTTAAAAGATGTTACTTGTTGTTACCCTGCCTAGCGCGAGACATTGAGGGGATAAAATAAAAAAAGTGGTCGGCTCGGAGTCACATACTGTGTCTGAGTGGGGTATTCTTGTTAAACTGCGGAATGGTATCTCAGTGGGCTAGCAATTTTAAATCGTCCGGACTAGTACAAGCACACACACACACACACGCGCGCGCGCGCGTGCACGCACGCACGCATGCACGCACGTACGTAGCTATTAAGTGCAATAATCTTGAACGCGACGTTACACCCTATTTCACCTGATATGATGTCTCCATATAACAGAAAGGTTGGTTTGAATTGGGTATTCGGTAAAGGTCTATCGAATGCACCGATTTACAGCAGTGCGTTGGCATGCGTGACATGTTGTTTGTTGTTTGACACTGTTTCCAGCAATATGTCAGCTATATGGTGGCGGTCTGTAAATTATTTGAATCTGGACCAGACAAACCAGTGATCCATGCCTAACCAGTCCACCCTATTCATTTGGTCGCCTCTTACGACAGCACAAGTTGCAGTGATCAATTCTAACCCGGAATCCCAAGAACGAGCAAACCAAACACAACCTTCATATCTGACACCATATAACACCCCCGACATGCCAAAACACTGTATGTAGGTCGTTGTGATTGGGCTAGTTTCAAAATTATATATTTGTATTCCAGCTGCATACATTTTGCAAATTTCTGCGTTGTACTATATTTTATATGTTTTATGTCTTCCAGCAACATAACGCCTCCCCTTACACACACACACACACACACACACACACGCACACGCACACGCACACACACACACACACACACACACACACACACAAAAGCAGTAAATGAGTTAGTTTTCAAAGTTCACTGGTTGAACCAAAATGTAACACCAGAATTCCAGCCTAGTTCGGCAAGGGTGGAAACTGGACTTTTGTAGTCAGTTAAAGCCCTTGCCTCGGGAAGATGGTCATCGGCCAAGATAACACACAATCAACCAGGTCACACAGTCAATTGAGTTGTCTCGTACGACACGAATGAATCTCCTGTCCCACTAAAACCGGAAGAAGTGAGGCGCGGCTTGTACAGGACGCAAGAGGATATTTTACTTTAGCTTCAGAGCAAGGAGAAAGAAGCGATTATATGTTTTGTTGTTAGTTTGTTGTTTAACGTCGCATTCAGACATATTCTAGCAATTTGACAGCAGCCAGAAAATAATATAGGTCAGACAATAAATGGCTGATTTTGAAAACAAGGTCAGACGAGTGGTTGATATTATGAGTAACGCCCCATGCCGTCGGGTACAATGACACGTTATCAAACAACAAAGTCTGACCACCCGATCCATTTAGTCGCTTGTTACAAGGAGGGGTTACTTTGACCCTGTTCCAAACGCGAATCCCACAGGAGACGCCCCACAAACATAGGTGGAGTTTCCACGCAGAAACAAAATCTATGTGAAATTGGGGATATGAAATTCAAGCAGCCAGTAGGCACCCCCAAGGGCAACTATAGTCTCATCTACTTCATGATCTGTTTCTTTATGCTCCTGAATCGGGATGACTGCTCGTATTGGCAAAATCAAAAACGAGAATTTGGCCAATTATAACCTGCTTATTAAATGACCGCTCGTAAAATATCCAATTGCAAGGACGAAATCCCGTCGTGATATTTCAGGAATACAGTAAACTACGGTTATAACGTATGGTGGTGCAGTAGTATCTGCAAGTGATTGCCGAGAACAGTGTTGTGGGATCGTGTGCACACACTCTCTTGTGTCCGATGTTTGTTTGTACCACTGCCTGTGACACATCGCCACAAATAACACATAGTATATTGTATAATGTTTCAACTTCGAACGGTATTATTAAATGGTTTTAAAAGAATATAGCCTTATCTACCACATTCGTGACCAACTCGTCCGATTCCGGTATTGGCGTATGAACACTGGAACTACTTCAAACAAGAACGATAACTCTTATTCTGCCCGCGTCTTGTAGAAAAATTAATGTAGGTGTCACAGGAGCGCTCGCTTATTCCTGTTTTAAAAGTACTGAACCTCTCTGATATAAATATGTTTTTTGTACAAAAGTATATTTGGCAAGCCATCTAACTCATACCAACATAAACTGACCTCATTTGTTATAAAAATATCTCCATCTGTTCCATTACATTCGAAAATTAGTGGCATATGCTTACTTCGACCACGCTGTCTATAAACCTACGCTGACTTAAAATATTTAAACCATCTATGTGAAGCTATGAAACAATCTATCAAAATGCAGCCCTGGTCAGTTTGAAGATACAACAAAACTTTAAAAGTATTCGACCAAACTTGTTCACAAAATCATCGAAAGTTGTCTAAGGCGCCGCGATTCCCTGTGCAGAGTTGCGTCCCTTGGATACGCCAGAAACCTATGATTGTGGGTTCGAATCCCGGTTCGCCCCGATTATGTTTCTAGGTTTCTCAGCACCATATCCGTGCTCGTTGGTTTCACTGAAGTGATAAAGGTCTGAGACCTGCATCACTTCGGGCTTTCCTCCAAGGTTAAAAAGTATGCGTCGTTTATCTTGCTGCTAGAACCTTCAATATTCCACAACAGAACAGTTACACTATGGTGTGGAGTCCGGCCGAAGTCCTATCTTTATTTTGTCTTTTGCTTGTGGTCAAGATGTCGTAATGCCTTTCATTCATTTGGAGTAGATGTCGTTGCCGTATACTTGACCACAGTTGTCCAGTCCCTGGTAGTAGTGAAAAGGTCATGTTGGTGACTTCCGGTCGTCTTGTTAATGCTCACTGTGGTGTTAACGGTAGTTTGGGTGTCTGGTGGCTGAAAGTCGTTTCAGTGTGTGGTGAAGGTTTAAACATTAGTTCCCCAAGCATGTTTTCCCATCTCGCGATGTTCGGGGATCACCCGTCGTTAATGTTTAGTCAAAACACTGTAAATACCTACTGATAATTTTCTTGGTTTGTTTGATCATTGTTAAACGCCGCACTCGGCAATATTCCAGCTATATGACGGCGGTCTGTAAATAATCGAGCCTGGACCAGACAATCCGGTGACTGATATCAAGGACATCGATCCACGCAGTTTGAATACGATGACATGCATCAACCAAGTCAGCAAGCCTGACCACCCGATCCCGTTAGTCGCCTCTTACAACAAGCATGGGTTGCTGACGACCTCTTCCAACACGGATCTTCACGGGTTGATGCTATGATGAGTTGGGTTTTTTATTCCATAGTGCTATCAGATTGTCATCTATAAGAGCAAACTTGACCAATAGGGATCGTGGTCGTCCACTGTTCCTTTTATGACCATACGATGCGCACGTAAAATATCACATGGTGTTCTTATCCTACTTGTGACATACTCTGTTTATAAAGTTACAACTCTCTTGTTCCTGGAATTATTGCCCTCTGCTATACCACATTATCTCTACATACGTTCTAATAAGCATGGTACTTATCGCAGTACACTGGTAATTATAAATAAAGTAATGTGAAATGGGTCTCAATCTCCTTTCAGAATACTGCACGTGCGCGTTTGTGCGGCTGCTTGAACTTGTCTTGACTGATGCTGATTTTCTAGTGCTAGCCCACTGAGATACCATGCCGCAATTTCACATGGATATCCCACTCAGACACAGTATACTGACTCCGAGGCGACCAGTCCTTGTTTTAGCCTCTTAATGCCGAGCGCCAGACATGGTAACAACAAGTTCCATATTTTAACGTCTTTTGGTATGACGCGGCCGGGGATCAAACCCCGGACCTTCCGCTCTCCGGGCGGACGCTCTACCACTAGACCACGGAGGCGGTCATTGTTTAATGCCCTAAGTACCATTTTTCAACATATTTCTGGCATGAACCACCGATTTTCCCTCTCCGAGCAGACGCTGTATCGAGACACGGCCTGCAGTCTACTGACATGCATCAACATTCATCACGATCGGAATGCAGTACCAAAGCACTTCCAGGCAGCAAAAAGCCTAAAATATTTTATATATATTCACGTGTTTATTTAACAATGGCACATAGCACACAATACCAACTAACAACACGTCTACACAATGTGATGTCAATAAAACTGACTAGCGGTGGGGGGCGTCCGTTCCGTGTTTTACAGACTTCACACGCAACGATGGAGCTTTCTATCCAGCCTATCAAGACCTGGAATTACGTTACCATTTGCATAAAAATACCATCTTTCCAAATGTTTGTTAAGTCAGACTGATGCAGTTACTTTCTGGTGTCCCAAGCCGTGATATTGCTGGAATATTGCTAAAAGCGGCGTAAAACCATACTCAATCACTCACTTGTTTTATTACTTGCTAAAGGTAGGACAGGACAGGTTAACCTTTTCGCGAACACCTGGTGTCATCACTGATCTTCAGTAATCCATTCATATATTTTTCACAGCTATTTTGCCTTTTACGCCAACTGGAACCAGTTTCCACGGACTATCAAGACTGTTTACTGTCCGGCGTTAACGTTTTATATACAAGAAACACACCTGTCTGGTTTTAGCCATTGTATACAGTCCAAGTGAGCAGTTACACTGGCATGTTGACAACCTGCTCAATGAAGACTTCACCTGAAGCGAACGGACAGCGTTTCACTAAACAAAAGAAGAATTCAGTCATAATATAACAATTGCTTTTTGCTATATTTTTAGACCAGGACAATTCAAGCAAATTTGATGTAAACGAGAGGACGGTCGCTGCTAGATTTAGACCACGGCAAGGGTAGCAGCCTGGATGTAAGCGAGGGGAGATCGCAGCTAGATAAAGACCAGGGCAAGTCTAGCAGCCTGGATGTAAGCGAGGGGAGATCGCAGCTAGATAAAGACCAAGGCAAGTCTAGCAAACTGGATGTAAGTGAGGAGTGATCGCTGATCGATTTAGACCAGGGCAAGTCTAGCAAACCGGATCGCTGCTTCATTAAAACCAAAAGCTATTTTTATGTTTAGTTTTTCCCTCTTTCCTTAAGGTATTTGCGATTAGAATCCGTAAAAATGTAATTACATTTGTCTGGCCTATACATGTACACCCAAAACACTCGAAGTGACGTCATAAAAAATCATAGGCATTTTGAAACAAGGGTGAGAGACCCACCCACGAGGAAATGAATTAGTATCGTTGCAAACTTGGACAGATAGCTCCAGCGTCAGGTTCTACCTATTCATTTTCTTCTGCATAGTAAAACACAATTACATGAATATAACAGTATACATGCAAGTCGATTTTATTGATATCTTCATAAGCAAAATGTCTTCGTAGAACTAGACATCTTAAAGTATGACAGACAATAAGCGTATGCATATTTATGAACACACGTTTGCATAGATTCGATATTTGAGAAAACACAGAAGGCAGAAATGTCGGCAATTTCTTTCAGTTCGATTCTCGGCAGCGTTAGCACGTGACCAATGTCTAGGTGAGACGAGTGCATGCTCCTAAATCTCACGCGGAGCCCGTGCAAACACGTCATATCTTCTTTAGCTTGTGAACCATCTCCTTTCCCTTGAATATGCTTTTCTGAAGAAACAATAAATGGGACAAATGTCATATACGCCTGGCAGAACGTTTCGGTTTAAAACCAGAGCACACATTATTTCATTCAAGCATTTTCGGGAACAATGTTTTTTAAAGAAAAAAACCCAGATATCCTGCGTCGATTTAGCCTTTACTCCCAGATTAAGCTGACATTGTCCAGAGCGGCGTCAAACCCACCCACTGCTCCTACGCCGTGACATTGAAAGTTATTGTATTTCTGTTTGCTGATTCAGCAATATTCCACTTATAGGACGGCGCCTGTAAATCATCAGACAAACCAGTGATGGATATTATGAGCAACCTTCCACCCCGCCGAGATACGATGACACGCAATCAACCAAGTCAGTGAGTTTGACCACGCATCAATTAAGTCGCATCTTCCGTTGAATTATCATGCTTAGGCAATCTAAGTAGTTTTTTATCGTTTTTTCCCTCGTTTTTTCTTTTTGTAACTCTTTTCGTTTAATCTGAGGTTGAAGGAAACAGAATGTGATTCGCGTTGCCAAATATCAGATTTATTAAATACTCCCATGAATTTTGTAAGAAGCGACTACGGGGTCGTGTTGTCAGACTCCTTGACTTGATTGATGCATGCCATCATATCCCAATTGCATAGATCTATGCTCATGATGTCAATCACAGGAATGTCTGACTGTTTACAGGCCGCCCTCATACAGCTGGAATATTGGTGAGTGCGCGTTAAACAACAAACAAACAATAAATAAATACTCACGTATTCCAGGTAGTCTCCGACTACCCGTGTGTCTGTCTCCCACTCCCGCTTCACCTCGCCATCGATCGAAAACTTCATCTTGCTGGTCAGCACGTCACCGTCGACTACGACCACGCCCTGACAATTCAGAACATAGTCACAGATAATTGTACCATCGGTAATACTTCCCAGGTACCTATACACTGCCTTCCCCCCATCACCCGCGAATACATACGTCCGGAAAAGCCTGGTTCCAACGAGAGGTAGGCCTTCCAGTACTTCGACCAATGAGAGCTCACACTTACAGATCACAAACGGCATCTTCCCGAGGCAAGAGAGTTAACTGACTTTAAAAGTCCAGTTGCCACCCTTGCCGAACTAGGCTGGAATTCCTGGGCTCGATCGTAACGCCACCCGTGGTTATTACGAGTTATGTCCCTTCTAAGCCTCTCCTATGGACCAATCAGATTCCATCACTTGCATTTGTTTCCAAAAAAATGGCGGCGCCCAGTCAAGACGATCCGATCGATACTCAAGATCTATATTGTGATAAAACGGGTCTTACATCGCGAAGTGCATCAAATCATGCGAGCACCTTGATTAAAATCATTAAAAGGTTTGGAAAATATCTGTTGACAACGAGTTGGCGGTGCACATGCTTTGCAAATCCTGCAATCGACCGAAATGTGCAAGACAGTTTTCAAACCGAATTTCGATTTTGTTGCGAGATTTTGATTGAACTATGCATAGACTCGTTAGTGCAGCCAAACTGTGACTCCATAATACCAGCCTAGTTCGGCAAGGGTGGAAACTGGACTTTTAAAGTCAGTTAACTCTCTTGCCTCGGGAAGATGCACAAACGGTAATTCTTCGCGCTTATCAATATGTACTCTACGCATCGGGGGCGGTCAGGTAGCCTAGTGTTCAAAGCGTTCGCTCGTCACGCCGAAGACCCGGGTTCGATTCCCGACATAGGTACAATGTGTGAAGCCCATTTTCTGGTGTCCCCCGCCGTGACACGCATCGCACACGGATCTTGCAAGGATCAGTGCTCATTTGAAATCCCAGAATAATGAACGGTCTCTTTTCATGGGCTTACTAAAAATAGATACGACACCACGTGTATTCACGAGAAAGTACGGGATACGAGCAAGGCGATATCTTCTTAAACAAAATAATAGAAAAAAACTAGATAGGATGTTCAAATGTAAAGGTTATATATTCACATTTCAAGATAGTATGGTGAAAGTCCAAGGTACTAGTCCAATAACAATGTTAAAGCATTAGTTTAATATCTTTAATTCAAAAAGGTATTACGAATTTTAAACAGTATCATCAACATGGTAGCTTGAATTTTCAAATTAGCATCTTCAGTTTTCAAGAATACAAATGATATAGATGGCCCTAATGGGCTTCCGTAAGTAAGGGAGGAACGTAGTCTAAATATACAAAAACAACCGTTAATTTGCGGCGATGATAATTGTCCGTGATTACAAGAACATCTAATCACGCGCATTATTTTATTTCATTAAAAGTAATTTTGTTCATTTGACGTTAAGTAATGTAATTACTTCCTCGATTTACCAGTGTAATAAATGTCAGATCTGTTATGATGAATACCTTGGATCTGTTATCCACCATACCTTTGTTTTCAATCAGGATCGATTGACACGAGGCGAAAAATAACGTTGACATCAAATTAATTTATAATGTTATTTCACGATTGAAGGTGGCGGGGGAGCCTCGTGGTTACAGCGTTCGCGCGTCACGCCGAAGACCCGGGGTCGATTACCAACATGGGTGGTTTCCCCGCCGTGATATTGCCTGAATAGTGCTAAAAGCGGCGTAAAACCATACTCACTCACTCACTCACTCACTCACTCACCCACTCACTCACATGTTTGAAACAAGCGGCGGAATCATCAGTACTCGAAGCTGCGTGTCGTCTCAATGCAACCGTGACGCCTTGTAGCATATGCCATGCCTCGCCTTACATGAGTCCCCTCGTAATTTATTTCCGATGATCATGAGGTATACTTACAGTCACTGCGTGGCCAGGGGAACGTCAACTTACAGTCACTGCGTGGCTAGGGGAACGTCTACTTACAGTCACTGTGTGGCCAGGAGAACGTCTACTTACAGTCACTGTGTGGTCAGGGGAATATTTACTTACAGTCACTGTGTGGCTAGGGGAACGTCTACTTACAGTCACTGTGTGGCCAGGGGAACGTCTACTTACAGTCACTGTGTGGCCAGGGGAACGTCTACTTACAGTCACTGTGTGGCCAGGAGAACGTCTACTTACAGTCACTGTGTGGCCAGGGGAACGTCTACTTACAGTCACTGCGTGGCTAGGGGAACATCTACTTACAGTCACTGTGTGGCTAGGGAAACGTCTACTTACAGTCACTGTTTGGCTAGGGGAACGTCTACTTACAGTCACTGCGTGGCCAGGAGAACGTCTACATACAGTCACTGCGTGGCCAGGAGAACGTCTACTTACAGTCACTGTGTGGCCACGGGAACGTCTACTTACAGTCACTGTGTAGCTAGGGGAACATCTACTTACAGTCACTGTGTGGCTAGGGGAACGTCTACTTACAGTCACTGTGTGGCCAGGAGAACGTCTACTTACAGTCACTGTGTGGCTAGGGGAACATCTACTTACAGTCACTGTGTGGCTAGGGGAACGTCTACTTACAGTCATTGTGTGGCTAGGGGAACGTCTACTTACAGTCACTGTGTGGCCAGGAGAACGTCTACTTACTATTACTGCGTGGCCAGGGGAACGTCTACTTACAGTCACTGTGTGGCCAGGGGAACGTCTACTTACAGTCACTGTGTGGCCAGGGGAACATCTACTTACAGTCACTGTGTGGCTAGGGGAACGTCTACTTACATTCACTGTGTGGCTAGGGGAACGTCTACTTACAGTCACTGTGTGGCTAGGTGAACGTCTACTTACAGTCACTGTGTGGCTAGGGGAACATCTACTTAAAGTCACCGTGTGGCTAGGGGAACGTCTACTTACAGTCACCGTGTGGCTAGGGGAACGTCTACTTACAGTCACTGTGTGGCCAGGGGAACGTCTACCTACCGACACTGTGTGGCCAGGGGAACGTCTACTTACAGTCACTGTGTGGCTAGGGGAACGTCTACTTACAGTCACTGTGTGGCTAGGAGAACGTCTACTTACAGTCACTGCGTGGCCAGGAGAACGTCTACTTACAGTCACTGTGTGGCCAGGAGAACGTCTACTTACAGTCTATGTGTGGCCAGGAGAACGTCTACTTACAGTCACTGTGTGGCTAGGGGAACGTCTACTTACAGTCACTGTGTGGCTAGGGGAACGTCTACTTACAGCCCCTGTGTGGCTAGGGGAACGTCTACTTACAGTCACTGTGTGGATAGGGGAACGTCTACTTACAGTCACTGTGTGGCTAGGGGAACGTCTACTTACAGTCACTGTGTGGGTAGGGGAACGTCTACTTAGAGTCACTGTGTGGCCAGGAGAACGTCTACTTACAGTCACTGTGCGGTCAGGGGAACGTCTACTTAAAGTCACTGTGTGGCCAGGAAAACGTATACTTACAGTCACTGTGTGGCTAGGGGAACGTCTACTTACAGTCACTGTGGGGCTAGGGGAACGTCTACTTACAGTCACTGTGTGGCCAGGAGAACGTCTACTTACAGTCACTGTGTGGCCAGGAGAACGTCTACTTACAGTCACTGTGTGGCCACGGGAACGTCTACTTACAGTCACTGTGTGGCTAGGGGAACATCTACTTACAGTCACTGTGTGGCTAGGGGAACGTCTACTTACAGTCATTGTGTGGCTAGGGGAACGTCTACTTACAGTCATTGTGTGGCCAGGAGAACGTCTACTTACTATTACTGCGAGGCCAGGGGAACGTCTACTTACAGTCACTTGTGGCCACGGGAACATCTACTTACAGTCACTGTGTGGCTAGGAACACGTCTACTTACAGTCACTGTGTGGCTAGGGAACGTCTACTTACAGTCACTGTGTGGCCAGGAGAACGTCTACTTACATTCACTGTGTTGCTAGGGGAACATCTACTTACAGTCACTGCGTGGCCAGGAGAACGTCTACTTACAGTCACTGCGTGGCCAGGAGAACGTCTACTTACAGTCACTGTGTGGCTAGGGGAACGTCTATTTAAAGTCACTGTGTGGCTAGGGGAACGTCTACTTACAGTCACTGTGTGGCCAGGAGAACGTCTACTTACAGTCACTGTGTGGCTAGGGGAACGTCTACTTACAGTCACTGTGTGGCCAGGAGAACGTCTACTTACAGTCACTGTGTGGCCAGGGGAACGTCTACTTACAGTCACTGTGTGGCTAGGGGAACGTCTACTTACAGTCACTGTGTGGCCAGGAGAACGTCTACTTACAGTCACTGTGTGGCTAGGGGAACGTCTACTTACATTCACTGTGTGGCCAGGGGAACGTCTACTTACAGTCACTGTGTGGCCAGGGGAACGTCTACTTACAGTCACTGTGTGGCTTGGGGAACGTCTACTTACAGTCACTGTGTGGCCAGGAGAACGTCTACTTACAGTCACTGTGTGGTCAGGGGAATATTTACTTACAGTCACTGTGTGGCCAGGAGAAGTCTACTTACAGTCACTGTGTGGCCAGGAGAACGTCTACTTACAGTCACTGTGTTGCTAGGGGAACATCTACTTACAGTCACTGTGTGGCCAGGAGAACGTCTACTTACAGTCACTGTGTGGCTAGGGGAACGTCTACTTACAGTCACTGTGTGGTCAGGAGAACGTCTACTTATAGTCACTGTGTGGCTAGGGGAACGTCTACTTACAGTCTCTATGTGGCCAGGAGAACGTCTACTTCACATCACTGTGTGGCTAGGGGAACGTCTACTTACAGTCACTGTGTGGCCAGGAAAACGTCTACTTACAGTCACTGCGTGGCCAGGAGAACGTCTTCTTACAGTCACTGTGTGGCCACGGGAACGTCTACTTACAGTCACTGTGTGGCTAGGGGAACATCTACTTACAGTCACTGTGTGGCTAGCGGAACGTATTCTACAGTCATTGTGTGGCCAGGGGAACGTCTACTTACAGTCACTGTGTGGCTTGGGGAACGTCTACTTACAGTCACTGCGTGGCTAGGAGAACGTCTACTTACAGTCACTGTGTGGCCAGGGGAACGTCTACTTACAGTCACTGTGTGGCTAGGGGAACATCTACTCACAGTCACTGTGTGGCTAGGGGAACGTCTACTTACAGTCACTGTGTGGCCAGGAGAACGTCTACTTACAGTCACTGTGTGGCTAGGGGAACATCTACTTACAGTCACTGTGTGGCTAGGGGAACGTCTACTTACAGTCACTGTGTGGCCAGGAGAACGTCTACTTACAGTCACTGTGTGGCTAGGGGAACGTCTACTTACAGTCACTGTGTGGCCAGGAGAAAGTCTACTTATAGTCACTCTGTGGCTAGGGGAACGTCTACTTATAGTCACTGTGTGGCCACGGGAACGTCTACTTACAGTCACTGTGTAGCTAGGGGAACATCTACTTACAGTCACTGTGTGGCTAGGGGAACATCTACTTACAGTCATTGTGTGGCTAGGGGAACGTCTACTTACAGTCACTGTGTGGCCAGGAGAACGTCCCCTTACTATTACTGCGTGGCCAGGGGAACGTCTACTTACAGTCACTGTGTGGCCAGGGGAACATCTACTTACAGTCACTGTGTGGCTAGGGGAACATCTACTTACAGCCCCTGTGTGGCTAGGGGAACGTCTACTTACAGTCACTGTGTGGCTAGGGGAACGTCTACTTACAGTCACTGTGTGGCTAGGGGAACGTCTACTTACAGTCACTGTGTGGCTAGGGGAACGTCTACTTAGAGTCACTGTGTGGCCAGGAGAACGTCTACTTACAGTCACTGTGTGGTCAGGGGAACGTCTACTTAAAGTCACTGTGTGGCCAGGAAAACGTATACTTACAGTCACTGTGTGGCTAGGGGAACGTCTACTTACAGTCACTGTGGGGCTAGGGGAACGTCTACTTATAGTCACTGTGTGGCTAGGGGAACGTCTACTTACAGTCTCTATGTGGCCAGGAGAACGTCTACTTCACATCACTGTGTGGCTAGGGGAACGTCTACTTACAGTCACTGTGTGGCCAGGAAAACGTCTACTTACAGTCACTGCGTGGCCAGGAGAACGTCTTCTTACAGTCACTGTGTGGCCACGGGAACGTCTACTTACAGTCACTGTGTGGCTAGGGGAACATCTACTTACAGTCACTGTGTGGCTAGCGGAACGTATTCTACAGTCATTGTGTGGCTAGGGGAACGTCTACTTACAGTCACTGTGTGGCTTGGGGAACGTCTACTTACAGTCACTGCGTGGCTAGGAGAACGTCTACTTACAGTCACTGTGTGGCCAGGGGAACGTCTACTTACAGTCACTGTGTGGCTAGGGGAACATCTACTCACAGTCACTGTGTGGCTAGGGGAACGTCTACTTACAGTCACTGTGTGGCCAGGAGAACGTCTACTTACAGTCACTGTGTGGCTAGGGGAACATCTACTTACAGTCACTGTGTGGCTAGGGGAACGTCTACTTACAGTCACTGTGTGGCCAGGAGAACGTCTACTTACAGTCACTGTGTGGCTAGGGGAACGTCTACTTACAGTCACTGTGTGGCCAGGAGAAAGTCTACTTATAGTCACTCTGTGGCTAGGGGAACGTCTACTTATAGTCACTGTGTGGCCACGGGAACGTCTACTTACAGTCACTGTGTAGCTAGGGGAACATCTACTTACAGTCACTGTGTGGCTAGGGGAACATCTACTTACAGTCATTGTGTGGCTAGGGGAACGTCTACTTACAGTCACTGTGTGGCCAGGAGAACGTCCCCTTACTATTACTGCGTGGCCAGGGGAACGTCTACTTACAGTCACTGTGTGGCCAGGGGAACATCTACTTACAGTCACTGTGTGGCTAGGGGAACATCTACTTACAGCCCCTGTGTGGCTAGGGGAACGTCTACTTACAGTCACTGTGTGGCTAGGGGAACGTCTACTTACAGTCACTGTGTGGCTAGGGGAACTTCTACTTACAGTCACTGTGTGGCTAGGGGAACGTCTACTTAGAGTCACTGTGTGGCCAGGAGAACGTCTACTTACAGTCACTGTGTGGTCAGGGGAACGTCTACTTAAAGTCACTGTGTGGCCAGGAAAACGTATACTTACAGTCACTGTGTGGCTAGGGGAACGTCTACTTACAGTCACTGTGGGGCTAGGGGAACGTCTACTTACAGTCACTGTGTGGCCAGGAGAACGTCTACTTACAGTCACTGTAATGCTAGGGGAACATCTACTTACAGTCACTGTGTGGCCAGGAGAACATCTACTTACAGTCACTGTGTGGCTAGCGGGACGTCTACTTACAGTCACTGCGTGGCCAGGAGAACGTCTACTTACAGTCACTGTGTGGCCAGGGGAACGTCTACTTACAGTCACTGTGTGGCTAGGGGAACATCTACTTACAGTCACTGTGTGGCTAGGGGAACGTCTACTTACAGTTACTGTGTGGCCAGGAGAACGTCTACTTACAGTCACTGAGTGGCTAGGGGAACGTCTTCTTACAGTCACTGTGTGGCCAGGAGAACGTCTACTTACAGTCACTGCGTGGCTAGGGGAACATCTACTTAAAGTCACTGTGTGGCTAGGGGAACATCTACTTACAGTCACTGTGTTGCTAGGGGAACATCTACTTACAGTCGCTGTGTGGCTAGGGGAACATCTACTTACAGTCACTGTGTGGCTAGGGGAACGTCTACTTACAGTCACTGTGTGGCCAGGAGAACGTCTACTTACAGTTACTGTGTGGCCAGGAGAACGTCTACTTACAGTCACTGTGTGGCCAGGAGAACGTCTACTTACAGTCACTTGTGGCTAGGGGAACATCTACTTACAGTCACTGTGTGGCTATGGGATCGTCTACTTACAGTCACTGTGTGGCCACGGGAACATCTACTTACAGTCACTGCGCGGCCAAGAGAACGTCTACTTACAGTCACTGTGTGGCTAGGGGAACATCTACTTAGAGTCACTGTGTGGCTAGGGGAACATCTACTTACAGTCACTGCGTGGCTAGGGGAACATCTACTTACAGTCACTGTGTGGCTAGGGGAACGTCTACTTACAGTCACTGAGTGGCTAGGGGAACGTCTTCTTACAGTCACTGTGTGGCCAGGAGAACGTCTACTTACAGTCACTGCGTGGCTAGGGGAACATCTACTTAAAGTCACTGTGTGGCTAGGGGAACATCTACTTACAGTCACTGTGTGGGTAGGGGAACGTCTACTTACAGTCACTGCGTGGCCAGGGGAACGTCTACCTACGGACACTGTGTGGCCAGGGGAACGTCTACCTACCGTCACTGCGTGGCCAGGGGAGTGTCCGGGGTAGTTGAACTCCACGCCGGACTTAAACGAGTATTTCCGGGAGAAAGCTGCGTTGTTTGGGTAAAACACGTCCACGTCCCAAGTGTCACCGTCACGGGACATCTCCATTGTGAATGGCGAACCCTGGGATGCCTTCCGCTCTTCATCCAATGCCCCTGTTATAAAACAAAACCGCCAGAAATTAGATTCGATTCGTCTCCAGATTAAACGGCCATATTATCAATCGAGATTTATTAGTATGTACAATTGATCAAGTCTAGCAACCTTGATTCCTTGATGGAAGATCGATGCTATATCTACACCACGTCACGTCTTGGAAATTTGTTTAAGCGAGAGGAGACCGATGCTAGATATAGACTCGGGCAAGTTTACCAATCCGAGTGTAAGAGAGAGGGAGACCGAAGCTGTATTTAGACCAGAGCAAGTCTGTGTTTAACCAAGAAGAAGATCATTACTAGATTTAGACCAGGACAAGTCTCGCAAATTTGATGTAAACGAGAGGACGATCAACACACAATGCCATTTAGAAAGTGGTCAGAGGTAACAAATGTTACATTTGGGATTACACTAAAGTACAGATTTACACTTGTCAGAGGGGTACACAAAGTACGTGATCTAGACTACCAGTAATGTTGTGGGACTTTCATTTTTGTGGAAGCCTCGGTGGCTGAGTGGGTTAGATCGCTGACTTTGTGCGCTGGCAACTAGGTGCCTTACTCTGGCAGTGTGGGTTCGAATTTTGGACGGGACTCAACCCAAAAAGGTACGAGAATCTGTACTTTACTCAGAAAGTGTTATCCCAAATATAACATTTGTTACGAGAGGACGATCGCTGCAAGATTTAAACCACTGCAATTCTAGCAAAGTTGATGTAAGCGTGAGGTAAGACCGCTGCTAGATAAACACCAGGGCAAGCCGAGCAACCTGGATGTAAGCGAGGGGAGATCTCTGCTAGACTAAGACCAGGGCAAGCCTAGCAGCCTGGATGTAAGCGAGGGGAGATCTCTGCTAGATTAAGACCAGGACACGCCTAGCAACCTGGATGTAAGCGAGGGGAGATCTCTGCTAGATTAAGACCAGGACGAAGCCTAGCGAACTGGATGTAAGCGAGGGGAGATCGCTGTTACATTATGACCAGGGCAGGACTAGCAAACTGGGTGTGAGCGAGGGGAGATGGCTGCTACATTAAGACCACGGCAAATCTAGCAACCTGGATGTAAGCGAGGGGAGATCTCTGCTAGATTAAGACCAGAGCAAGCCTAGCAACCTGGATGTAAGCGAGGGGAGATCGCAGTTACATTAAGACGAGGGCACGCCTAGCAGCCTGGGTGTAAGCGAGGGGAGACCTCTGCTAGATTAAGACCAGGACACGCCTAGCAACCTGGATGTAAGCGAAGGGAGATCTCTGCTACATTAAGACCAGGACGAAGCCTAGCAAACTGGATGTAAGCGAGGGGAGATCGCTGTTACATTAAGACCAGAGCAAGCCTAGCAAACTGGATGTAAGCGAGGGGAGATCTCTGCTTCATTAAGACCAGGGCAAGTCTAGCAAACTGGATGTGAGCGAGGGGAGATCTCTGCTAGATTAAGACCAGGGCAAGCCTAGCAACCTGGATGTAAGCGAGGGGAGATCTCTGCTAGGCTAAGACCAGGGCAAGCCTAGCAACCTGGATGTAAGCGAGGGGAGATCACTGCTAGATTAAGACCGGG
Source organism: Haliotis rufescens (assembly GCF_023055435.1). Lineage (NCBI taxonomy): Eukaryota > Metazoa > Mollusca > Gastropoda > Lepetellida > Haliotidae > Haliotis > Haliotis rufescens. The sequence continues at coordinate 38,641,507 of NW_025964372.1, read as the reverse complement.
ACGAAGCCTAGCAAACTGGATGTGAGCGAGGGGAGATCTCTGCAAGATTAAGACCAGGGCAAGACTAGCAAAGTTGGTGTGAGCGAGGGGAGATGGCTGCTACATTAAGACCACGGCAAATCTAGCAAACTGGATGCAAACTATACTTGCAGACACGAATGTCAGTGAGGCTAAAGTATCTATCTTATTTAAATTCACTGAGAAACTCTCCCGGTCAAGTATTCACGTTAGACTGAACTCCCCCGAAAAAGTAGCGGTAGAAATAAAGATATCTGCTAAGTACCATCACACATACGAGTGAGAGAGTGCGTTGGGTTTAACGCCGCTTTTAATAGTATTCCGGCGTGTCAGCTTAAAGTGGGAGGAAAGCCCGAAGTGATGCAGGTCTCAGACGTTTACCACTTCGGTGAAATCCACGAGCACGGGTATGGTGCTGACAAACCTAGAACCATAATCGTGGCGAACCGGTGATTCGAACCCACAATCATAGGTTTCTGGTGTGCCCAAGGGACGCAACTCTGCACAGGGAATCGCGGCGCCTTAGACGACTTGGGCACCACACCATATCCGAGCAGTCGGATCAACATCTTCCAGAGGCAAGAGCGTCCACTAGCCATTTATCAAAGTCTCGTATCGAAAACAGAAACTAAGATTTGATACAGGTATGTGGAAACGCTTGCCTCGGGAAGATGTCGGATCAAGTCAAAACACAAATCTGGAAATTTGTTAAAAAAATGTATGAATTTGTTTTCCAGATTTCAACTTTATCGGGATTATTTTCACAACCTAGATAATTAAAATACCTTAATCTTGGTTAATGAAAACCAAATTCATTTTCAAAAATGCATCCCTATGAACGCTATCACCTATTACGGGGATTCCTACCTGCTGTCGTTGACGGGGCAGTGGCCTTGTTGACACTACGCGGCCATGTCAGGTCGGTGTTGGGGAAATGTTGTGTCCTCTATCTAAGTTCCAGGCAGACGAACTGAGCTCACATGATTTGTCGAGCGTCAGAGTGAAACCTGTTTGTTATCCCGTTCTTCCACCATAACAACTTGCCTGAATATTGACTCAAGTTCACTCGTTGTTTTCTAGGCCCACACACACCACGCACAACACGACGGGACATTGTGAGTCAGTCGACATGCCATTACATAACATTTCCAACATCTTTTGACGTTATAAATAGCCCAATAACCTGCTGGCTTATTTTCGGATGATGTAATTTTTTGGCATTATGTAATATTTTAAAGCATATATGCATCATCCAACCTGTATCCTGTAACCACCGTCATGATTGCCTCTGTGTCATTTATCCGAAGTTTTATCTAAAACAGTCGTTTCGTTTCTTGTAAAAAAAGATTATTGCACCGTTTTTTTTAATAATCCAAACGCTTGTCACGAAATAAAAAAGTGAAATTTACCCTCTCTGTCGTTTTATGTATGTTTCCAACTCTCCAGAGTGTACTGTACCGTTGTAATTCACACGTTGACATTCGCCTGAAGATGTTCGCCAGCAGGCCTTATCCGCGTAAAATATAGTAGAGCTATAGCGTTTATAGGAATTCAGGTCCTTTTCAGATTTTTAATTATGTTTAAGTTGGATATTTTGTGTTGATAAACTGTACCTATAAAACGCCGAAATTATATTTGAAATATAGGCAATTTAACATGATTAATTCATGTTAAAAGTGACGATGATATATTAAACATATTTTCAATCTTTAAAAAATTAACAAAACAGTTATGATAATAACCACTCACCGATAGCGTCCATAAAGTCCGCGAATCCCGTCGTGAGCTCAGGGCAGCACTGCCACTTGCCTAGCGTCGCAGCCATTATACTGATTTAGGTATCGATGCAAACAAACAGCACAGCGAAGAGCTAGTGAGGTGGGCTGGCATGTGATTCACGTATAGTCTCGTTAACCCTTTATAGCAGAGGCCCACATTGTGACTGAGGAAATCACGTGACCCTGCCATGGCTTTGTTATAAATACGACTGTTATATTCATCTCGTATATTTGACAAGATGTTGTCTATCCCACTGAATGTTAATTCTAATGAAGCGCATCATGAAAAAAGGTCTTTTAGTGTTAGCTTTGTGTGCAATTTTAATAAATGTATTTTGAAATTAAAGCAGCGTACTCACAAATAATACCCCAAGTTGCATTTCATGTCAAATAACATGCCTGGTCAACTGTTGGTCAGCCCTATTGTCATTAGCATTAGCAATATATACGAAATATATCATTACACTCATTTCGTCTGCAATTGATCCAGGCTCCACAGATGGCCGAGTTCATCCCGCGAGCTTCAGTGTATATTAATTCCGGGACAACCATATATATTTGATTAAAATGAAATCAACATATATTAAATTTCTATATCTATGAAGCTATTGCATTTAGGTTTTGAACGAAGGTGACATGTCTGTACTGAATTCAGGAGAAAGGAAAGATTAACCGGGGAAAATAAACCCAGGGGTAACAATGTTAGGGAAAAATGTACCTGGAAACTATACCCAGGGGTAACAATGTTAGGGAAAGAAGTACCTGGAAACTATACCAAGGGGTCACAACGTTAGGGAAAGTTATACCGGGAAACTATACCCAGGGATAACAATATTAGTGAAAGCTATACCGGTAAACTATACTATCAAGTAACAATATTTGTGAAAGCTATACCGTGAATCTATACCATAAAATAACATGTTAGGGAAAGCTAAACCGGGGACACTTTATCAGGTATAACAATATTAGGGAAAGATGTACCTGGAAACTATGCCCAGGGGTAACAACGTTAGGGAAAGTTATACCGGGAAACTATACCCAGGGATAACAACGTTAGGGAAAGTTATACCGGGAAACTATACCCAGGGATAACAACGTTAGGGAAAGTTATACCGGGAAACTATACCCAGGGGTAACAACGTTAGGGAAAGTTATACCGGGAAACTATACCCAGGGATAACAACGTTAGGGAAAGTTATACCGGGAAACTATACTCATGGGTGACAACATTAGGGAAAGATATACCGGGAAACTATACCCAGGGGTAACAACGTTAGGGAAAGCTATACCGGGCAACTATACCCAGGTGTCACAACGTTAGGGAAAGCTATACCGGGAAACTATACCCAGGGGTTACAACGTTAGGGAAAGTTATACCGGGAAACAATACCCAGGGATAACAACGTTAGGGAAAGTTATACAGGGAAACTATACCCAGGGGTAACGACGGTAGGGAAAGGTATACCGGGAAACTATACCCAGGGGTAACAACGTTAGGTAAAGCTATACCTGGAAACTATACCCAGGGGTAACAACGTTAGGGAAAGTTATACAGGGAAACTATACCCAGGGGTAACGACGTTAGGGAAAGGTATACAGGGAAACTATACCCTGGGGTAACGACGGTAGGGAAAGGTATACAGGGAAACTATACCCAGGGGTAACAACGTTAGGTAAAGCTATACCTGGAAACTATACCCAGGGATAACAACGTTAGGGAAAGTTAAACAGGGAAACTATACCCAGGGGTAACGACGTTAGGAAAGTTATACAGGGAAACTATACCCAGGGGTAAGGACGTTAGGGAAAGGTATACAGGGAAACTATACCCAGGGGTAACAACGTTAGGTAAAGCTATACCTGGAAACTATACCCAGGGGTAACAACGTTAGGGAAAGTTATACAGGGAAACTATACCCAGGGGTAACAACGTTAGGGGAAGTTATACAGGGAAACTATACCCAGGGGTAACGACGTTAGGGAAAGGTATACAGGGAAACTATACCCAGGGGTAACAACGTTAGGTAAAGCTATACCTGGAAACTATACCCAGGGGTAACAACGTTAGGGAAAGTTATACAGGGAAACTATACCAAAAGGTAACAACATTAGGGAAAGTTTTACTCGGGAAAATCGACCTGGAGTAACAATGTTTGGGAAAGCTATACCGAGAAACTATACCAAAGGGTAAAAACAATAGGGAAAGTTTTACTCGGGAAAATCGACCTGGAGTAACAATGTTTGGGAAAGCTATACCGAAATATTATACCACGGGGCAACAACGTTAGGGAAAGCTATACCGAGAAACTATACCAAGGGGTAACAACGTTAGGGAAAGCTATACCGAGAAACTATACCAAAAGGTAACAACGTTAGGGAAAGCTATACCGAGAAACTATACCCAGGGGTAACAACGTTAGGGAAAGCTATACCGAGAAACTATACCAAGGGGTAACAACGTTAGGAAAAGCTATACCGAGAAACTATACCAATAGGTAACAACGTTAGGGAAAGCTATAAAGAGAAACTATACCAAGGGGTAACAACGTTAGTGAAAGTTATACAGGGAAACAAAAAGGTAACAACGTTAGGGAAAGCTATACCGAGAAACTATACCAAAAGGTAACAACGTTAGGGAAAGCTATACCGAGAAACTATACCACGGGGTAACAACGTTAGGGAAAGCTATACCGAGAAACTATACCAAAAGGTAACAACGTTAAGGAAAGCTATACCGAGAAACTATACCAAAAGGTAACAACGTTAAGGAAAGCTATACCGAGGAACTATACCCAAAGGTAACAGCGTTAGGGAAAGCTATACCGAGAAACTATACCAATAGGTAACAAGGATAGGGAAAGTTTACGCGGGAAACTCGACAGGGACATACAATGTTAGGGAAAGATGTCCCGGGAAAACTATACCACGGGGTAACAACGTTTTGACAGATGTCCCGGGGAAACTATACCACGGGGTAACAACGTTTTGAAAGATGTACTGGGGAAACTATACCACGGGGTAACATCACTTTTCTTGACCGCGAATGTTTACATTTTGAACTGAAACCGGGGGAAAGTTTCTTACTGTGGCTTATAAAGCCGCCACAAACAAACTCGAAACGCTAACTTCTCTTGTCTGAAAACGAAATATATGACGCCAGTCTGTAAACGGTTCAGTCGATTTTCATGAAACATTTCCTCTCTCCCGTGTTTACTTTTTCAGCCCAAACCTCGGAGGCATGTTTTCCCTGGCGTATAACCCGCCACAAACGAATTCTAAGAGTTAAATTATTCTTACTTAAAAGAAATATGTGACTCCAGTCTGTAACCGGTTCAGCTGAGTGTAATGAAACCGGATTGGTATGGTTTTCACGTGCAAAACGCGGGGTTATAAGTACGTGTACAAGTCTTCAGTATCTGCCAATAAACAGACTCTTGAGAGGGAAACGCTATGTGTACAGAACAGTAGAGGTCAGTGTGATTGCAATGGAGTAAAATTATGTCAGTGTTGGCTGTTATTGGGTTCCACAGAGGTCCGTGTATCGTTCAACAATTCAAAGCTCAACATCGCGTTCGTATTCATTTTCAGCATTATAACATTTTTTGATGCAGTTGCGCTAAAAATTTGAGGTTAATGGTCCGCTATTTTACCGCAAGTACCAAATTTGCAATTACATAAGTGGGAAACGAATACGATGTAATGTCACGGATCTACATATATATTTCCATTTTAGTGCTCCTGAGTGGCGGTCGGGTAGCCTAGTGGTTAAAGCGTTCGCTCGTCACGCCGAAGACCCGGGTTCGATTCCCGACATGGGTACAATGTGTGAAGCCCATTTCTGGTGTCCCCCGCCGTGATATTGCTGGAATATTGCTAAAAGCGGCGTAAAACCATACTCACTCACTCACTAGTGCTCCTGAATCTGAAAGAGAGGACACGTGGTTGATTTAACCTGTATAAATGTCTACGGCGGGTGTACATTCCAGGTCGCAGAGCCGAAGCTATCAGGGTCTACAGAGGGACCGATGATGCGCAGAACGCTGGCTACTGTGCCTGGGGATGAACTTGCCTTGATTGCTGTCCTATGCAGTCCTGATGACATTCAATTTAATATAGTTGTATGATTCAAAATAAGACTTGTCTTCCTCAAATCATTCCTGATACGTGAATGCAAGTCGCTACATGAGTGAAAGACCCTTGAAGATCCGCGTTGAATTGATCTTGATCAACCCATGCTTGCCGAAAATGGCGACTATGCTTGCAATAAGAGGCGACCGACGTGATCGGGTGGTCAGGCTCGCTGATTTGGTTGATGCATGTCATCGTATGGGAACAGCGTGGATTGATGCTTGTAATGTCAATCACTGGATTGTCTGGTCCAGATTCAATTATTTACAGCCCGCCGCTATATAACTTGGAAAATTGCTGAGTGCGGTGTTAAACAACAAACAAACAAAACATGAGTTAAAAAATCTTGAACGTGACCTCAGACCCCATTTCCCTTCACTTCATCAATGTTCACTCTTAGCAGTACTTGTTTTTCATCATCGTTTTACGTTAATTATTACCATATCATTTAAGCCGATGTTACGCTTACGAAATGTTTTTGAGTCGCTTTACGCCAGAGAGTAAATCCTAACAGGACGCCCCTTTACCGTGGGGACATCGAGTTAGAACGGAGCCCCAGCAGCGAATGCTGACGGCGTGGGATGTTGTTCGTGGTATCAATCACTGGTTTGTCGATCATATACAAACAACAGGAAACGCCTCACATACTGAGAGACAGAGAAACACGGCTAGAGAGAGGCACAGATAGGGAGACAAAGAAAGGCACGGAGAGAGAGAGAGACACACACACACAAGAGACAGAGAAATACGGCTAGAGAGAGGCACAAATAGAGAGACAAAGAGAGGCATGGAGAGAGAGAGACACACACACAAGAGACAGAGAAACACGGCTAGAGAGAGGCACAGATAGGGAGACAAAGAAAGGCACGGAGAGAGAGAGAGACACACACACACAAGATACAGAGAAATACGGCTAGAGAGAGGCACAAATAGAGAGACAAAGAGAGGCATGGAGAGAGAGAGACACACACACACAAAAGACAGAAACACAACTTGAGAGAAGCACAAATAGAGAGACAAAGAGAGGCATGGAGAGAGAGAGACACACACACACAAAAGACAGAAACACAGCTAGAGAGAGGCACAGATAGAGAGACAAAGAAAGGCTCGGAGAGAGAGAGAGACACACACACACAAGAGACAGAGAAACACGGCTAGAGAGAGGCACAGATAGAGAGACAAAGAAAGGCACGGAGAGAGAGAGACACACACACACACAAGAGACAGAGAAACACAGCTAGAGAGAGGCACAGATAGAGAGACAAAGAAAGGCTCGGAGAGAGAGAGACACACACACACAAAAGACAGAGAAACACAGCTAGAGAGAGGCACAAATAGAGAGACAAAGAGAGGCACGGAGAGAGAGAGACACACACACACACAAAAGACAGGGAAACACAGCTTGAGAGAAGCACAAATAGAGAGACAAAGAGAGGCACGGAGAGAGAGAGAGCGAGACACACACACACACACACACACACACACACAAGAGACAGAGAAACACGGGGAGAGAGAGAGAGACATGTTTATTTATGTGTCACATGTATATATATATACACTAAAACTAGTGACATATAAACCTTGCACATCCAGCCGCACTCGGCTTACGAGACACAATGACATACGCTATTAAACTATGTAAAATGTTTATCCAAAAACGAGCATATAGGAATATTTTTTCTTCTCTTAAACATATTGCAAATCCTATTGTATAGAGAAGTTTGCAATTAATCTTCATTCATAATATCTAAACTACTCAAGTTAAAAAAACAACATGTTAATCGCTAAAGCTTCGAAATACTTTTTAAAGATGACACAGTAGATCATCAAACAATGTACAATCAATTAAAAGTGACGCACTGTATTTCTCCCTGCAGTGAACAACGCACCGAGTCACCTTAAATAATTCACGTAGCTGGTCAGGGCACTGACAGCCCTTGGCGAGAACATTCGTCCCACGTCATGACATCAAAAGAGTTAACTGCGCTTCTGACTGTAATTAACCATGTATTTACTTAATATTGGCAGGAAGTTTTTGAGACGAGCGGATAAAATCCCATATGAACTTTGAAACCTTCAAGAAACGAACCAGCTGATAAATTCTCAAAAAACATTCCTCTGGTCAGGTGGAAGGATACGTGCTTAAGATCTGTCTCCGAGCTTGTTGCTAACTGGCTGTGCACGAGTGGCGGGAGGTGCACTAGCAGGTGCACATGCAGGTGCCCGCGGGGGCAGGTGGTGTGTGTGGACGTCCATGACAGCAGCTTCCTTACACTGTCATGTGTGTTTGTAAAAATGTAAATACGTTAATAATATCAATACACGGGGTCTCAAACATATCTGTTGTTAAGATAATAAATACTTGTCAATTTGAATCCGACACTGTAAAAGTAACGTGTCTCAGCCGTGTCAGATCCGCCGGTTACGAGTTCTGATCCCCGATTCGCCCCAATTTTCACTTTGGCCTGTCGACACTCAAGTCACTAGAGTCTACGAACTGTGTCCCTTTTCAACACATATACACCCGTGAAGATCCGGGGTAGAATAGTTCTTCAGCAACCCATGCTTGTCGTAAAAGGCGACTATGCTTGTCGTCATCGGGGTCAGATCCCACCTCCGCACTACCGGTAGTAGGGCAAGGGGCGTCTCAGGTATCCCACATGCCCCCCTAGGAGGATTCTGGACTGACTAAGTCAAACCCGAGTATCACATGCTTGTCCTCAGTACCGGCTTGGGGCTCGTGAACATCCGGGTTAGAATAGGTCTTCAGCAACCCATGCTTGCCGTAAAAGGCGACTATAGCTTGAATAGTGCTGACTGCGGCGTTAATCAACAAACAAACCAAACCAAATGTTATATACGCTAACATCTGGGTCATACGTGGAACAACGAAAGGTTCTCGGAATCAAACAGAAGATCGTTCGGAATCAAAATTGTTCACACAGTTTGTTTCAATAAATCCTCTTTTAATTTAATTACGATGGGTCCAGCGATGCTATAGTTTAGTTACCCTAGCTCTAAACAAGTCTTCATCCTGGCGCTCCACAAAGGCATCGACGACAGCATTTACCTCGTCGTTGCCGATACACCTCGTGAAACAGTAGCACCTCTGAGTGGATCTTTCCTCGATGTGTCTCCTTGGTACCTTGGTCTCAGAGGATGAGGGGCGGTCGGGTAGCCTAGTGGTTAAAGCGTTCGCTCGTCACGCCAAAGACCCGGGTTCGATTCCCGACATGGGTACAATGTGTGAAGCCCATTTCTGGTGTCCCACGCCGTGATATTGCTTGGATATTGCTAAAAGCGGCGTAAAACCATATTCACTCACCCACTCAGAGGATGAAGTTCCGTGGCATGGCATTTCCCACTGACAGTCACACCTCGTTGCAGATAGTATTTGTGCTCTAACTATCTCAGAAAACACTTATTTTTCTCAGAAACAAAGAAACCGTGACTTTGCCTACTGAAGCCACCCGCTGATACTTCTATGGTGGAGTGAGTTGGTTTAACGCCGCTTTTAATAATTATTCCAGTTTTATTACTAGCCCGTGAAGAGATCATCCGTTTAATAAACATACAGAAGTATTACACATTGTGTAATACCAAAACGCGTGCTTATGTACCCTCGGAACACGTTTCACGAACAAATATTGAAAGCTCTCAACATCCCTTGGCTTATTCAACGACATTGCGTGTGGAAATGATAGATCACTGAAAGGAGCTTATACACACTCGATGACCCCCGCAACCTTGTTGCTAGGCTGACGTCACATGGAATTGTTTCGCCGATGGATCTTGCAACAAAATTCCACAAATTACGTCATCGGGTATTGTGACGTGATTGTAAACGACATTCGTTAGGTAAAGTATGTGACTTGCGATAAACATTGCGCTACGATAATTTTGTGGAACGGACGCCTGAATTCTAAAGGTGGACCGTTGTATGGTATTAAATTCATACGTTTCATCATTTGACGTGTTTGAAGTATTACTCAATTGGATTATGAAACTCGTGAATAGTTGTGGCATCTGACGAGCGAAAGCTCGTTTCATAAAACGGGATTCATATTACACGGGAGCTCATTTAGTATTCTATATATATCACGGTGTGTCAGCTTAATGTGGGAGGAAAGCCAGAAGTGATGCAGGTCTCAGACGTTTACCACTTCGGTGAAACCCACGAGCACGGGTATGGTGCTGACAAACCTAGAAACATAATCGGGGGGAACCGGGATTCGAACCCACAATCATAGGTTTCTGGCGAGCCCAAGGGACGCAACTCTGCACAGCGAATTGCGGCGCCTAAGACTACTGGGCCACCCGTGCTCCCTTCTATGGTGGAGACGAAACTGAAGCTTCGACTGCAGACCAAGGTGATGGACCATTTCTCATCCTGACTTACAGGGTTCTGCTGCTGTATGAGGGTGTCTACCCCGACGGCGTGAGACGAAGCTCATAACATCAATCACTAGTTCGTCTGGTCCAGACTCAATAATTTACAGGCCGCCGCCAAATAGATGGATATTGGGCGCAGCGTTAAACAAAAAACAAACATACACTCAAACTTGGAAAGGTATTATACTAAGTACACAGTAGTTCGTGTAGACATTTACCGCTTCTGTGAAACCATCGAGCACCTGTATGGAACCATCTTCCTGAGGCAAGGGCGTTAACTGACTGTAAAAATGCAGTTCTCACACTTGCCGAACTAGGCTGGTATTATGGAGTTACATTTTGGTTGGACTAACGAGACTTTGCATAGTCCAATCAAAATCGCGCAACAAAATCGAAATCCGGCTCGTGAACTGTCGATTACAGGATTTGTAAAGCATGTGCACCGCCAACTAGTTGTCAACGGATATTTTCCAAAAACTTTCATGTGTTTAATCAAGGTGCTCACGTGATTTGATGCACTTCGCGATGAAAGACCCGTATTATCACAATATAGATACTGATTTCGATTAGATCGTTTTGACTGGGCGCCGCCATTTTGTTTGAAGCAAATGCAAATGATACAAAAGGTGGCATCTGATTGGTCCATAGGAGAGGCATAGAAGGGAAATAACTCGTAATAGCCTCTGAGGGCGCTACCATCGAATTCCAGCCTAGTTCGGCAAGGGTGGAAAGTGGACTGTTACAGTCAGTTAACTCCCCAGCTAACAAATAACATTTTCAAAACATTAAACGCTCTTGCCTCGGGAAGATGGTATGGTACCAACCAAAAGGCATTTACTGTTAGCGATGCCACCATGCCTCATAAGGGCATAAGTGGATATAACATGTTTACGCACCATAGGTTTCCGAATCCTATCCTTAACAAGTCACCAATCATGTATTCGTCGTATAATTCATTTTTCTTCAAAAGCGATATGATTATTTAACGATGTTGGGCGTGTGTTTTGGTTGACGTACATGTACTAAGAATGTTTTATATAGATGTATAGTTCCCATACTACTAAGTATACAGCTTCGTGGGGCCTCCGAGGTGCCGGTGGAAGAGATTTCACGAACGAAATTTATTTCTCTTTTCAACTTGATGCAATGTACGAATCACTGATGACAAAATTATCCTGAGCGTACATAAAATATTCACAATTTTTATTTCACACAACAGATGTTTCTTCCTCCACTCAAAACCTCCCCTGGTCGGGGTTAAACATCTGAATTTAATGAGATCGTTCGTCCGCAAAAAGTGCCAATGGGGTTTTCCGTTCATGACTCCATGAACACCAAAACTGATTAAAATCACTTCTTAATACTACTACTACTAATTTTACACACTGCTTATTTAATCACCAACACACAAAATACTAGTGACAACAATACGAAATCAGTCCCATCAATCAGCGCAATAACGCAGCATAAACCTCTCCCATTCTATTGTCAGCCAATCTGGAAACAGTTGTACGTTAGAGGGCGTGGCCTATTTATTTTTTCGGTTTATGGAAATTAAACGCCCAAATAATTCTTGGTTAGCCAATCAAATATATTGGCACCACTTGTAAGGTACGTATTTGATGATACATTAACGTAGTAAATACGTAACTGTAAATCCGTTTCGATATTGACAGAACATAACACACAACATCAACACAAACGTTGGCAATTATTTGGTGAATATGCGTGAGGATCAAAGATGGTAAAGATGGTAAATCACTGAAAGCCGTTTACCAGCCAGATAAAGCTTGTGTTCGCAACAATGGTAGTAACCTTACAGATATGCTTGATTCCCCCTTGGGAGTGCGTCAGGGTTGTGTATGAAGCCCAATCTTGTTCTCATTTTTTTCATAAATGACTTAAAGTCTTGTTTGATTGGCATTTTAAGAAATTGGTAGTAAAGAGTAAAGATAAGATATTTTTACGGATAAAAACTTCTTAATTGTATTATGTTTCGGTATAGATCTTTATAACGTAGTCAAGCAAGAGTGGAGTAAGCATGGTAAGATCTTTACTTACTTACTTACTTAAGTTGGGGATTTTACGTGCGCTTTCCGACTGTATGCGTAAGTAAGACAGCACAGTACAGTGTTATATACATCCAATACGGATTAACAAAAACAACATGACAGTAAACATAAAAGGGATGAACAACACCAAAGGATAATGGTTGGTTTATATAGTAACAACAGAAAGCAGTTAATGGCTGAATGTTAATAGAAAGAAGGCATCTGTACATGGTACAAATATACAATGCTTAACGGTATGAGGAGCTATAGAGAAACGTCGCATAAGAATACAATAGAAAAGGTTCTCCCCATAAAATATCTTGTCCTTACTGGAACTGATAATTAAGTCTTGTTCTTGAACTTAACTCAAAATCTGAAAATGCCATACAGTTATATCCAGATCAAAAAGAAAATTCATTATTCCTTTTACTTTTTGCTGACGATGTTGTCCTTTTCTCTGATTCGGTAATTGGTCTCAAACATCATATCAACATTTTGGAGATTATTGTGACAAGTGGTCACTGTCCGTCAGTCGAAATACAAGTAAAGTTCTCGTTTTAAAAACGGTGGGAAATTACTGTAATTAGAGAGAGGGATGCACAAAGATGCATATATAGAGGTAGTTTAATCTTCGGGTTACCCTGAAATACTGTTTACTAGGACTTTGTTTCCAGTTAGGTAATGCCAACAATATATTCTCGAAGAATATCGAGCATTTGTTGCAATCAAAATGATTTTCAAAACTCAATCCAGAGCAAGAGGTTATAATGATGTGTATATCTATAAAGGCTTATTTCACCTTAATGTTGTAGAAAATGAGTTTCTTTTTATCTTTGTTTAGAAACTCTATTCTGAATTAAGAAACAAATATATTCCAAAGATGTTGAAAACGTACCCAAATATCAATTTGTTTTGCATACTCATGTCAACCTCAAATATTACAGTATCACAAAATATTGCATTGTACACACGTTATGCATTGTAAGTTATAGGAACATGCATACCCTGTGAGTTTTGTTGAACTAGGGCCTATGGCCTCTCAGTGTTCACTGAATAAACAATTTGACATAGATCCGGAATAGACATAGAGTTTGGATAAGACAGATTTCATTTTATGATACATTAACGTTATTTATTCGGGACTGTATGTTTGTTCGGTACTGACATAGATCCGGAATAGTCTGGATTAAATAAGTTTCTATTTATGATAAATGAACACAATCTTTTCGGGGTCCGTACATTGTTTTGGTAGTGACATATTGTTGAGATCACGTCAGTCAGGGGCTGGTGTAGGGGCTGGTGTGGGGGCTGGTGTAGGGGCTGGTGTGGGGGCTGGTGTAGGGGCTGGTGTGGGGGCTGGTGTAGGGGCTGGTCAGAGTTTTCTCAGTCTCTGGGTCTCCGTGGCGCCATCCTTGGTCTGAGTCTGGGAACAGAAACAAGCACAGAGTTAAGATTTTGACAGGCATTTGGAAGGTTTTTTTACAATTTCTTTTATTCTTTGTAAGACGTTACAGAGCTACTTCTTGCTCCTTCATCGGGTGAATGCCCAGTAAGTAAATATATACATTCACCCCACAATGCGTTCATGATATATGGTGGGATGAATGTAGAAGACAACAACATAATGACAAAGCCAATGACATAGAATTAATGTAGAAAGTTAACATAATAATGTTATACTCACTCACCCATTTACCCTCTCACTAATTTACACCCTCACTCCTCTCCTCACTCACTCCTCTACTCACTCGTCTGCTCACTCACTCCTCTCCTCACTCACTCCTCTACTCACTCACTCCTCTACTCACTCACTCCTCTCCTCACTCACTCCTCTACTCACTCACTCCTCTCCTCACTCCTCTCCTCACTCACTCACTCCTCTCCTCACTCACTCCTCTCCTCACTCACTCCTCTACTCACTCACTCCTCTGCTCACTCACTCCTCTACTCACTCACTCCTCTACTCACTCACTCCTCTACTCACTCCTCTCCTCACTCACTCACTCCTCTCCTCACTCACTCCTCTCCTCACTCACTCCTCTCCTCACTCACTCCTCTACTCACTCAGTCCTCTACTCACTCACTGCTCTACTCACTCACTCCTCTACTCACTCACTCCTCTACTCACTCCTCTCCTCTCCTCACTCACTCACTCCTCTACTCACTCACTCCTCTCCTCTCCTCACTCACTCCTCTACTCACTCACTCCTCTACTCACTCACTCCTCTACTCACTCCTCTCCTCACTCACTCCTCTCCTCACTCACTCCTCTCCTCTACTCACTCACTCCTCTCCTCACTCACTCCTCTCCTCACTCACTCCTCTCCTCACTCCTCTCCTCACTCACTCACTCCTCTCCTCACTCACTCCTCTCCTCACTCACTCCTCTACTCACTCACTCCTCTGCTCACTCACTCCTCTCCTCACTCACTCCTCTACTCACTCACTCCTCTGCTCACTCACTCCTCTCCTCACTCACTCCTCTACTCACTTACTCGTCTGCTCACTCCTCTCCTCACTCACTCCTCTCCTCACTCACTCCTCTACTCACTCACTCACCGCAATGACGAAGTCCCCATCCCGATACGTGTCGACATCCAACTGCATGATCACTCCATCCTTGTCCGATGTCAGCTTTTCAATGAAGTGGTCGTTCCGTAACTCGATGACACTCTGGAAATATTGCCGTAGATTTGAAACAACATAAATACATATGCACGTGACCAGGCTGTACTGAGTTGTATTGTTAGCAACATGCTTCAATTTTCCACTCTGAAACTACGAGACGAACAATGGTTTGAAGACGACACACACACACACATACGCACACACACGCACACATACACACACGCACACTAACACACACACACGCACGCACACACACACGTACACACACACACACACGCACACAAATTCACTCAAACACCTCACTCACACCTCACACACACACTCAAACACATACCCACACATTCACTCACACACACACACACACACAAACACACACATACCCACATCTCACTTACTCACCCCACTCACTCACACACGCACATACCCACACTCAAACACCTCACTCACTCACTCAAACACATCACACACCTCACTCACACACTCACACACATACCCACACCTCATGCACACACACACACACACACACGCACACACACACTCACACCTCACTCACTCTCACATACACTCACACGGACATACCCACACACTCACATACACCCGTAAACACATTTACACACACACACACACACACTCTCTCTCTCTCACACACACACACACACTCACACACACACACACACACACACACACACACACACACACACACACACACACACACACACACACACACACACACTCTGCAGTCTCCAGTCTCTGTGCACTGTATACTAGTATTCATAATCCTGTTGATAAATGATATGTTTCGTTATTACATGACTGAACCGAGACAGCTACCGCGTTTACTGCAAATAATATATAAACAGTGAGCCCAAGAGGATGTGGGTGTTGGTGACATATGTGTTTCTGTCAGCACTGTCACCTGTATTGGATCATCAGGAAGGGGCGGTGGGGTAGCCTAGTGGTTAATGCGTTCGCTGGTCACTCCAAAGGTTCGATTGCCAACATGGGTGCAATGTGTGAAGTTCATCTCTGGTGTCCCAAGCCGTGATATTGCTGGAATATTGCTAAAACCTCACTCACCGTCATTTTAGTGACCTTGTCGAAACTCAAAAAGTGGAAGGGAACGCCCATCTTGAACTTGACGTCCATAAACACGCTTCCATCTTCAAGGTCAACCTTCATATGCCACTCCTCGCCGTCACGTGACAGATGTAAGGTGTAGACGAGGAAGCGAGTTGCCTCGCGCTCCTTGTCTGTCATTCCTGGAACGATAAACGGAGCATTGTGTATTTGCTTCCAAAATTCAAGTTTCATTGGTTACATATTTCTGTGCAACGCGGACATCACTGATATCATCAAAAGTAGAGATTTGGGAGCATTCACGAATTTACGAGTTTACAATGAAGGTCAAACCATGGTTAACTGACATACGTGTTTTGCGTATATGAGAGATTGTTGATGACAGTGCAGACGCCCCCCCCCCCCCCCCCCCCTCCCCTTTACGAAATGCCACGCCTGTCCGAAAATGAGCGTCTGCGAGCCATTGGTATGCTTGAAGCAGGATCGAGTCAATGTGATGTTGCAAGACAATTTAACGTCCACAGAAACACCATTTGGTGTTTATGGCAACGTTGGTAACAGATGGATGCAGTCAGAGGCCACGCGTAACCAATAATCGACAAGACAACTGGATTCGAACAACACACCTACGAAATCGATTCCAGCCAGCAACAGTGACTGGAAGAAGCACCCCCGGCCTTCAACGAATATCTTCTTAAACCGTAAGTCGCCGCCTCAGATGTGCAGGGATTGTCGCCAGAAGACCCGCCAGGCGTCCCATTTTGACAGGAAACCACCGTCAAGCACGCCTACAGTGGTGCAGACACGCAGTGGGGACAAGTTCTATTCACTGACGAGTCTCGTTTTCACCTCAGCAACAGCGATGGACGGATTCGGGTGTACCGACGTCGAGGTGAACGTTACGTCAATCATTGTGTCATGGAAGAAGATCGGTACGGGGGCGGCAGCGTTATGGTATGGGGTGGGATTACAGCAAGACAGAGGACCCGTTTGATAGTGGTAGAGTGAAATCTCAATGGACAGCGCTACCGTGACGAGATCATCGGCCCTGTTGTTCTACCGTTTTTGCGTCGTCATGGCCCATTACCTTTCAACATGACAACGCCCGGCCTCATATTGCTCGACTTGTTTAGGATTCTCTTCAACAAAACAACGTGAATGTCATCCCCTGGCCGGCTCGCTCCCCTGATCTCTCACCAATCCAGCACATGTGGGATGAGATGGATCGGCGCCTTCGACGTCAACCACGTGTTCCACAGACACTCCAGGAACTTCTTCGAAACATGCTCCGGTAGATATGGACAGATATCCCACAGGACTTTGTGCGACGCCTGGTCCATTCCATGAGACGAAGATGTGTTGCTTGCATCGCAACCGGAGGTGGACACACACACTATTGATTTGTGAATTGACATTTTGGCATGTTCATGGTTGTTTTTATGAAATCACGCATTTTCTGAAGTCAGTATGGCAAATTAAACCATTTGAACACTTACAGGAGTCTTTTATCTGTTTCAAACCGAAATTGTTTCAGATTTGGTAAAAAACATAACTTTGCATTAAATCTTATTCAGTTTCACAGGAACTTTTGTTGTTCAGTATATATATACATGTATATCAATTCCCTACATAAGAAAGGAAATATAACTTGACTTGCCTTGACTTCTGTATGCTATTTCAATCTATGGCATTGATTTGTACGTATATGTTTATATTGTAAATAATATCTTGCTGTATGTTTACATGGTCACTGATCACATCTGTGATAACATGAACTACGGGGGGTACTATGACTATGCGGCCTCTCGTCACTGAATAAGCTTCTTCAACGCGTATAACACCTATGTAGGTCATCTAGCTATGTCAATATATACACTGGTAGGGTCAACACGACCGAGGGCGATATCACAGGTCGTACAGGCGTCGCTCATTAGGACGATTTCACAACAGTGAGACATAGCGCTGTCGTCTGTTTATTGAGATTACTTTTTTTCCGGAACGATACTCATGTGAAAAAAAGTAATAAAATTCGAGTACTTCACATAACAGTACAAGTGGTAATAAATATCATAAATATAATTATTTGTGGGACGATGGATCGATTGTGTCGAGAGTTCAGCATCAGTTTAATCAGGAATTCGTAGCTGTTTTAAAAAAATATTTTTCTTTTGTAACTATACAGGTGTTTATTCTGTGGTTTTACCAGCATCATTACAGTGGATTGACTAAAAGTCGGGCCGGGCAGGACCAGCGGGTAATACTAGAAACGGATTGCTGAATATTAAAACGAAATATGCGTAACTATGCGAATATATATTAGTGAGTTAGTAAGTATTGTTTTTTGTCGCTTTTAGCAATATTCCATCAATATCACGGCGGGTGATATCAGATATGGGCTTCACACATTGTACCCACGTGGAGAATCGAACACGGGTCTTCGGCGTGACGAGCGAACACTTTAAACACTAGGTTACCGACGGATTTGTGTATGTATTATTAGTGAATATGTCACACTTACCCAACGCCGCAGCAAACTCATCATGGCCTGTGGTAAGTTCGGGCACCAGTTTCCAGTCTCCGATCATGTTCGCCATCGCGAGGTGTTCTCGTGTGATATCAGTGATACAGTGATGCCGGAGGGTGTAGCGGTCGTGGGGCGAGCAATCAGGGTTAGACTGGTTACCGTTCAATGGAGACTGTGAAGTGAGAGCAGCGACACCAAGCGGAGGATTCACGGAACCAGTCTAAAGCCGTCCTGCTTGGTGGTAAGGTGGGATATATTGAGGGCGGTAATAAGGGCTTACACTGGTCCACAGTTAGCCCCATTCATATATTATTTCACAAGATCCTCACAGCGATAGCCTCTCGGGTGAGCAAAGCGCTCCTAACAGAACTCGTAACCGTCTACCAGCTGTAGAGGTCCTAGGTTGACCGCGTTGTCAGGTGCTGGGACGGAGCTTGGTTATCGTACAAACTCCTCACCGCCACAGGCCGCGTTTGGAGCTCTCTATACATATATGTCACCGGGATCGCAGCCGAAGTCGATTATCTGTTTTTAAAGTCAAGGAAACCTCACATTAGGACTCGTAAGTGTCTTTTTTTATCCTTCTCATGCGCATTTTAATACGTAAGTATTATGAAAATATGTGGTGGGACTGTGTGGTCAACCCTATTTACGGGTTACACACGTAGATTCGAAATGAATGGATCTTGGGTCGGTCTGTTCCTCCGCCCAGTCACTGTTGTTTGTTGCAGGAGAAGGCGTGACGCGTGGAGCATGTGGGTCGTGACGCCGTTTCGCGTACCTCTTTCCTAGTACGTGACACGTGCCAATACTGTATCCTCGCCCCCGTAAATGTCACATCTTGGGGTGAGGTGAAATGTCGCGTCCAAGATTATTGCGACGTGCGGGCACGTGTGTCTACATCTTGATCTTTTGTGATGCTTTAGATTGTGGACTATACAACGTTGGTTCGTGTCGTGTAACAAATATAAATATCTATTATTTCACGTACCGTATTTCCTCTATTTGACACCGGTCTCCAATATACGTCGACGTCTAATTGACGCCGGGTGCTGGTTCATCATTAAGATATATGTACCCTTTTTATGTCAATAATCTTTATCTTTCATAAATTTTAAGATAATCTTTTAATTTAATTTAATCCCTAATATTTCAGTGGTTAGCCTCAATAAGACATATCATCAAACGTGCTTGTGGTGGAGTAATTACCCTGAAGTGTTGAAATGCCACTGTCAATTGACACTGAATGTTTTTTACAGTGAACATATTTCAGACTATACATCGTATAATGAAATTAAATATAATAATGGAAATACGGTAATAATGTATTTCATATTTCTAGGCGTCTATAGGGCTTACATACACGTGGTGTTTTGATCGTATTGGACGGGCTGCAAAGCAAGTGGCTATTCAGACCATCTGAGCTGTTCTCTTGTCTTTTCGGCAAATCCAACGTCGACATTATAAGCTACACCATCGCCATATCTCCACAGGTACCGCGGATTTCACAAGAACACCATCACGATGGCGAACATGGTCGGAGACTGGATACTGGTTCCCGAGTTGACCACTGGTCATGATGAGTTTTCTAAAGCCATGGGTAGGAACCTTCTTTACTTTTAAACAATACTATAAACGCATTTTTCTCCAATTACAGATACATTTGTACATGAAAATATATCCCAGATTTCAAAGTATGACTTTAACAACGTAAATCTGAAGGTGGTATTTAATGATTGCGACAGTATCAACACAAGGTAAGAAAACGTACAACTTTATAGATAACTTCTGGTTTATTACATATAGCGACGTTTCGATGTAGATTCTCACACTGTTATCAAGCTGGAATGACAAGAGTGAGTGAGTTGGGTTTAACGCCGCTTTGAACAGTATTCCAGTCATATCACGGCGTGTCAGCTTAATGTGGGAGGAAAGCACGAAGTGATGCAGGTCTCAGACATTTACTGCTTCTGTGAAACCCACGAGCACGGGCATGGTGCTGACAAACCTAGAAACATAATCGGGGTGAACCGGGATTCGAACCCACAATCATAGGTTTGTTTCTGGCGTGCCTAAGGGACGCAACTCTGCACAGCGAATCGCGGCGCCTTAGACGACTGGGCCACCTGGGGTGACAAGAACTAAGTGACGAGACGTATATGCATGACATGTGATCAGGAGCAGATTAACATATACAACAACAGGTAATACATGTAGATAACAAGTAGCATACAGATAACAGGATGAAGCCAAATGTACAGTTAGAATAACAAATAGCACACAGGTAATGAAGCACACGGGTAATGAAGCCGAATGTACAGTAAGAATAACACATAGAACACAGGTAATGAAGCACATGGGTAATGAAGCCAAATGTACAGTAAGAATAACACATAGAACACAGGTAATGAAGCACATGGGTAATGAAGCCAAATGAACAGTAAGAATAACACATAGAACACAGGTAATGAAGCACATGGGTAATGAAGCCAAATGTACAGTAAGAATAACACATAGAACACAGGTAATGAAGCACATGGGTAATGAAGCCAAATGTACAGTAAGAATAACACATAGAACACAGGTAATGAAGCACATGGGTAATGAAGCCAAATGTACAGTAAGAATAACACATAGAACATAGGTAATGAAGCACACGGGTAATGAAGCCGAATGTACAGTAAGAATAACACATAGAACACAGGTAATGAAGCACATGGGTAATGAAGCCAAATGTACAGTAAGAATAGCACATAGAACACAGGTAATGAAGCACATGGGTAATGAAGCCGAATGTACAGTAAGAATAACACATAGAACACAGGTAATGAAGCACATGGGTAATGAAGCCAAATGTACAGTAAGAATAGCACATAGAACATAGGTAATGAAGCACATGGGTAATGAAGCCGAATGTACAGTAAGAATAACACATAGAACACAGGTAATGAAGCACATGGGTAATGAAGCCAAATGTACAGTAAGAAG
Source organism: Haliotis rufescens (assembly GCF_023055435.1). Classification (NCBI taxonomy): domain Eukaryota; kingdom Metazoa; phylum Mollusca; class Gastropoda; order Lepetellida; family Haliotidae; genus Haliotis; species Haliotis rufescens. Next base: position 38,619,923 of record NW_025964372.1, on the reverse strand, counting down.
AACAAATAGCACACGGGTTATGAAGCACATGGGTAATGAAGCACACGGGCAATGAAGCACACAGGAAATGAAGCACACGGGAAATGAAGCACACGGGAAATGAAGCCAGATTACAGTAAGGATAAGGATTAAAAGATTAAACAGTTGTGACAAGCTGATTGGATCCTAATCACAAAAGTCTATTGCTTGATTAGATCTTCATAGGCAGTGGAGATGCAATACCCTTGATCTCTGTTGATCAAGGTTTGTGACGGCGGATTTCTATAGTTTCTGAGAGTTTTCCTTTGGTGAAGTCCTGATGTTTGGTTGAGAGGATTTGGACTTTGTCAAACTGAAATGGCCAGGGAATTTTTGCTGGTAGTCTGAGAGTACTGAGCGTTAAACAACAAACCAACCAACAAACCATGGATCACGCGACATTTTGACTAATTGTCGTAGTGACCCGCTCTGAAAAATATTTTTCATGTTTACAACGCTACAACTTCAAGGTTAAAATATATTGTCCACTCTAAAATGTATTTAAAAGGCGTTAAATGTGCGATAACGCGATAACGCCACAAACGTCAAAATCTCGCCTTTCCACATTGTTGCAATTGGTTTTGAAAGGACGACAACGCGACGATGTAGGATTCCATATAATAATGATAATTCTTTTCCAGGAATGTCAGACGCAGAACGCGAGGCAACTCGCAACCTCGTGTACACCTTCCATCTGTCACGTGACGGTGACGAATGGTACATGAAGGTGGTCACTGAAACTGGCGTCGTGTTTGTTGACACCAAGTTCAGGATGGACGTGCCCTTCACCTATTCGGATCTCGACAAGACCGCAACGCTAACGGTGGGTTGTTGTATATTTGCTGACATTAACGCTACTGTCTTTTAACACGGAACAATAAGTTGTGTAGAGGAGTTGCGTCCCTTAGGCGTGACAGAGTCCTGTCACTGCGGGTTTCAATTTCCGCTTCGCTCTTATCATGATTGTTTTGTTTGTCGTCACCATATGATATCGTCACTGCAATTGTCTCGAACTATGCTCAAGTCGAGTTCAGTCCGATGTCAGTGTGTATAAAACTCCATGAATTGGAATTGTGGTCAATCGAAAACACACAGAGTTATACACATCTCGAAACACCCTCAACACTGTGCTAACGAAGGTTTATTGTAAAACTGTTTGTTAGTAAACTTAGCAATGTACCTATAAGGCCTTAGCTAGATAATATGTCGACTGTATGAGGTATATTTGCACGATTTGTTATTAGCGACGGTCCAACCTGTCACATCTTACTCTTGTTCCCTGCTCAATGTGAGGTGCGACAACTTATGACATGATGAGACGGAACCAAGCTTAAACGGCTCTCTGTTTCCCCACCATTCCTGACTGACTGACTGACTGAGTATGGTTTTACGCCGCTTTTAGCAATATTCCAGCAATATCACGGCGGGGGACACCAGAAATGGGCTTCACACATTGTACCCATGTCGGGAATCGAACCCGGGTCTTCGGCGTGAAGTGCGAACGCTTTAACCACTAGGCTACCCGACCGCCCCCCACCATTCCTGAAAAAACGCACCCGTGAAGATCCGGGTTAGAATTGGTCTTCAGAACCCATGCTTGTCCTAAGATGCGGCTATGTTTGTCCAAAGATGCGGCTATGTTTGTCCTAAGATGCGGCTATGCTTGTCCGAAGATGCGACTATGCTGTCCTAAGATGCGGCTATGCTTGTCCTAAGATGCGGCTATGTTTGTCCTAAGATGCGGCTATGTTTGTCCAAAGATGCGGCTATGTTTGTCCTAAGATGCGGCTATGCTTGTCCGAAGATGCGACTATGCTGTCCTAAGATGCGGCTATGCTTGTCCTAAGATGCGGCTATGTTTGTCCTAAGATGCGGCTATGCTTGTCCGAAGATGCGACTATGCTGTCCTAAGATGCGGCTATGCTTGTCCTAAGATGCGGCTATGTTTGTCCTAAGATGCGGCTATGTTTGTCCTAAAGATGCGGCTATGCTTGTCCTAAGATGCGACATGCTTGTCCTACGATGCGACATGCTTGTCCTACGATGCGACTATGCTTGTCATAAGATGCGTCATGCTTGTCTGAAGATGCGACTATGCTTGTCCTAAGATGCGGCTATGCTTGTCCTTAGATGCGGCTATGCTTGTCCTAAGATGCGACTATGCTTGTCCTAAGATGCGGCTATGCTTGTCCTAAAATGCGACTATGCTTGTCCTAAGATGCGGCTATGTTTGTCCAAAGATGCGGCTATGCTTGTCCTAAGATGCGGCTATGTTTGTCCTAAGATGCGGTATACATATGGTCTCTGGTTTAGAGGTGAGGTGAGGTGAAATGGGTTTAACGTCGCGTCCAAAATTATTGCTCTTATATAACGACGTGCATGTACGTATGTGTGTGTGTGTGTGTGTGTGTGTGTGTGTGTGTGTCTGCCTGTACTAGTCCGGACTGATGCCGATTTATAGTGCTAGCTCACTGAGATACCATGCCGCAGTTTAACATGAATACCCCACTCAGACACAGTATACTGACTCCGAGCCGACCAGTCCTTGTTTTAGCCCCTTAATGCCAAGCGCCAGACAGGGTAACAACAAGTCACATCTTTTAACGTCTTTTGGAATGACGCGGCAGGGGATCGAACCCCGTACCTTCCACTCTCCGGGCGGGCGCTCTACCACTAGACCACGGAGGCGGTCCTCTGGTTTAGAATAAAAATGACACGATGAACAGTAACGAAAACGTCCCGCTATGATATAATGTGTATCAAGACCTAAGCTACACCAGAAGCATCTGGTAGTCACTGGCAGTATCGCAAAATATGATTAAAATTAAAAAAAATTAATTACACCAACTGTCTTCAAACTGTTGATGAGTCAATATAGTATATAGTTTCATAATACCAGTTACCACAAATTTACAGTTATTTCAATACTATAAAGTAATGCAGGTATCTACTGAAGTACTGAAATGAATAAATTCATTAATAATATTTGCGTGGAAAATGATAAAATAATATTTGTGTGGAAATTGATCAATGAAATTGAAAATGGTCCTCATTTTATAATATGAAAACAGAAAAGGTTCTAACGGTCTAGTGAAATTCAAAATGAGATATTTTTTGTTATCCTTTGATCGTTGTCAAGCAAATTGGATGCAGTCACTGGAAGTAAGTATTTTGTGGAAACATGTTTTGAATGGTGCCACAGTAATATTATATTTTATTAATCATAATTGACATCCACGTGGCAATCCGCGCCGTGGTATAACTTGAATACTGTGAAAAGCGTCGTGAAACCCAAGTTACTCACTCACTGAAATCGACGTGACAATCCGCGTCGTGGTATAACTTGAATAATGTTAAAAGCGTCGTGATACCAAAGTTACTCACTCACTGAAATCCACGTGGCAATTCGCGCCGTGGTATAACTTGAATACTGTTAAAAGCGTCGTGAAACCCAAGTTACTCACTCACTGAAATCCACGTGGCAATTCGCGCCGTGGTATGACTTGAATACTGTTAAAAGCGTGGTGATACCTAAGTGTCTCACTCACTGAATCCACGTGACAATTAGCGCTGTGGTATAACTTGAATACCGTTAAAAGCGTCGTGAAACCAAAGTTACTCACTCACTGAAATCCACGTGACAATTCGCGCTGTGGTATAACTTGAATACTGTTAAAAGCGACGTGATCCCAAAGTTACTCACTCACTGAAATCCTCGTGGCAATTCGCGGCGTTGTATAACTTGAATACCGTTAAATGCTTCGTAAAACCCAAGTTACCAACTCACTGAAATCAACGTGACAATTCGCGCCGTGGTATAACTTGAATACTGTTAAAAGCGTCGTAAAACCCAAGTTACCCACTCACTAAAATCCACGTGGCAATTCGCGCCGTGGTATAACTTGAATACTGTTAAAAGCGTCGTGAAACCCAAGTTACTCACTCACTGAAATCCACGTGAAAATTTACACGGGCAGTTCAATGACCAGATCATATTTTATACGGACTGTATGTAAAAAGACTTTTACATTTCGCGTAACGTCAGTTTGCCGCTGTACTGAAAATATATGCTTACAATGAGCAATAATATAACATACATATAAGTGTTGATGTCAGACATCAAGGATTGCACTTAACATTCCGATTGCAAAATGCGAACAAAGCGAGCTGGAAGGAACGGTAAGGTGCTCACTCAACGTCTCTTCCGGTGGCTATTAAATGGTCTAAAATTAAGACATTGAGCACGTGATGTAACACCGCATCACGGAATATATATTTCATTGTTTAGTGGAAAAAAGGAAATTTAAAATCCACACACAAGTTCCGTTACCATTAAAGGTGAAGGCTGCAGTGGTTGACAGTTAGAAGTGTTAAGTGTCACGGTAACATTTACATTGCGCATACCACAGGTGTTGCCAGTTTAAAGTTTGACCTGCTTGGCCAGCGCCCCAAGCCGTAGTGGACGTAATTATATAATGACATAAAATGACACATTGAATGGTATGTTTGAGGCAATTACATGGCCCACTCAATCGGGAACATTGTGTATAAAGACGAAACTCTTTACTGGTACTGAAACACCGGAAGTTGAGATGTTTAAAAAATCCAGAGAGACTTATCGATTCAAAGTTTGAACACTAAACAATTCTGAAATGTCCCATAGATGGCCCATATTGTATGACAGGACGTCCCACGGGCTTGGAAAGTCCTTCTCGTTTCCAATGTTTATTGAAGCGAGAGATGGGCGATGATTTTTACGGAATCTGTCGTAGAGCCCATAACAGTCGTTCGGATTACCACGTGCTAACCTTTTCGAGGTTGCATGATTACACATTTCGACTGTCACTTTCCAGATGTCATGAAGAGGGGCGGTCGGGTAGCCTAGTGGTTAAAGCGTTCGCTCGTCATGCCGAAGACCCGGGTTCGATCGCCGACATGAGTACAATGTGTGAAGCCCATTTGTGGTGTCCCCCGCCGTGATATTGCTGGAATATTGCTAAAAGCGGCGTAAAACCATACTCAGTCACTCACTCCAGATGAAGATCATTCTGACATGACCCCAAATTGGTTGTCATTTCATATTTGTTTAGCGGTAGCGAGAACAACGATCTGATTATAATGAGATTGAACCCCTTCCCCTTTCGCTAACACAACAGATTTACACATCCCACACTTATGGTCAAGAACAAGTCATCTGTGTATCTGCATTGTGTTTATAACCATCTTTCCTACTTGTTACAGAGCCTGATCTCTCTACGAAATGATCACTTCATCGAGAAGATGACTCAAGACAAGAACGGGGTCGTCATGCACTGGGACGTGGACACCTACAGAGATGGAGACTTCGTCATTACAGTAAGTCAGCTCAGCCTTTCATCCTTCGTCAAAACATCACTGGATTGTATGCACTACGCTCCTCCCTTACCAGTGAATACATACGTCCGCTTTTGGAGATTCAGTTGCTATTATAAACCAACCAATCAAGACACGGCCTGGTTCTAGCGAGAGGGAAACCATGACCAATCAGTGCTCAGAGATGACAGCACAAACGGCACTATTTTCCGTGCAACATGTTAAAGTTATCTTACGGGCATGTACTCCACACGTTGCTTCAGTAGGGCTTATTTGACTTCCATGCGGTACCACGGCCTTTTTAATGAGATGACGTGAACCACACACGTCACTACTGCACCGCCCCCAATCGGTCGTGTGAATTCACCCCTAGTGGAGGAATGTTGAGTCTTAACAACCCATGAGGTATAGACTGAAATGAATATTTTCATTGGTCTATTATCATAATGAAATCTTATTGTTTTTAACTATGTTTGACGTACCTACATTCATTTGAAATTGAAATTCTCGGACTTATCTGAAGACCTTGTCCCCAGGGAGAGGTATGAATACGATGGGTGGTTCCCATGGTTAACTACCCCTGGGGATCCTGGTAAAGAATGTACGTCCCCGGCAATATAAGCTTGTCGCCCGAGGCGAATAAATGGATTGTGTGGTCAGGCTCGGTGACTTGGCTGATTGGAGGTCATTGTATCCCATTTACGTGGATCGATGCTCATGATGTTAATCACGAGATTGTCTGGTCCAGACTCAAACAAACAAACATGTTTAACTTCAGGGTTGGAGTGGAAGCCGATTCCTTTTATCCGCTATTGTGTATGTTGGATATCGCTTTTGTAAGATGACCTTTCTGTTTCATAACTACTATTCAGTATTCTTCATAAGTTCACTAATTACACTCATTTCTTATACAGTAACGCTCCATTAATTCGATATATCTTTCCTTATCGTTTGAGATGATTTGTCATAAACTAGATATCGTTATCAAAGCTCTAAAGCAATCTGATAATATACAGATGTTGTTCCCAATCAGGATTACGTCTATTGAGGGGGCATGGGTCGCCCAGTCGTCCAAGGCGCCGCGATTTGCCGTGCAGAGTTGCGTCCCTTGGGCACGCCAGAAACCTATGATTGTAGGTTCGAATCTCGGTTCGCCCCGATTATGTTTCTAGGTTTGTCAGCACCATACCCGTGCTCGTGGCATTCACAGATGGGAAACATCTCTGACCTGCATCACTTCGGACTTTCCTCCTACATTAAGCTGACACGCCGTGATATCTGGAATACTGTTAAAACCGGCGTTAACGCCAACTCACTCACTTCTTCTATTGAGCTCCATGCATCAATGTTATGCCAACTTGTTCAAGAACTTATTGCCTAATGTTCGCAACACTATTTGATAAAGTCACTGTTTTGATAACTTAGCTAGCTCAAGAATTGTTTTTTACTCAGCTAAATATTTAAACAAGGTATTTGTTATTCCGGTTCAGCAGTGTTGCAAAATGATGCCTTATATATTCCATGGGAACCCCAGACTTCGAGATTACTTGTGAATGAGCTGTAGGCGGCAAACCAAGCGTCATAATCTGGGCGAGTATGGGATTCGAACCCACGATCATAAGGTTCGGCACGTCAAGGGACACAACCCTGCACAGCGAATTGCGGTGACTCAGACGACTTGGCCTTACTCTGTGCTTGTTTCTGTTCCCAGGCTCAGACCAAGGATGGCGCCACGGAGACACAGAGACTGAGAAAACGCTGACTTCCTCTTAAATCACGTGCCAGCTTCATACCTGATGAACTACCTCTTCACCTGCCTCACACTTTTCAAGTCAATGCTATTATACCAATAGTCATGTTCGATCTGTTTCATGTGTACTGACTGACTGTGTAAGTACGTTATTGACGTGTTATGTGTTATAGTCAGACTCAGTCATATAGTACTCCTTCAGGCAACTTGCCTTCATATGAATCCTATCACTATCGCCGTCACTGCTACTGCTTCTGCTACTACTACAGCTACTGCTACTGTTCTGTTCACTACTACTGCTACGACCAGTGCCCTCTGCTGCTGCTACTGCTACTATCAATACCAAATACTGCTACTACTACACCTACTGCTACTTATTGTACTGCCTGCTTCTACAGCTACTGTCAATACCAATACTGCTACTGCTACTCCGCCGTGATATTGCTGAACTATTGCCAAAAGCGGCGTAAAACCATACTCACTCACTACTCCTACTGCCATGACTGAGCAGTCGAGCTGATGTCTATTACTACAGATGTTTTATTCCAAAAGTGTGATGTAAATCATATATCGTGTGACGCTTCATTAAACATTTCAATCTCTATTTTTTCCAGCGCTTCTCGTTTTGTATCCATCCTATTGTTACACCGTCCATATGTTATACGCCTAACAGATTTTATTGGGACATGGTTGAATTGTCCTCTGCCTTTCACCTTTTATGTTTTGATGAAATTATCAATTGTACCTGACAGAAACAACAAAAACGAGATTTAAATGCATATAGCACATGTCCGCGAGGTTGGTGAAACCCATGAGAACGAGTATTGTGCTAAAACGCCTTATCAGGTTGAATATGAGATTCGAATTGACAATCATAGGTTTCCGGTTAGCGTAAGGGACGCAACTCTGCACAGGACACTGCAGCGACGACACGGCATGTTGTGACCCCTTATATTCTTAAAAAACAAACGTTGTTTGTTGCCAGCTATGTAAATAATGAACCATAAAAAGCCACCAACCAAACTCAACGAGTTCTCCACAAATGTCGGATCTAGTAGCGATGGGATAGCCTAGTTGTTAAGGAGTTCGCTCGTCACGCCTTAAACCCGGGTTCGATGCCCAACATGGGTGCCTTTATATGGCTGGAACATTGCTAAAAGCAGCGTCAAATCAAACTCACTCACTCACTCACTCACTCACTCACTCACTCACTCACTCACTCACTCACTCACTCAATGGAAAGATCTGATCGACAGGGGTCGGGTAGTTTTCTGGCTGATTGATTGGGATCCTACTCCTAACGGGTGGATCGTTGTTTTTAACCTCTTGTATGCCTTTCTAAGATTCAAATATTTACAGGCAGTGATAAAACTGGAATAGTGTCGGCTGGTCAAACAACATACATCCGCTCCCTCAATCATTTCCTGCAGTGATGCATTGGGATACGAAGACATGAAACAACCACGTCAGCGAGTCTGAATACCCGATCCCATTAGTCGCCACAGATAGTCATTCAAGAAATAGCAGGGGACACTGATAGATGTGTCTCTTTCCTCTCTACAAAGATAGAATGTTTTTGATCACGTCATTTGGGTTGTATACTACATGACTGATATAAAACTATCACTCCGGTTTATTGAGAAATATAGATAATGTTTCAACTAAAACACCCTAGCTGACCAATAACGTGCCATCTATTTACACACAGCAAAACAACAAGTGAAGCTGTGGGCGCCGTGTGCATTTGTAACAACCGACGCCACTTCTCCACTTCTTGTTTTGCTGCGTCTCACGTCCACACTCCTGTCTCATAGCAACCATGTGACGCATTCACTCAATACCCCGATACGACACGAACTATATACATGTCAACTTGTGACGATATGAACTCCAATTGAAAAAACTATGTGAACACTAAATGAAAAGACAACATGAACACTAAATGAAAAGACTACAAAAACACTAAATGTAAAGACTGCATGAACACTAAATGAAAAGACTACACGAACACTAAATGAAAAGACTACATGAACACTAAATGAAAAGACTACAAAAACACTAAATGTAAAGACTGCATGAACACTAAATGAAAAGACTACACGAACACTAAATGAAAAGACTACATGAACACTAAATGAAAAGACTACGTAAACACTAAATGAAAAGACTACGTGAACACTAAATGAAAAGACTACATGAACACTAAATGAAAAGACTACATGAACACTAAATGAAAAGACTACATGAACACTAAATGTAAAGACTACATGAACACTTAATGAAAAGACTACATGAACACTAAATGTAGAGACTACATGAAAACTAAATGAAAAGACTACATGAACGCTAAATGTAAAGACTACATGAACACTTAATGAAAAGACTACATGAACACTAAATGTAAAGTCTACATGAACACTAAATAAAAAGGCTACATGAACACTAAATGAAAAGACTACATGAACGCTAAATGTAAAGACTACATGAACACTAAATGAAAAGACTACGTGAACACTAAATGAAAAGACTACGTGAACACTGGATGGAATCGAGATAAGATCACACTATAATATGATTATTTATCAAGAAATGAATCATGCTCAATTCGGTTCCAGATCCGCATATTTAGAGCCAACCGAAGCTGCTACATTTTAGGCAACCCATTCTTTGCAAAACAGGACCTTCTGTATATTTTTGTTTTCGATTAGTACGAGAATACATTAAGGGGATTATGCTCACACAAATTGGCATCAAACACATTTAATGCAAGTCGCTACACCACCACTTGCCTTTACCCCAAGTCAACCATGGATGCTTTACTATATTTTCTACAGGCCGTGGTTACCATGTAACACTTTCTGAGTTAAGTACAGATTCCTGTACGTTTGGGGGTTGAGTCCCGTCCGAAATTCGAGTGAGTGAGTTAAAATTTTACGTCATTTTTATTTCAGCCATATAGTGACGAGAACATTAATGCAATTTAAACTTAGATGAATAAAATCTGTTAACGACGGACAGTATAATAACTAGACTATCACAGTTTAGAAGTAAAACTAGTTGCGAACAATTAAAATAATAATCTATGATTCGACAATACTCCGGGATTCGAACCCACACTGCAAGAGTGAGGCACCTAATCGCCAGCACACATAGTCAGCGATCTAACCCACTCAGCCACCGAGGCTTCCACAAAATGAAAATCCAATAACTGGTAGTCCAGATCACGTACTTTGTCTACCCCTCTGACGTGTGTAAATTGGCACAGCTCCCATGGCCGAAAGCTATGAACGCACAATACAATTTCGAAAGTGGTTAAAAGTAACAAGTGTTATATTTGGGATCACACTTTCTGAGTAAAGTACAGAATCTCGTACTCACTCTGTAAGTGTGGGTTCGAATCCAGGACGGCGCTCAGAAAATGTACGAGAATCTGTACTTTACTCAGAAATAGTTATCCCAAATGTAACATTTGTTACATTTGACCACTTTCTAAATGGCATTGTGTGTTCATGGTTACCATACAAGAATAAACTTAGGGCCTATCTACTCTCAAATATTAAGAAGAGCTGTTTCGAATACTGGCAGTTTTTCCATGATAAGAATATCGTATGGGCTGGTCCTCTTTAGATACTAAATTATGTATGTATTTTTAAAAGGGCATCTTGTAGCGTGTGTAAATGATGGTCAAATACAAATTTCTGAAGGTATGAGTAGTTTCCTCAAGTTAATTAAAATCAATTAACGTTTACTAATTTTTTTATCATGTCTCTTTACTTTTTTATTGACCTTATTCGTTAAAGACTGTATATATAACGAATATTGTTATTGTTGATCCATCGTCCAGTTATATATATATATATATATAACTGGACGATGGATCAACAATAACAACCAATGCTAAGCCACCATACCCTCTGCGCAGAGACGCCAACCTGGTTAGACATGGTTATTAACAATAATAACAATAATATCCGCAGTTTTTATTGAGATTTATTGAATATCACATGAATGTAGCTTGCTTGCGTAGTGACGGAAAGTATGTTTCTAGCGCAGGTGATTCAAATAATATGTTCAGGTTACACAAACAGAATTACAGGTGCAATGTCCCATACTAAATGTCAATATTGATGTAGTAATCACATTAATGGGTTGCTGGCTTTCTATCACCATGGTCCCTCCTTTTGATGTGAGTTGTAGGTACAATCAATAATTTAAAGATGCAATATCAAAAAGAAAGCTCTACAATCTGATAATTTTCTGCTAATATCTGGATTGGTACATAGTTCAGCAAGACATTGACTTCATATATTGCCAAAAAAGTTTTATAATCTGATAATTTTCTGCATATCTGGATTGGTACATAGTTCAGCAAGACATTGACTTCATAAATTGCCAAGTATTTTATCAACGCCAGGAACAATGACGACAGTTTGTTTGTTTTGTTTGGGGTGCGTGCGTGCTTGCGTGTGTGTGTGGGGGTGTGTGCGTGCGTGCGTGCGTGTGTGTGTGTACACTGATCATGAGAGAAGAAAACAAATCCGTTACAGTTGAAGTTGTAAAGGTCCTAGATTGGAGACAACAAATTACAGACTGCCGTAGTTACCCTACCCTGCCTGACTAATTCCCAATATGTTTTTGGCTAAAATTATATTTATTTGAATAGACGAACCCGTGTTAGCAGAGAACCGAGTATAGGCCATCAGTGAACTTAATGTTAAGAATTGACTTATTTTCTCGCTAACTTAACTGTATTTAGTAATTGAAATATTATGATTAAAATGAAATTTGGAAGTGTATCTGGTGTTGTAAGTCTAAATATTAAGAATGTCTGATGGCGGCGAAACCCAACCCAACAAGGTATTTGTTTCTGTAGGCAGGGGCTAATCACTGTACACAGCTTGGAACAACATCTTTGTACATTTAAAACAGTAACGCTTACACATGCACGCGTCACTTGATGTAAGAAGATGTGTTAAGCTGCAATCGAAACATTAAAACACTCCAGTGTGTAGTACAATATTTCATTATTTGATATGTAAATAACATTATCACACAGGCAGACAGTCAATCTATGGAAACTATGAAACGGAAATGATGTTACATGTGAACGTAACATACAATGCACAAGCTGTCAGTGTTGTTTAAAAGTACATCCAATTCAAATTTCAGTAAAGTATTCACATCAAATCCTGTACAAACAGCACACAGGATGTTAGCTGAATGTTGTGGTCATTATCTCATCCCATGGTTGAGTGGAAGAATTGACAGTTTCACCATGAATTCACACACTACATCTCTGTTGGGATGCTGAATATCAAGCCAGGTATGTTTCCACACTGTAGTGATGTTCCTGCAGTGTCCAGTGGGGAGTGTGAGAAGGTGAACTGTACTCCATCACTGGTTACAGTCTTCTTTCCATCAACCCCCCTGTAATAGTTACCGGGAGGTAGGTCCACACACAGAGTGTAGGTTGTGCTTGGCTGCAGTAGTACAGACTCGGGAAATAGGACATCAGTCATCTCTTTGTTGCTGTGACGAGTCATCCATGTCTTCCATAAGGGTGCAGCAACAACTATGTCATTTTGGTCATTCACCCTTATACTCAGTAGGATGTCTTCATTACCCTGTTCACGGTAGAGCTGACATCCTTTCAGGTGAATGTTGTGAGTGACAGAAAACGAGATAGCATGCCTGCAACGTGTTTTAGCAGAATGCCAATATTCTGACATATATTGAAATCTGCTTACATGTTTACAAATATTGGACTCTTGTATCTGAGCAACTCCTGATTTCATTCTCTGTACAGTTTTAAATGGAGAAATATCAACAGTCGAGTCAACAGATCTGTCAATTATCTGAACTCTCTCACTGTTTGTCAGCACACCAGATCGGCCTACAACCTTCACCAGGACCTCCAGGGTCATGCTGATAAACCGGATCTCATACCTCATATCTCCCAGGAGTCTCCGTCTGTTCTCAGGCGTGTCTCTCACACCTTCCTTCCTGCACCGCTCCTTTGTCCAGGACACGACTGCTTCAAATATGTCTGACTCTCTCAGGTTCAGAGTGTTTGATTTGAGGAACTTTTCCAGACAACAAGGACAAAGATCTACAAACCCTGGAGATTTGATGACACTCTCCCCTCCTTCAGTCAGGATATTCAGGGCCTTCTGTTCCAGGTCTACCTCCCCGTAACCATGACACTGCTCTAGGATCTGGCAGACATTGTCTTCTGACAGGGACGTCTCCAGAAACGTTACACACAGATCGTACAATGCATCCAGAGAATATTTCCTGGAGGTGTACATTAGTCCTGTGACTGTTTCAGTGTTGATAGTAGTCTTCTCTGTGTACACATACCTACAACAGTGTGTAGGATTTCAATGTTACGAGCAATTAAAACCAAGGTTTCATGAGATTTATCAACTTAATTCACATCCAAATAGCACAATCAGGTTAGGTTGTCTTATATATATGTCACTTGTTCAGACATTTCAGTGATCCATTTACAACATGTTCATCGCCACACTGACTTTTACACCCAATGGAATTTGTTTCGTGGGATAATTCATACTGGTTATTCTGTAGTGAGGACGTTTATAGTTACCTTTATATGTTAACCTACATGATATTCTTACTTCAGACTTGCTTGGTCGGGTAGTCATGTATACAGATACAACTAGGCTACCTTGATGACGCAGGATTACTGAACACTTCAAGGAAATATGCGAATTTATACAGTTTAAATTTACCCTCATTGTGGAGAAATACATTTCTGTCTGCCAAGTGACTTCGAGACATTGGTATATATCACGCAAAGTAAAATGGAAGGTGTTTTGTCATTGGGTATTTGATTGTTTTGTAAAATTAAAAGATTAATCGAACCTCAGGAACTCTTTGAAGATGTCTGCCGCAATGTCAGGAATGGTTACCTCCCCTTTCTCCGCAAGGGGGCCACAAAACATTGCATGGAAGACACAGCTGCGACTGACAAGAACGTAGCGGTGAGCTCGGACCACCTGTTTCTCTGACCCCAACAGGAAAGTGACGTCACAGAAGTCTTCCGTGTCGAGCATGCACAGATTACACTCTGTGACAGTCTTCCCTGACTGCCAGTTGTCCACATATCCAGATTCTCGGCTCTCACCAGACATTGCGAAGCTTGGAACTGACAATACAGGATTATACAGATAAAAGCCGTGAGTAGATGATTTAAACCTTAAATATACATAACCATTCCATTATTCGATAATAACTTCATGAGTATTAAAATTCACTTGTTTTAAATCAAAACCTACAGAATCAGCTACACTTTGCATGGTGTTTTCAGGAGTCCATTCACATAATGTTCATCACTGTTTTGCCCTTTGCAAAGGCACTTATAAATCACTTTTTGAGCATTGCCAGACAACAATTGTTTTTATATATATATATATGATACACGCCTATCTGAAAATGAACGGTAAATGCAAATTTAGGTACTTTCTTCGAAGGCCAGATATCAGTTTCTCATACCTAATGTTGGAGGAAATCTACAAATATCCAGTAAATTGTCAAACTTCACTATCTTAGCCTATACAATTATGTGTCACGAATCTTTACAGTCAACCCTATCAAAAGATACCCAAAGACGACTTTGACACACTTTTAAACATTAAAATGTACAAACCTCAAGTGTCTTACATATAAAGTGAATCAGATGCCTGTACTGCAGATGGTGAGCATGAATATCAAAAGGACACAACTCTGTAATCATCGTTATCTTCGGGTATCGTTTTGTTCAGCTAGTCACACAACCAACCAACAAACACCCCCCCCCCCCAAAAAAAAAAAAAATAACCAAAAAAAAACAACAACAAACAAACAAACAAAAAAACAAACTACAACAACAACAAAACAAACAAACAAACAAACAAAAACAACCCAAAAACATATAAATGACATATAGTCGCTTAGATGTACACAACTACAACAACAACCGTCAAATTGGCAAATTGAGTTGTTCACAGTGCCGGTCACCCATAAATGTTTTCCTTACCCTCGATGAAGATGCCCTTGCAAGCGTGAGGGTCGACATCTGGATATATGTTCAGATGAAACGAACAACTGTCCAGTTACCCATACTCAAGTGTCATAGGAATACTGTTAAAAGCGGCGTTAAACACAACTCACTCACTCACTCAAGTGTCATACTTCACAATTTCAATCGAAGAAAATCACATTTCGTCCCTTTAACAGTCAACCCTATTTAGAGTTTAAAGCACAAATATGCGGGACAACGACCAAGCCACTAACAATAAATGTTTACAACTCAAGTCACAATGAACGTATGAAGACAGGTGCATATTTTGACTTGCACAAGATGATCAAAGGGACACAACTCTAGAGTCTAACACAAAACCCTTGTGACGATTTACTCTGTGGATTCCACACATGGTTTACTTCCACTTCAATATGGCTTCAGCCACAAACAGTCACACACGTAATGACAGGACAGTCGGCAGCTGTGTTAAGTATCACCTGATCTATGTGAAGCTGACTGACTGACAAATGACTGTTACAATATATGCAGTTGTATATCTAACAGGGTGTGGCTGTGTTGTCAACAACTGAGTGTAAACTACTAAATCTGGTAAATACCGCTACACATTCTACACCAGACAAACCATTGTTCAGTACAGTTGTGTGAACAGTTTACCCCTTACCTGAGTTGGTGCCGATGGTTTGAACACAGGGCGCGAGAGAGCGTCCTTCGCCTGTCAGACAACTGTAATCCTTGTTTCGTTTTGACAAGACTTCCGCTTTCAAGGTGTAAATTTTATGTGCGCTTCAGTTAATATCAAACGGAGGACAACTCCGTCAATCACTGGGTCGATTTTGTACAGTTCCAGATGAGTTGAAATGGGGTTCAACGTTTCGTTCAAGATTGTTGTACTTACATGAAAGTGCATGTGTGTGTGTGTGCCTTTGTGTGTGCGTGTGCGAGTGCGTGTATGTGTGTGTGTGTGTGTGCGTACCCACGTGACAGCAAGGATAACAACACATACCAAAAATAACGTATTTTGGTTTTACGTGAACAGGGTGCACTGGCACAGAGAAATTACGATTTAGGGATAAAGGTTTTGCAATTGTGTGCCCTGAACCATGAACTGTAGGCAATAGGAGCATAAACCTGTCAATTTGGAGGAAAATCGAATTACGTTGCCCAGACACATGAAACGTTAATTCAAATGGACAACCTAATCAAACGTGTCGCTTACAATC
Source organism: Haliotis rufescens (assembly GCF_023055435.1). Lineage (NCBI taxonomy): Eukaryota > Metazoa > Mollusca > Gastropoda > Lepetellida > Haliotidae > Haliotis > Haliotis rufescens. The sequence goes on along the minus strand of NW_025964372.1, from coordinate 38,603,539 downwards.
TTATTAAAATGAGATCTTAGTGCTCGCTACCGATACACGGAGATCTGAGGACATCCCAATACAGGTCACGTCAGAACGACCTTTCGCGAACTTTGACTTACCAATGAAATTACTTACAACATATGCCAGTCAGAAAGCAGCCAGTGTCAAACCGGCGACTTCCATTCCAGACTAGCTCTGAAAAATATCGATTCAAAATTTGAATACTAAACTAAAGAAACTTGAAGGTCTAATAGATGCCGAGTTTGCAAGACAGTGTGGAAAGTCTTCTGTTTTAAATGTTTATCCCATTGAAGCGAGAGATGGGTGATGATTTTGACGGCATCAGTCGTACAGACCGTAACTGTCGTTCAGAATACCATGTATTAACATTTCTGATGTTGCAGGATTAGAAATCACATCCAACTATCACTTTGCCGACACTCTGATTGGTCGGATGAAAGGTCATTCTGACATGACCCAAAAGTGGGCTGACAACGCTAGCGGAACAGTGTTGAACATCTCGCACTTATGGTCAAGAACAAGTCATCTGTGTATCTACGTTATGTTCATCAACGTCGTTTCGACTTGTTTAGAGCCTGATCTCTTCACGGAACGAGCACTTCATCGAGAAAATGACTCAAGACAAGAACGGGGACGTCATGCACTCGGACGTGGACACCTACAGAGATGGACACTTCGCCATTACAGTAAGTCAGCTCAGCCTTTTATCTTTCGTCAAAACATCACTGGTTTGTTCCCCCCTTACCAGTGAATACATGCTCCCGCTTTGGGAGTAGCTACTATTATAAACCGACCAATCAAGACGCGACCTGCTTCTAGCAAGAGGGAAAGCATGACCAATGGGCGCTCAGACATGACATAGCACAAACAGCACAATATTTTCCGTGCAGCATCCAAAATTATCTTACGGGCATGTACTCCACACATTGCTTCAGTAGGGCTTTTTTACTTCTATGGGGTAACACGGCCTCATTTAATGGGTTGACACACGCCACTACTGCACTGCCCCCAAGGCTCCTCCACAAACCCGTGAAGCATTGAGTGAAATGAATATTTACCTTGGTCAAATATTATAATGGAATCTTATGGTTTTAAACTATTTTGACATACCTACATGCATCTGAAATTGAAATTCTCGGACTTATCTGAACACCTTGTCCCCAGGGAGAGGTATGAATACGATGGGTGGTTCCCATGGTTAATTACCCCTGGGGATTCCGAGATTCCCCGGCAACGTGGCTGATTGTTTGTCATCATAACCAATTACCTACAAGCAGTGATAAAACTGGGATGCTATCGGCTGGTCAAACAACATACACCCGCTCCCTCAATCATTTCCTGCAGAGATGCATTCGGATACGAAGACAAGAAACAACCAGGTCAGCGAGTCTGAAAACCCGATCCCATGATCCCAGGTTGTACTCCACATGGTGCGTCAGCCATTTGGCGGGGGAGGGAGGGATGAACATTACATTTAGAGGGTGAGATCGAAGCAAGTGTTTGATGGTCCATTTCTCAAAATATTCTTTGTTTCGTCAGTGATATCTTAATGAATGAGTGAGTGAGTCAAGTTTTAGTTTCCCTTCGCCAATATTTCAGCCATATCGTGAGATGAAAAATCTATGTATTTATATTATGATACCAAACTGTCACCAAGGGGTAGTAGTAATATATCACAGTTTTTACTGTTTTAGGTTTATTTAGAACATAAAACAGATGAGGGACGGCACAATATGTAAATGGACGATGGATCACCAACAACCAATTTTAAGCCACCATACCCTCTGTGCCCTAGTTAGACATGGTTATTATCAATAATAACAATAATATCTGCAGTTTGTATTGCGATTTATTGAATAACACATGAATGTAGCTTGCTTGCGTAGTGAAAGAGAGTATGTTTCTAGCGGGGGTGATTCAAATCATATGTTCAGGTTACACAAACAGAATTACAGGTGCAATGTCCCATACTTAATGTCAATATTGATGTAGTAATCACATTAATGAGTTGCTGGCTTTCTATCACCATGGTTCCTCCTTTTGATGTGAGCTGCAGGTACAATCAATAATTTAAAAGTGGAATATCAATAAGAAAGTTCTATAATCTGATAATTTTCTGCATATGTGGATTGGAACATAGTTCAGCAAGGCACTGAATTAATATATTGCCAAAGAAAGTTCTATAATCTGATAATTTTCTGCATATGTGGATTGGGACATAGTTCAGCAAGGCACTGAATTAATATATTGCCAAAGAAAGTTCTATAATCTGATAATTTTCTGCATATCTGGATTGGGACATAGTTCAGCAAGGCATTGAACTCATATATTGCCAAATATTTTATCAACGCCACGAACAATGTCGACAGATTGTTTGTTTTGTTTTGTTTGCGTGCGTGCGTGCATGCGTGTGTGTGTGTACACTGATCATTAGAGAAGAAAACAAATCCGTTACAGTTGAAGTTGTAAAGGTCCTCGATTGGAGACAACGATTACAGACTGCCGTAGTTACCCTGCCCTGCCTGACTTATTCCCATTATGTTTTTGGCTAACATTATATTTATTTGAATAGACGAACCCGTGTTAGCAGAGAACCGAGTATGCCATTTTTGGACTTAATGTTAAGAATTGACTTATTTTCTCGCTAACTTAACTGTATTTAATTAATGAAATATGATGATTAAAATGAAATTTGGAAGTGTACCTGGTGTTGTGAGTCTATATATAAAGAATGTCTGACGGCGGCGAAACACAACCCAATAAGGTATTTGTTTCTGTAGGCAGGGGCTAATCACTGTACACAGCTTGGAGCAACATCTTTGTACATTCAAAACAGTAACGCTTAGACATGCACGCATCACTTGATGTAAGAAGATGTGTTAAGCTGCAATCGAAACATTAAAACACTTCAGTGTGTAGTACAATATTTGATTATTTGATATGTAAATCGCATTATTACACAGGCAGACAGTCAATCTATAGAAACTATGAAACGAAAATGATGTAACATGTGAACGTAACATACAATTGCACAAGCTGTCAGTGTTGTTTAAAAGTACATCCAATTGAAATTTCAATAAAGTATTCACATCAAATCCTGTACAAACGCACACAGGATGTTAGCTGAATGTTGTGGTCATTATCTCATCCCATGGTTGAGTGGAAGAATTGACAGTATCACCATCTTTTCAAACACTTCATCTCTGTTGGGATGCTGAATATCAAGCCAGGTATGTTTCCACACTGTGGTGATGTTCCTGCAGTGTCAAGTGGGGAGTGTGAGAATGTGAACTGTACTCCATCACTGGTTACAGTCTTCTTTCCATCAAACCCAGTGTAATAGCTACCGGGATGTAGGTCCACACACAGACTGTAGGTTGTGCTTGGCTGCAGTGGTACAGACTCGGGAAATAGGACATCAGTCATCTCTTGGTTCCTGTGAAGAGTCATCCATGTGTTCAATAAGGGTTCAGCAACAACTATGTTATTTTGGTCATACACCCTTATACTCAGTAGGAAGTCGTCATTACTCTCTTCACGGTAGAGCTGAAATCCTTTCAGGTGAATGTTGTGAGTGACAGAAAACGAGATAGCATGCCTGCTGATTGTATCAGCAAAATACCAACAATCTGACGCATATCGAAATCTGCTTACATGTTTATAAATATTGAGCTCCTGCATCTGAGCAACGCCCGACTTCTTTCTCTGTACAGTTGTAAATGGAGACATATCAACAGTCGAGTCAACAGATCTGTCAATTATCTGAACTCTCTCACTGTTTGTCAGCACACCAGATCGGCCGACAACCTTCACCAGATACTCCAGGGGGATGCTGGTAAACCGGATCTCATACCTCATATCTCCCAGGAGTCTCCGTCGGTTCTCAGGCGTGTCACTCACACCTTCCTTCCTGCACCGCTCCTTTGTCCACGACACGACTGCTTCAAATATGTCGGACTCTTTCAGGTTCAGAGTGTTTGATTTGAGGAACTTTTCCAGACAACAAGGACAGAGATCTACAAACCCTGGAGACTGGATGACTCTCTCCCCTCCTTCAGTCAGGATCTTCAGGGCCTTCTGTTCCAGGTCTAGCTCCCCGTAACCATGACACTGCTCCAGGATCTGGCAGACATTGTCTTCTGACAGGGACGTCTCCAGAAACGTTACACACAGATCGTACAATGCATCCAGAGAATACTTCCTGGAGGTGTACATTAGTCCTGTGACTGTTTCAGCGTTGATAGTAGTCTTCTCTGTGTACACATACCTACAACAGTTTGTAGGATTTCAATGTTACGAGTAATTAAAACCAAGCTTTCATGAGATTTATCAACTTAATTCACGTCCAAATAGCACAATCAGGTTAGGTTGTCTTATATATATGACACTTGTTTAGACATTTCAGTGATCCATTTACAAAATTTTCATCGCCACATTGACTTTTACACCCAATGGAATCTGTTTCGTTGGATAATTTATACTGGTTATTCTGTAGTGAGGACGTTTATAGTTACCTGTATATGTTAACCTACATGATATTCTTACTTCAGACTTGCTTGGTCGGGTAGTCATGTATTACAGATACAACAAGGCTACCTTGATGACGCAGGAAGACTGAACACTTCAAGGAAATATGCAAATTCATACAGTTTAAATTGACTCTCATTGTGGAGGAATACATTTCTGTCTGCCAAGTGACTTGGAGACATTGGTACATATCACGCAAAGTAAAATGGAAGGTGTTTTGTCATTGGGTATTTGATTGTTTTGTAAAATTAAAAGATTAATCGAACCTCAGGAACTCTTTGAAGATGTCTGCAGCAATGTCAGGAATGGTTACCTCCCCTTTCTCCGCCAGGGGGCCACAGAACATTGCATGGAAGACACAGCTGCGACTGACAAGAACGTAGCGGTGAGCTCGGACCACCTGTTTCTCTGACCCCAATAAGAAAGTGACGTCACAGAAGTCTTCCGTGTCGAGCATGCGCAGATTACACTCTGTGACAGTCTTCCCTGACTGCCAGTTGTCCACATATCCAGATTCTCGGCTCTCACAGGACATTGCGAAACTTGGAACTGACAATACAGGAATATACAGACATAAGCCGTGAGTAGATGATTTAAACCTTAAATATACATAACCATTCCATTATAAGATATTAACTGCATGAGTATTAAAATTCACTTCTTTTAAATCAAAACCTACAGAATCAGCTACACTTTGCATGGTGTTTTCAGGAGTCTATTCACATAATGTTCATCACTGTTTTGCCCTTTGCAAATGCACTTATAAATCACTTTTGAGCATTGCCAGACAACAATTGTTTATATATATATATATATATATATATATATATATATATATATATATATATATATATATATATATATACGCCTATCTGAAAATGAGCAATAAATGCAAATTGAGGTAGTTTCTTCGTAGGTCAGATATCAGTTTCTGATACCTTATGTTGGATGAAATCTACAACTATCCAGTAAAGTGTCAAACATCACTATCTTAGTCTATACAATTATATTTCACGCAACTTTGCAACCCTATTAAAAATGCATACCCAAAGACGACTTTTGACACACTTTTAAACATTAAAATGTACAAACCTCAAGTGTCTTACATACAAAGTGAATCAGATGCCTGTAGTGCAGATGGTGAGGATGAATATCAAAAGGACACAACTCTGTAAAGATAATGGACATCGTTAACCTCGAGTATCGTTTTGTTCAGCCAGTCACACAACCAACCAACAACCCCCCCCCCCCCCCCCCCCCCCCCCTCCAACAAACAAACAAACAAACAAACAATAACAAAAAAACCCACATGTACACAACTAGAACCATAACCGTCAAATTGGCAAGTTAAGGTGTTTGTGCACAGTGCCGGTCACCTATAATTGTTTTTCTTACCCTCGATGAAGATGCCCTTGCAAGCGTGAGGGTCGACATCTGGATATATGTTCAGATGAAACCAACAACTGTCCAGTTACCCATACTCAAGTGTCATACTTCACTATTTCAATCGAACAAAATCACATTTCCGCCCTTTAACAGTCAACCTTATTCAGTGTTTAAAGCACAAATATGCGAGACAACGACCAAGCCACTAACCATAAATGTTTACAACTCAAGTCACAATGAACGTATGAAGACAGGTGCATGTTTTGACTTGCACAAGATGATCAAAGGGACACAACTCTTGAGTCTAACACAAACTCCTTGTAACGATTTACTCTGTGGATTCCACACATGGTTTACTTCCACTTCAATATGGCTTCAGTCACAAACAGTCACACGCGTAATCACGGGACAGTCGGCAGCTGTGTTAAGTATCACCTGATCTATGTGATACTGACTGACTGACAAATGACTGTTACAATATCTGCAGTTGTATATCTAACAGGGTGTGGCTGTGTTGTCAACAACTGAGTGTACAGTACTAAATCTGGTAAATACCGCAACACATTCTACACCAGAAAAACCATTGTTCAGTACAGTTGTGTGAACAGTTTACCCCTTACCTGAGTTGGTGCCGATGATTTGAACACAGGGCGCGAGAGAGTGTCCTTCACCTGTCTGACAACTGTAATCCTTGTTTCGTTTTGACAAGACTTCCGCTTTCCAGGTGTATATTTTATGTGCGCTTCAGTTCATATCAAACGGAGGACAACTCCGTCAATCAATGGATCATTTTTTTACAGTTCTAGACGAGGTGAAATGGGGTTCAACGTTGTGTTCAAGATTTTTGTACTTACATGTAAGTGCATGTGTGTGTGTGTGTGTGTGTGTGTGTGTGTGTGTGTGTGTGTGTGTGTGCCCGCGCGTTCGCACGCGCTCGACAGCAAGGAAAACAAGAAGTACCCAAATTGACGTATTTTCGTATAACGTGCATAGGTTTCACTTGCACAAATAAATTACGATTTAGGGATGAATATTACCAGTCAATTTGGGGAGAAATCAGCCCGAGTCGCTTCCACACTCATTAAAATCAGATCCTAGTGCTCGCTACCGCTGCACAAAGATCTCAGGACATCCAATTGCAGGTCACATAAGAATGAACTTAAGCGAATTAGGACTGACCAATGAAATTACTCACAAGAAGTTGTCATCAGCCAGTCAGAAAGCAGCTCACAAGCGCTTTACGGCACTAGTTTCAAACTGGCGACTTCCTTTTCAGTCTCGCTTTGAAAAATATCGAATCAAAATTTGAACACTAAACTAAAGAAACTGGAAGGTCGAGAAGGAAGGTGCAAGACAGTGTGGAAAGTCTTCTGTTTTAAATGTTTAACCCATTGAAGCGAGAGATGGGTGATGATTTTGACGGAATCAGTCGTACGAACGTAACTGTCGTTCAGAATATCAAGTGTTAACATTTCTAATGATGCACGATTAGAAATTACCTTCCATGTATCACTTGGCCGATCTAGTAAGCGACGCTCCGATTGGTCGCGTGAAAGGTCATTCTGACATAACCAAAAAGTGGGCTGACATCACATATTTGTTTAGCGGTAGTAAGACCAAAGATCCAATGTTAATGAGATTATCCCGCTTCCCACTTCGCTAACGGAAGAGAGTTGGACGTCTCGAACTTATGGTCAAGAACAAGTCATCTGTGTATCTGCATTATGTTTATAAACATCTTTCCTACTTGTTTCAGAGCCTGATCTCTCTACGAAACGATCACTTCATCGAGAAGATGACTCAAGACAAGAACGGGGTCGTCATGCACTGGGACGTGGACACCTACAGAGATGGAGACTTCGTCATTACAGTAAGTCAGCTCAGCCTTTCATCCTTCGTCAAAACATCACTGGTTTGTAGGCACTACGCTCCTCCCTTACCAGAGAATACATACGAACGCTTTTTGGGATGTAGTTGCTATTATAAACCAACCAATCAAGACACGGCCTGGTTCTAGCGAGAGGGAAACCATGACCAATCAGAGCTCAGTGATGACAGCACAAACGGCACTATTTTCCGTGCAACATGTTAAAGTTGTCTTACGGCCATGTACTCAACACGTTGCTTCAGTAGGGCTTATTTCACTTCCATGCGATACCACGGCCTCATTTAATGAGTTGACGTAAACCACACACATCACTACTGCATCGCCCCCAATCGGTCGTGTGAATTCACCCCTAGTAGGGGAATGTTGAGTCTTAACAACCCATGAGGTATTGACTGAAATGAATATTTTCATTGGTCTATTATCATAATGAAATCTTATTGTTTTTAAATATGTTTGACATACCTACATACATTTGAAATTGAAATTCTCGGACTTATCTGAACACCTTGTCCCCAAGGGAGAGGTATGAATACGATGGGTGGTTCCCATGGTTAACTACCCCTGGGGATTCCGGTAAAGAATATACGTCCCCGGCAACATACAGTAAGCTTGTCGTCCGAGGCGAATAAATGGATTGCGTGGTCAGGCTCGGTGACTTGGCTGATTGCATGTCATTGTATCCCATTTACGTGGATCGATGCTCATGATGTCAATCACGAGATTGTCTGGTCCAGACTCAAACAAACAAACATGTTTAACTTCAGGGTTGGAGTGGGATCCGATTCCTTAAATCCGCTATTGTGTGTGTTGGAAATCGCGTTCGTAAGATGACCTTTCTGTTTAATAAATACTATTCAGTGTTCTTCATAATTTCACTAATTACACTCATTTCTTATACAGTAACGCTCAATTAATTCGATATATCTTTCCTTATCGTTTGAGATGATTTGTCATAAAATAGTAGCGTTGTCAAAGCTCTAAAGCAATCTGATAATATACAGATGTTGTTCCCAATCAGAATTACGTCTATTGAGGGGGCATGGGTGGGCCAGTCGTCTAAGGCGCCGCGATTTGCAGTGCAGAGTGCGTTCCTTAAGCACGCCAGAAACCTATGATTGTGGGTTCGAATCTCGGTTCGCCCCGATTATGTATCTAGGTTTTTCAGCACCATACCCGTGCTCGTAGGTTTCACCGAAGTAGAAAACGTATGAGGCCCGCATCATTTCAGGCTTTCCTCCAACATGAAGCTGACACGCCGTGATATAACTGGAATACTGTTAAAAGCAGCATCAACGCCAACTCACTCACTACTTCTATTGAGCTCCATGCATCAATATAATGCCAACTTGTTCAAGAACTTATTACCTAATGTTCGCAACACTATTTAATAAAGCCACTGTTTTGAGAACTTAGCTAGCTCAAGAATTGTTTTTACTCAACTAAATATTTAAACAAGGTATTTGTTATTCCGGTTCAGCAGTGTTGCAAAATGATGCCTTATATATTCCATGGGAACCCCAGACTTCGAGATTACTTGTGAATGAGCTCTACGCGGCAAACCAAGCGTCATAATCAAGGGGAGTCGAGCCCACGATCATAAGGTTCGGCACGTCAAGGGACAAAACCCTGCACAGCGAATCGTGTTGACTCAGACGACTTGGCCTTACTCTGTGCTTGTTTCTGTTCCCAGGCTCAGACCAAGGATGGCGCGACGCAGACACAGAGACTGAGAAAACGCTGACTTCCTCTTCAGTCACGTGCCAGCTTCATACCTGATGAACTACCTCTTCACCTGCCTCACACTTTTCAAGTCAATGCTATTATACTTATAGTCATGTTCGCTCTGTTTCGTGTGTACTGACTGACTGTGTAAGTACGTTATTGACGTGTTATGTGTTATAGTCAGACCCAGGCATATAGTGCCCCTACAGGCAGCTTGCCTTCATATGAATCCTAACACTGTCGCCGTCACTGCTACTGCTTCTGCAACTACTACAGCTACTGCTACTGTTCTGTTCACTACTACTGCTACTGCTACTACCAGTGCTCTGTGCTGCTGCTACTGCTACTATCAATACCAAATACTGCTACTACTACACCTACTGCTACTTATTGTACTGCCTGCTTCTACTGCTACTGTCAATACCAATACTGCTACTGCTACTACAACTACTCCGTCGTGATATTGCTGAACTATTGCTAAAAGCGGCGTAAAACCATACTCACTCACTACTCCTACTGCCATGACCGAGCAGTCGAGCTGATGTCTACTACTACAGATATTTTATTCCAAAAGTGTGATGTAAATCATATATCGTGTGACGCTTCATTAAACATTTCAATCTCTATTTTTTTCCAGCGCTTCTCGTTTTGTATCCATCCTATATTTACACGGGCTATATGTTACACTTCTAACAGCTTTTATTAGGACGTGGTTGAATTGTCCTCTGCCTTTCACCTTGTAGGTCTGGATGAAATTGTCAATTGTACCTGACAGAAACAACAAAAACAAAAATGAAACGTGTGGAGATTTTAATGCCCGCAGCACATGTCCGCGAGTTTGGTGAAACCCATGAGAACGAGTATGGTGCTTAAACGCCTAATCAGGTTGAATATGAGATTCGAATTGACAATCATAGGTTTCCGGTTAGCCTAAGGGACGCAACTCTGCACAGGAAACTGCAGCGACGACACGGCATGGCGTGACCCCTGAAATTCTTAAAAAACAAACGTTGTTTGTTGCCAGCTATGTAAATAATGAACCATAAAAAGCCACCACCAAAACTCAACGAGTTCTCCACAAATGTCGGATCTAGGAGCGATGGGATAGCCTAGTGGTTAAGGAGTTCACTAGTCATGCCTTAAACCTGGGTTCGATGCCCAACATTGGTGCCTTTATATGGCTGGAATATTGCTAAAAGCAGCGTCAAACCATACTCCCTCACTCAAAGGAAAGGAAAGATCTGAGTTATAGGGATCGGGTGGTTTCCATGTGTGACCTGGCTGATAGTTTGGCATCCTACTCCTAACGGGTAGATCGTTGTTTTTAACCTCTTGTATGTCTTTCTAAGATTCAATTATTTACAGGCAGTGATAAAACTGGAATAGAGTCGGCTGGTCAAACAACATACATCCGCTCCCGCAATCATTTCCTGCAGTGATGCATTGGGATACGAAGACATGAAACAACCACGTCAGCGAGTCTGAATACCCGATCCCGTTAGTCGCCACAGATAGTCATTCAAGAAATGGCAGGGGACACTGATAAATGTGTCTCTATTCTCTCTACAAAGATAGAATGTTTTTGTTCACGTCATTTGGGTTGTATACTACATGACTGATATAAAACTATCACTCAGGTTTATTGAGAAATAAAGATAATGTTTCAACTAAAACACCCTAGCTGACCAATAACGTGACATCTATTTACACACAGCAAAACAAGTGAAGCTGTGGGCGCCGTGTGCATTTGTAACAACCGACGACACTTCTTCACTTCTTGTTTTGCTGCGTGTCACGTCCACACTCCCGTCACATAGCAACCATGTGACGCATTCACTCAATACCCCGATACGACACGAGCTATATCAATGTCAACTTGTGACGATATGAACTCCCATTGAAAAAACAACGTGAACACTAAATGAAAAGATTACATGAACACTAAATGAAAAGACTACGTGAACGCTAAATGAAAAGACTACATGAACACTAAATGAAAAGATAACATGAACACTAAATGAAAAGACTACATGAACACTAAATGAAAAGACTATGTGAACACTAAATGAAAAGACTGCATGAACACTAAATGAAAAGACTACATGAACACTAAATGAAAAGACTACGTGAACACTAAATGAAAAGACTATGTGAACACTGAATGTAGAGACTACATGAACACTAAATGAAAAGACTACACGAACACTAAATGAAAAGACTACGTGAACACTAAATGAAAAGACTGCATGAACACTAAATGAAAAGACTACGTGAACACTGAATGTAGAGATTACATGAACACTAAATGAAAAGACTACATGAACACTTAATGAAAAGACTACGTGAACACTAAATGAAAAGATTACATGAACGCTAAATGAAAAGACTACGTGAACACTAAATGAAAAGACTACACGAACACCAAATGAATAGACTACATGAACTCTTAATGGAAAGACTATGTGAACAAAAAATGAAAAGACTAAGTGAACACTAAATGAAAAGTCTACATGCACACTAAATGAAAAGACTACGTGAACACTAAATGAAAAGGCTACGTGTACACTAAATGAAAAGACTACATGAACACTAAATGAAAAGACTATGTGAACACTAAATGAAAAGGCTACGTGAACACTAAATGAAAAGACTACATGAACACTAAATGAAAAGACTACGTGAACACTAAATGAAAAGATTACGGGAACACTGAATGTAGAGACAACATGAACACTAAATGAAAAGACTACATGAACGCTAAATGAAAAGACTACGTGAACACTAAATGAAAAGACTACACGAACACAAAATGAATAGACTACATGAACTCTTAATGAAAAGACTACGTGAACACAAAATGAAAAGACTAAGTGAACACTAAATGAAAAGTCTACATGAACACTAAATGAAAAGACTACGTAAACACTAAATGAAAAGTCTACATAAACACAAAATGAAAAGACTAAGTGAACACTAAATGTAAAGTCGACATGAACGCTAAATGTAAAGTCTACATGAACACTAAATGAAAAGGCTACGTGAACACTAAATGAAGGTCTACATGAACACTAAATGAAAAGACTACAAAAACACTAAATGAAAAGACTATGTGAACACTAAATGAAAAGACTATGTGAACACTAAATGAAAAGACTACGTGAACACAAAATGAAAAGACTAAGTGAACACTAACTGAAAAGACTACGTGAACACTAAATGAAAAGACTACGTGAACACTAAATGAAAAGACTATGTGAACACTAAATGAAAAGGCTACGTGAACACTAAATGAAAAGACTACATGAACACTAAATGAAAAGACTACGTGAACACTAAGTGAAAAGACTCCGTGAACACTGAATGGAATCGAGATAAGATCACACTATGATATGATTATTAATCAAGAAATGAATCATGCTCAATTCGGTTCCGGATCCGCATATTTAGAGCCAACCGAAGTTGCTACGTTTTAGGCAACCCATTCTTTGCAAAACAGTACCTTCTGTATATGTTTGTTTTCCATTAGATCGAGAATACATTTAGGGGATTATGCTCACACAAATTGGCATCAAACACATTTGATTCAAGTCGCTACACCACCACTTGCCTTTACCCTAAGTCAACAATGGACGCTTTACTATATTTTCTAAAGGCCATGGTTACCATGTAACAAATGTTATATTTGGGATGACAATTTCTGAGTCCCATCCGGGATTCGAACCGACACTGCAAGAGTGAGGCACCTAATCGCCAGCACACAAAGTCAGCGATCTAACCCACTCAGCCACAGAGGCTTCCACAAAATGAAAATCCGACAACTGGTATTCTAGATCACGTACTTTGTCTACCCCTCTGACATGTGTAAATTGGCACAGCTTCCATGGCCGAAAGCTATGAACGCACAATGCAATTTAGAATGTTGTTAAAAGTAACAAGTGTTATATTTGGGATCACACTTTGTGAGTAAAGTACAGACTCTCGTACTCACTCTATCAGTGTGGGTTCGAATCCAGGACGGCGCTCAGAAAATGTACGAGAATCTGTACTTTACTCAGAAAGTGTTATTCCAAATATAACATTTGTTACATTTGACCACTTTCTAAATGGCATTGTGTGTTCATGGTTACCATACAAGCATAAACTTAGGGCCTATCTACTCTCAAATATTAAGAAGAGCTGTTTCGAATACTGGTAGTTTTTCCATGATAAGAATATCGTATGGGCTGGTCCTCTTTAGATACTAAATTATGTATGTGTTTTTAAAAGGGCATCTTGTAGCGTTTGTAAATGATGGTCAAATACTCATTTCCGAAGGTATGAGTAGTTTTCTCAAGTCAATTAAAATCAATTAACGTCTCCTTTTTTTATCATGTCTCTTTACTTTTTTTATTGACCTTATTCATTAAAGACGTTATATCTAACGAAAATATATATTAAAAAGATGAGGGACGGCACAATAAATCTGGACGATGTATTAACAACAACAACCAATGCTAAGCCACCATACCCTCTGCGCAGAGACGCCAACCTGGTTAGACATGGTTATTAACAATAATAACAATAATATCCGCAGTTTTTATTGAGATTTATTGAATAACACATGAATGTAGTTCGCTTGCGTAGTGACAGAAAGTATGTTTCTAGCGCAGGTGATTCAAATAATATGTTCAGGTTACACAAACAGAATTACAGGTGCAATGTCCCATACTTAATGTCACTATTGATGTAGTAATCACAATAATGGGTTGCTGGCTTTCTATCACCATGGTCCCTCCTTTTTATGTGAGCTGTAGGTAAAATCAATAATTTAAAGGTGCAATATCAAAAAGAAAGTTCTATAATCTGATAATTTTCTGCATATCTGGATTGGGACATAGTTCAGCAAGGCATTGAATTCATATATTGCAAAAGAAAGTTCTATAATATGATAATTTTCTGCATATGTGGATTGGTACAAAGTTCAGCAAGGCATTGACTTCATATATTGCCAAATATTTTATCAACGCCACGAACAATGACGACAGATTGTTTGATTTGTTTTGTGTGCGTGTGTGCGTGCATGCATGCGTGTGTGTATACACTGATCAATGGAGAAGAAAACAAATCCGTTACAGTTGAGTGAGTGAGTGAGTATGGTTTTACGCCGCTTTTAGCAATATTCCAGCAATATCACGGTGGGGGACACCAGAAATGGGCTTCACACATTGTACCCATGTCAGGATTTGAACCCGGGTCTTCGGCGTGACGAGCGAACGCTTTAACCACTAGGCTACCCGACCGCCCCCCGTTACAGTTGAAGTTGTAAAGGTCCTAGATTGGAGACAACAAATTACAGACTGCCGTAGCTACCCTGCCCTGCCTGACTAATTCCCAATATGTTTTTGGCTAAAATTATATTTATTTGAATAGACGAACCTGTGTTAGTAGAGAACCGAGTATAGGCCATTTTTGGACTTAATGTTAAGATTGACTTATGTTCTCGCTAACTTAACTGTATTTAGTAAATGAAATATTATGATTAAAATGAAATTTGGAAGTGTATCTGGTGTTGTTAGTCTATATATTAAGAATGACTGATGGCGGCGAAACACAACCCAACAAGGTATTTGTTTCTGTAGGCAGGGGCTAATCACTGTACACAGCTTGGAGCAACATCTCTGTACATTCATAACAGTAACGCTTACACATGCACGCGTCACTTGATGTAAGAAGATGTGTTAAGCTGCAATCGAAACATTAAAACACTTCAGTGTGTAGTACAATATTTGATTATTTGATATGTAAATCGCATTATTTCACAGGCAGTCAGTCATTCTAAGTCAACGGCTAAGAGAAACTTAAATCGACTACTTCCTTGGCATGCGTAGTTCATGCAATCAACCATTGTCTATATTATGGGCCTATGGCCTTCTTACTGAATAAACTGTCTGTCTGTTTGAAACGGAAATGATGTAACATGTGAACGTAACATACAATGCACAAGTTGTCAGTGTTGTTTAAAAGTACATCCAATTGAAATTTCAATAAAGTATTCACATCAAATCCTGTACAAACGCACATAGGATGTCAGCTGAATGTTGCGGTCATTATCTCATCCCATGGGTGAGTGGATGTATTGACAGTATCACCATGAATTCACACACTTCATCTCTTTTGGGATGCTGAATATCAAGCCAGGTATGTTTCCTGTCTCTGGTGATGTTCCTGCAGTGTCCAGTAGGGAGTGTGAGAATGTGAACTGTACTCCATTACTGGTAACAGTCTTCTTTCCAAAAACCCCGCTGTAATAGGTCCCGGAAGTTAGGTCCACACACACAGTGTAGGTTGTGCTTGGCTGCAGTAGTACAGACTCGGGAAATAGGACATCAGTCATCTCTTGGTTCCTGTGAAGAGACTTCAAAGTGTTCCTTAAGGGTGCAGCAACCACTGTGTTATTTTGGTCATACACCCATATACTCAGTAGGATGTCTTCATTAATCTCTTCACGGAAGAGCTGACATCCTTTCAGGTGAATGCTGTGAGTGACAGAAAACGAGATAGCATGCCTGCTGCCTTGAAAATAACAATGGCACTCTGTTATGTTTGGAAATCTGCTTACATGTTTGCAAATATTGGACTCTTGTATCTGAGCAACGCCTGATTTCATTCTCTGTACAGTTGTAAATGGAGAAATATCAACAGTCGAGTCAACAGATCTGTCAATTATCTGAACTCTCTCACTGTTTGTCAGCACACCAGATCGGCCAACAACTTTCACCAGGAACTCCAGGGGGATGCTGGTAAACCGGATCTCATACCTCATATCTCCTAGGAGTCTCCGTCTGTTTTCTGGCGTGTCACTCACACCTTCCTTCCTGCACCGCTCCTTTGTCCACGACACGACTGCTTCAAATATGTCGGACTCTTTCAGGTTCAGAGTGTTTGATTTAAGGAACTTTTCCAGACAGTCAGGACAAAGACCTACAAATCCTGGAGATTTGATGACACTCTCCCCTCCTTCAGTCAGGATCTTCAGGGCCTTCTGTTCCAGGTCTAGCTCCCCGTAACCATGACACTGCTCCAGGATCTGGCAGGCATTATCTTCTGACAGGGACGTCTCCAGGAACGTTACACACAGATCGTACAATGCATCTAGAGAATACTTCCTGGAGGTGTACATCAGTCCTGTGACTGTTTCAGTGTTGATAGTAGTCTTGTCTGTGTACACATACCTACAACAGTGTGTAGGAATACAATGTTACGATTAATTAAAACCAAGGTTTCAACTTAATTCAAATCCAAATAGCACAATCAGGTTAGGTTGTCTTTTACATTTGTCACTTGTTCAGACATTTCAGTGATCCATTTACAACATTTTCATCGGCACTTTTACACCCAATGGAATCTGTTTCATGGGATAATTCATACTGGTTATTCTGTAGTGAGGACGTTTATAGTAACCTTTATATGTTAACCTACATGATATTCTTACTTCTTAGTCATGTATCACAGATACAACTAGGCTACCTTGATGAAGCAGGATGACTGAACACTTCAAGGAAATATTAAATTGACCCTCATTGTGGAGGAATACATTTCTGTCTGCCAAGTGACTTCGAGACATTGGTATATATCACGCAAAGAAAAATGGAAGGTGTTTTGTCATTGGGTATTTGATTGTTTTGTAAAATTAAAAGATTAATCGAACCTCAGGAACTCTTTGAAGATGTCTGCCGCAATGTCAGGAATGGTTACCTCCCCTTTCTCCGCCAGGGGGCCACAGAACATTGCATGGAAGACACAGCTGCGACTGACAAGAACGTAGCGGTGAGCTCGGACCACCTGTTTCTCTGACCCCAACAGGAAAGTGACGTCACAGAAGTCTTCCGTGTCGAGCATACGCAGATTACACTCTGTGACAGTCTTCCCTGACTGCCAGTTGTCCACATATCCAGATTCTCGGCTCTCACAGGACATTGCGAAACTTGGAACTGACAATACAGGAATATACAGACAAAAGCCGTGAGTAGATGATTTAAACTTTAAATATACATAACCATTCCATTATTCGATAATAACTGCATGAGTATTAAAATTCACTTGTTTTACATCAAAACCTACAGAAACAGCTACACTTTGCATGGTGTTTTCAGGAGTCCATTCAAATAATGTTAATCACTGATTTGCCCTTTGCAAAGGCACTTATAAATCACTTTTGAACAACAATGGTTTAATTGCAAACAAACACCTTGGTTCTATATATAACTTATATATCATATATATATATACATGTATATATATATGTATGTATGTATGTATGTATGTATGTATGTATGTATGTATGTATGTGAAAATCGCCTATCTGAAAATGAGCGATAAATGCAAATTGTGGTAGTTTCTTCGTAGGTCAGATATCAGTTTCTCATACCTTATGTTGGATGGAATCTACAACTATCCAGTAACGTGTCAAACTTCACTTTCTTAGTCTATACAATTATATTTCACGCAACTTTGCAGTCAACCCTATTAAAAAAAGCATACCCAAAGACGACTTCTGACACACTTTTAAACATTAAAATGTACAAACCTCAAGTGTCTAACATATAAAGTGAATCAGATGCCTGAAGTGCAGATGGTGAGCATGAATATCAAAGGGACACAACTCTGTAATCATCGTTTACTTCGGGTATCTTTTGGCACAAGATGATCAAAGGGACACAACTCTAGAGTCTAACACAAACTCCTTGTAACGATTTACTCTGTGGAATCCACACATGGTTTACTTCCACTTCAATATGGCTTCAGTCACAAACAGTCACACGCGTAATCACGGGACAGTCGGCAGCTGTGTTAAGTATCACCTGATCTATGTGATACTGACTGACTGACAAATGACTGTTACAATATCTGCAGTTGTATATCTAACAGGGTGTGGCTGTGTTGTCAACAACTGAGTGTAAACTACTAAATCTGGTAAATACTGCTACACATACAACCATTGTTCAGTACAGTTGTGTGAACAGTTTACCCCTTACCTGAGTTGGTGCCGATGGTTTGAACACAGCGAGCGAGAGAGCGTCCTTCACCTGTCAGACAACTGTAATCCTTGTTTCGTTTTGACAAGACTTCCGCTATTCAGGTGTATATTTTATGTGCGCTTCGGTTCATATTAAACGGAACTTCGTCAATCACTAGGTCATTTTTTACAGTTCAAGACGAGGTGAAATGGGGTTCAACGTTGCGTTCAAGATTTTTGTACTTACATGTAAGTGCATGTGTGTATGTGTGTGTGTGTGTGGGGGGGGGTCTGTGTGTGTGTGTGTGTGTGTGTGTGTGTGTGTGTGTGTGTGTGTGTGTGTGTGTGTGTGTGTGTGTGTGTGTGTGTGTGTGTGTGTGTGTGTGTGTGTGTGTGTGATTAGAAATCACCTTCCAAGAATCACTTGGCCGATCTGGTAAGCGACTTTCTGATTGGTCGCGTGAAAGGTCATTCTGACATAACCAAAAAGTGGGCTGACATCACATATTTCGTTTAGCGGTAGTGAGACCAAAGATCCAAGGTTAATGAGATTGTCCCGCTTCCCACTTCGCTAACGGAAGAGAGTTGGGTGTCGTGCCGGGTTAGCGAAAATCCAATTTTCCCTAGTTTCAGTAAAGCGAAAACCCAAGTTGGGGTATTTGTCCCACGAAAGCGAGAAAACAGTAATGGCTATAAAAACACCGGATTACTGTAGTTTAGATTAGCGCCCGTGCTGTTCAAACAGAGGAGAGGAGAGGAGAGGAGAGGACAGGAGAGGAGAGGAGAGGAGAGTCGTTTCTTAAGAATACATACAGTATGTATTTGATGGTATATATAAAGATTGCAACTTATTTATCTATGTTTAGGACTTTGGTTTAAAAGAGAAAAAATAAATTACAACAATATTAAAAAAGCCAACAAAGGATACCAGATAATCTTCCCTAACCGAGAATCTTAGAACGCAGCAAATAAAATAACTCAAATATTCCACGTCACGGTAATCAAACAAACACCTAATTGGCAACAATATACACGAGGCGTAATTAGGGTTAACCCAAGGGAAACAATTGAGGACTTACAATTATTCTCTCTAGAAGCTAACATAAACCAAGACCAAAACCCTCAACCCCTAATCACTAGCACGCGTAGAATAACCTCAACTAGAAACGGAAAAACGGTCCCAACCTCCATTGTCATAATCAACTTCAAAAAGACAGCTAAATTCCCTGAAGCCCCCAAACACATATGTGAAGTATAGAAGTCAAACCCTATATAAAGCAGGTTAAGCAATGTTCAAAGTGCCTCAAATACAACCACACTGCCTCCCAATGCACATACCGTAAAACTAAATGTAAAAAATGCGCACAAACAGACTGCCCAGGCACATGCACACCCTGGTGCATCCACTGCAAATCTACCCAACACACTTCACTTTCAAACCAATGCCCAAACAGACACACACTCACCCAGCAGGCCAACAAACACATACACATAGACACGGCTTAAATCCAAACACGAAAATTTGCTACACCTGCATCTAAACCACTCCTCCCTACACCACACCCAAACACCATCCCACAAACAAACACCACACTAATAACCGACAGCTCTGTCTGGGGCCCCTACCGAGAAACCGCACCCACCTCACACACACAAGCAGCCATTCAACCAACCACGAACCCTCCCACATCTCACATAGCCAAAACATCAACCCCCGCATGCAAAACAAACCTCAAAATGACCACCACAACACGACCCTCATCCAAGCACCCTACAGCCCATATGGCAACAACACTCTCCCATAAGCAAGCACAACAACAAATATTGAGCACCTTTGTGCAGCAGATGAAGTGTTTGGTGACGGCACCTTCTCCTCGGCTCCACGACTGTTTGAGCAGATCTACACATTGCATGCTGAATTCTAAGGCCACATGTTCCCGCTTGTGTACTGTCTGCTCCCGAACAAGTCCGAAAATACGTACACCAGGACATTTGAACATTTACGTCTAATGGCTCAACAGCAGAATTGTTACTTCAATCCAAGAACTTTCCAGTTAGACTTTGAAATCGAGGCCCACAATGCCGTACGGAGTGCCTTTCCAAACACTTTGATCAGGGGCTGTTATTTTCACTTCACCCAGTGCATTTGGCGTCGAGTACAGAAGGAAGGTCTGGCTACGGACTACAAGAACAATGATGAAGTGCGACGACTGGTGAGAAGAGCTGCAGCCTTGCCTCTGCTTCCCTTGGACAAGTCGACGACATCTGGCTCCAAGCCATCGCTGACAGTCCCGCGGGTCGCAGGGTCGCAGCCTTCATGGACTACGTCACGACAACGTGGGTGGCAGGATGCCAATTCGTTGAGTACACAGATCACGTTGGTGACCTGATCCACTTGGAGTGAATGACAAATTTATTATAGAATGTATTTATGTATTAACCATATTTTAAGATATAAGTAATTGTTGTTTTTGTAGAAAGTATAATGTACATCTATGAAATATTAAAGTATTAGAGTTATTAAATTTGTTAAATGTAAAGTACTTTTGTGCAACTATACTATACTTCAGCATCTAATAAATTACTACTGTAAATACGGTATACGCATTTCTGTGTTTTTCTTGTAATTTGAGAGTCCTGGTACAGCAATATCCCGTGTTTACTGTAGCGTGACCAGTCTTACTGTAGCTTCACGAAAGCGAAGAGATTTTAGAGTTGATTATGGCTAGGTTCCGCTCTTCCGGCCCATAACCGAGAGTTGGGCATCTCGCGCTTATGGTCAAGAACAATTCATCTGTGTATCTGCATTATGTTTATAAACATCTTTCCTACTTTCCTACTTGTTTCAGAGCCTCTACGAAACGAACTCTTCATCGAGAAGATGACTCAAGACAAGAACGGTGTCATCATGCACTTGGATAGAGATGGAGACTTCGTCATTACAATAAGTCATTTCATCCTTCGTCAAAACATCACTTGTTTGTATACACTGCGCTCCTCCCTTTACCGTGAATACATACGACCGCTTTTAGGGATGTAGTTGTTATTACAAACCGACCAATAAAGACACGACCTCCTTCCAGCAAGAGGGAAAGCATAACCAATGACCGCTCAGAGATGACAGAACAATATTTTCCGTGCAGCATGTAAAGTACTTATGGCCATGTACTCCACACATTGCTTCAGTAGGGCACATTTTACTCCATTGCTCCGTCCCCAAAGTTCCTCCACAAGCCCGTGAAGTATTGAGTGAAATGAATACTTACCTTGGTCTAGATCTAATATCATAATGAAATCTTTTGAACGTACCTACATACATGTGAAATTGAAATTCTCAGACTTTTCTGAATCTTTTGTCCCCAGGGAGAGGTATTAATACGGTGGGTGGTTCCCATGTTTAACTACCCCTGGGGATTCCGGTAAAGAATATACGTCCCCAGCAACATAAGCTTGTCGTCCGAGGCGAATAAATGGATTGCGTGGTCACGCTCGGTGACTTGGAATTGTATCCCATTTACGTGGATCGATGCTCATGGTGTCAATCACGAGATTGTCTGGTCCAGACTCAAACAAACAAACATGTTTAACTTCAGGGTTGGAGTGGGATCCGATTCCTTAAATCCGCTCTTGTGTATGTTGGATATCGCGTTCCTAAGATGACCTTTCTGTTTCATAAATACTATTCAGTATTCTTCATAATTTCACCAATTACACTCATTTCTTATACAGTAACGCTCCATTAATTCGATATATCTTTCCTTATCGTTTGAGATGATTTGTCATAAAATAGATAGCGTTGTCAAAGCTCTAAAGCAATCTGATAATATACAGATGTTGTTCCCAATCAGGATTACGTCTATTGAGGGGGCATGGGTGGCCCAGTCGTCTAAGGCGCCGCGATTCGCAGTGCAGAGTTGCGTTCCTTGGGCACTCCAGAAACCTATGATTGTGGGTTCGAATCTCGGTTCGCCCCGATTATGTATCTAGGTTTGTCAGCATCATACCCGTTCTCGTGGATGTCACCGAAGTGCTAAACGTCACAGACCTGCATCACTTCGGACTTTCCTCCAACATTGAGCTGACACGCCGTGATATAACTGTAATACTGTTAAAAGCAGTGTCAATCACAACTTCTATTGAGCTCCACGCATCAATGTAATGCCAACTTGTAAAGAACTTATTGCCTAATGTTCGCAACACTATTTAATAAAGCCACTATTTTGAGAACTTAGCTAGCTCAAGAATTGTTTTTACTCAACTAAATATTTAAACAAGGTATTTGTATATCCGGTTCAGCAGTGTTGCAAAATGATGCCTTATATGGTCCATGGGAGCCCCAGACTTCGAGATTACTTGTGAAAGACTTCTAAGCGGCAAACCAAGCGTCATTATGAAGGCGAGTCTGGGATTCGAACCCACGATCATAAGTTCGGCACGTCAAGGGACACAACCCTGCACAGCGAATTGCGGTGACTCAGACGACTTGGCCTTACTCTGTGCTTGTTTTTGTTCCCAGGCTCAGACCAAGGATGGCGCGACGGAGACACAGAGACTGAGAAAACGCTGACTTCCTCTTCAGTCACGTGCCAGCTTCATACCTGATGAACTACCTCTTCACCTGCCTCACACTTTTCAAGTCAATGTTGTTATACTTATAGTCATGTTCGCTCTGTTTCATGTGTACAGACTAAATGTGAAAGTACGTTATAGATGTGTTATAGTCAGACCCAGTCATATAGTACTCCTTCAGGCAACTTCCCTTCATACGAATCCTATCACTATCGCCGTCACTGCTACAGCTTCTGCTACTACTACAGCTACTGCTACTGTTCTGTTCACTACTACTGCTACTGCTACTACTAGTGCTCTCTGCTGCTACTACTATCAATACCAAATACTGCTACTACTACACCTACTGCTACTTATTGTACTGCCTGCTTCTACTGCTACTGTCAATACCAATACTGCTACTGCTACAACTACTGCTACTCCGCCGTGATATTGCTGAACTATTGCTTAAAGCGGCGTAAAACCATACTCACTCACTACTACGACTACCATGACTGAGCAGTCGAGCTGATGTCTACTACTACAGATGTTTTATTCCAAAAGTGTGATGTAAATCATATATCATGTGACGCTTCATTAAACATTTCAACCTCTATTTTTTCCAGCGCTTCTCGTTTTGTATCCATCCTATTGTTACACAGTCCATATGTTACACGCCTAACAGTTTTTATTGGGACATGGGTGAATTGTCCTCTGCCTTTCACCTTTTAGATTTTGATGAAATTATCAATTGTACCTGACAGAAACAACAAAAACGAGATTTAAATCCACATAGCACATGTCCGCGAGGTTGGTGAAACCAATGAGAACGAATATGGTGCTAAAACGCCCAATCAGGTTGAATATGAGATTCGAACTTACAATCATAGGTTTCCGGTTAGCCTAAGGGACGCAACTCTGCACAGGACACTGCACCGACGACACGGCATGTTGTGACCCCTTATATTCTTAAAAAACAAACGTTGTTTGTTGCCAGCTATGTAAATAATGAACCATAAAAAGCCACCAACCAAACTCAACGAGTTCTCCACAAATGTCGGATCTAGTAGCGATGGGATAGCCTAGTGGTTAAGGAGTTCGCTCGTCACGCCTTAAACCCGGGTTCGATGCCCAACATGGGTGCCTTTATATGGCTGCAAAATTGCTTAAAGCGGCGTCAAACCATACTCACTCACTCACTCACTCACTCACTCAATGGAAAGATCTGATCGACAGGGGTCGGGTAGTTTCCTGGCTGATTGATTGGGATCCTACTCCTAACGGGTGGATCGTTGTTTTAAACCTCTTGTATGCCTTTCTAAGATTCAATTATTTACAGGCAGTGATAAAACTGGAATAGTGTCGGCTGGTCAAACAACATACATCCGCTCCCGCAATCATTTTCTGCAGTGATGCATTGGGATACGAAGACATGAAACAACCACGTCAGCGAGTCTGAATACCCGATCCCATTAGTCGCCACAGATAGTCATTCAAGAAATAGCAGGGGACACTGAAAGATGTGTCTCTTTCCTCTCTACAAAGATAGAATGTTTTTGTTCACGTCATTTGGGTTGTATACTACATGACTGATATAAAACTATCACTCCGGTTTATTGAGAAATATAAATAATGTTTCAACTAAAACACCCTAGCTGACCAATAACGTGACATCTATTTACACACAGCAAAACAACAAGTGAAGCTGTGGGCGCCGTGTGCATTTGTAACAGCCGACGATACTTCTCCACTTCTTGTTTTGCTGCGTCTCACGTCCACACTCCTGTCTCATAGCAACCATGTGACGCATTCACTCAATACCCCGATACGACACGAACTATATAAATGTCAACTTGTGGTGATATGAACTCCAATTGAAAAAACTACGTGACCACTAAATGAAAAGACAACATGAACACTAAATGAAAAGACTACAAAAACACTAAATGTAAAGACTGCATGAACACGAAATGAAAAGACTACACGAACACTAAATGAAAAGACTACATGAACACTAAATGAAAAGACTACAAAAACACTAAATGTAAAGACTGCATGAACACTAAATGAAAAGACTACACGAACACTAAATGAAAAGACTACATGAACACTAAATGAAAAGACTACGTAAACACTAAATGAAAAGACTACGTGAACACTAAATGAAAAGACTACATGAACACTAAATGAAAAGACTACATGAACACTAAATGAAAAGACTACATGAACACTAAATGTAAAGACTACATGAACACTTAATGAAAAGACTACATGAACACTAAATGTAAAGACTACATGAAAACTAAATGAAAAGACTACATGAACACTAAATGTAAAGACTACATGAACACTTAATGAAAAGACTACATGAACACTAAATGTAAAGTCTACATGAACACTGGATGGAATCGAGATAAGATCACACTATAATATGATTATTTATCAAGAAATGAATCATGCTCAATTCGGTTCCAGATCCTCATATGTAGAGCCAACCAAAGCTGCTACATTTTAGGCAACCCATTCTTTGCAAAACAGGACCTTCTGTATATTTTTGTTTTCGATTAGTACGAGAATACATTTAGGGGATTATGCTCACACAAATTGGCATCAAACACATTTAATTCAAGTCGCTACACCACCACTTGCCTTTACCCCAAGTCAACCATGGACGCTTTACTATATTTTCTACAGGCCGTGGTTACCATGTAACACTTTCTGAGTTAAGTACAGATTCCTGTACGTTTGGGGGTTGAGTCCCGTCCGAAATTCGAGTGAGTGAGTTAAAATTTTACGTCATTTTTATTTCAGCCATATAGTGACGAGAACATTAATGCAATTTAAACTTAGATGAATAAACTCTGTTAACGACGGACAGTATAATAACTAGACTATCACAGTTTAGAAGTAAAACTAGTTGCGAACAATTAAAATAATAATCTATAATTCGACAATACTCCGGGATTCGAACCCACACTGCAAGAGTGAGGCACCTAATCGCCAGCACACATAGTCAGCGATCTAACCCACTCAGCCACAGAGGCTTCCACAAAATGAAAATCCAATAACTGGTAGTCTAGATCACGTACTTTTTCTACCCCTCTGACGTGTGTAAATTGGCACAGCTCCCATGGCCGAAAGCTATGAAAGCACAATGCAATTTAGAAAGTGGTTAAAAGTAACAAGTGTTATATTTGGGATCACACTTTCTGAGTAAAGTACAGAATCTCGTACTCACTCTGTAAGTATGGGTTCGAATCCAGGACGGCGCTCAGAAAATGTACGAGAATCTGTACTTTACTCAGAAATAGTTATCCCAAATGTAACATTTGTTACATTTGACCACTTTCTAAATGGCATTGTGTGTTCATGGTTACCATACAAGCATAAACTTAGGGCCTATCTACTCTCAAATATTAAGAAGAGCTGTTTCGAATACTGGCAGTTTTTCCATCATAAGAATATCGTATGGGCTGGTCCTCTTTAGATACTAAATTATGTATGTATTTTTAAAAGGGCATCTTGTAGCGTGTGTAAATGATGGTCAAATACAAATTTCTGAAGGTATGAGTAGTTTCCTCAAGTTAATTAAAATCAATTAACGTTTACTAATTTTTTTATCATGTCTCTTTACTTTTTTATTGACCTTATTCGTTAAAGACTGTATATATAACGAATATTGTTATTGTTGATCCATCGTCCAGTTATATATATATATATATATATATATATATAACTGGACGATGGATCAACAATAACAACCAATGCTAAGCCACCATACCCTCTGCGCAGAGACGCCAACCTGGTTAGACATGGTTATTAACAATAATAACAATAATATCCGCAGTTTTTATTGAGATATATTGAACATCACATGAATGTAGCTCGCTTGCGTAGTGACGGAAAGTATGTTTCTAGCGCAGGTGATTCAAATAATATGTTCAGGTTACACAAACAGAATTACAGGTGCAATGTCCCATACTTAATGTCAATATTGATGTAGTAATCACATTAATGAGTTGCTGGCTTTCTATCACCATGGTCCCTCCTTTTGATGTGAGTTGTAGGTACAATCAATAATTTAAAGATGCAATATCAAAAAGAAAGCTCTACAATCTGATAATTTTCTGCATATCTGGATTGGTACATAGTTCAGCAAGACATTGACTTCATAAATTGCCAAGTATTTTATCAACGCCAGGAACAATGACGACAGTTTGTTTGTTTTGTTTGGGGTGCGTGCGTGCATGCGTGTGTGTGTGTGTGTGCGTGTGTGCGTGCGTGCGTGTGTGTGTGTACACTGATCATGAGAGAAGAAAACAAATCCGTTACAGTTTAAGTTGTAAAGGTCCTAGATTGGAGACAACAAATTACAGACTGCCGTAGTCACCCTACCCTGCCTGACTAATTCCCAATATGTTTTTGGCTAAAGTTATATTTATTTGAATAGACGAACCCGTGTTTGCAGAGAACCGAGTATAGGCCATCAGTGAACTTAATGTTAAGAATTGACTTATTTTCTCGCTAACTTAACTGTATTTAGTAATTGAAATATTATGATTAAAATGAAATTTGGAAGTGTATCTGGTGTTGTGAGTCTATATATAAAGAATGTCTGACAACGGCGAAACACAACCCAACAAGGTATTTGTTTCTGTAGGCAGGGGCTAATCACTGTACACAGCTTGGAGCAACATCTCTGTACATTCATAACAGTAACGCTTACACATGCACGCGTCACTTGATGTAAGAAGATGTGTTAAGCTGCAATCGAAACATTAAAACACTCCAGTGTGTAGTACAATATTTCATTATTTGATATGTAAATCACATTATCACACAGGCAGACAGTCAATCTATGGAAACTATGAAACGGAAATGATGTTACATGTGAACGTAACATACAATGCACAAGCTGTCAGTGTTGTTTAAAAGTACATCCAATTCAAATTTCAGTAAAGTATTCACATCAAATCCTGTACAAACAGCACACAGGATGTTAGCTGAATGTTGTGGTCATTATCTCATCCCATGGTTGAGTGGAAGAATTGACAGTTTCACCATGAATTCACACACTACATCTCTGTTGGGATGCTGAATATCAAGCCAGGTATGTTTCCACACTGTGGTGATGTTCCTGCAGTGTCAAGTGGGGAGTGTGAGAAAGTGAACTGTACTCCATCACTGGTTACAGTCTTCTTTCCATGAACACCGCTGTAATACTTACCGGGAGCTAGGTCCACACACAGAGTGTAGGTTTTGCTTGGCTGCAGTAGTACAGACTCGGGAAATAGGACATCAGTCATCTTTTGGTTCCTGTGAAGAGTCAGCCAAGTGTTCCGTAAGGGTGCAGCAACCACTGTGTTATTTTGGTCATACACCCATATAATCAGTAGGATATCTTCATTACTCTGTTCACGGAAGAGCTGACATCCTTTCAGGTGAATGCTGTGAGTGACAGAAAACGAGATAGCATGCCTGAAGCGTGTATTAGCAGAATACCAACATTCTGACATATATGGAAATCTGCTTACATGTTTACAAATATAGGACTCTTGTATCTGAGCAACGCCTGATTTCATTCTCTGTACAGTTGTAAATGGAGAAATATCAACAGTCGAGTCAACAGATCTGTCAATTATCTGAACTCTCTCACTGTTTGTCAGCACACCAGATCGGCCAACAACTTTCACCAGGATCTCCAGGGGGATGCTGGTAAACCGGATCTGATACCTCATATCTCCTAGGAGTCTCCGTCTGTTCTCAGGCGCGTCACTCACACCTTCCTTCCTGCACCGCTCCTTTGTCCACGATACGACTGCTTCAAATATGTCTGACTCTTTCAGGTTCAGAGTGTTTGATTTAAGGAACTTTTCCAGACAGTCAGGACAAAGACTAACAAATCCTGGAGATTTGATGACACTCTCCCCTCCTTCAGTCAGGATCTTCAGGGCCTTCTGTTCCAGGTCTAGCTCCTCGTAACCATGACACTCCTCCAGGATCTGGCAGACATTGTCTTCTGACAGGGACGTCTCCAGGAACGTTACACACAGATCGTACAATGCATCTAGAGAATACTTCCTGGAGGTGTACATCAGTCCTGTGACTGTTTCAGTGTTGATAGTAGTCTTTTCTGTGTACACATACCTACAACAGTGTGTAAGATTACCATGTTACGATTAATTACAACCAAGGTTTCATGATATTTTTCAACTTAATTCAAATCCAAATAGCACAATCAGGTTAGGTTGTCTTTTATATATGTCACTTGTTCAGACATTTCAGTGATCCATTTACAACATGTTCATCGCCACTTTGCCTTTTACACCCAATGGAATCTGTTTCGTGGGATAATTCATACTGGTTATTCTGTAGTGAGGACGTTTATAGTAACCTTTATATGTTAACCTACATGATATTCTTACTTCAGACGTGCTTGGTCGGGTAGTCATGTATCACAGATACAACTAGGCTACCTTGATGACGCAGGATGACTGAACACTTCAAGGAAATATTAAATGGACCCTCATTGTGGAGGAATACATTTCTGTCTGCCAAGTGACTTTGAGACATTGGTATATATCACGCAAAGACAAATGGAAGGTGTTTTGTCATTGGGTATTTGATTGTTTTGTAAAATTAAAAGATTAATCGAACCTCAGGAACTCTTTGAAGATGTCTGCCGCAATGTCAGGAATGGTTACCTCCCCTTTCTCCGCCAGGGGGCCACAGAGCATGGCATGGAAGACACAGCTGCGACTGACAAGAACGTAGCGGTGAGCTCGGACCACCTGTTTCTCTGACCCCAACAGGAAAGTGACGTCACAGAAGTCTTCCGTGTCGAGCATGCGCAGATTACACTCTGTGACAGTCTTCCCTGACTGCCAGTTGTCCACATATCCAGATTTTCGGCTCTCACCGGACATTGCGAAGCTTGGAACTGACAATACAGGAATATACAGACAAAAGCCGTGAGTAGATGATTTAAACCTTAAATATACATAACCATTCCATTATTCGATAATAACTGCATGAGTATTAAAATTCACTTCTTTTAAATCAAAACCTACAGAATCAGCTACACTTTGCATGGTGCTTTCAGAAGTCTATTCACATAATGTTCATCACTGATTTGCCCTTTGCAAATGCACTTATAAATCACTTTTGAGCATTGCCAGACAACAATTGTTTATATATATATATATATATATATATATATATATATATATATATATATATATATATATATATATGATACACGCCTATCTGAAAATGAGCAATAAATGCAAATTGAGGTAGTTTCTTCGTAGGTCAGATATCACTTTCTGATACCTTATGTTGGATGAAATCTACAACTATCCAGTAAAGTGTCAAACATCACTATCTTAGTCTATACAATTATATTTCACGCAACTTTGCAGTCAACCCTATTCAAAATGCATACCCAAAGACGACTTTTGACACACATTTAACACAGGTACAAAGCTCAAGTGTCTTACATATAAAGTGAATCAGATGCCTGTAGTGCAGATGGTGAGCATGAATATCAAAGGGACACAACTCTGTAAAGATAATGCACATCGTTAACTTCGAGTATCGTTTTGTTCAGCCAGTCACACAACCAACCAACAACCAACACCCCCCCCCCCCCCCCCCCCCCCCCCCACCCCCCCCTCCCCAAACAAACAAACAAACAATAACAACAAAAAACACAAAACACAAAAAAACACACACACAAAATATAAATGACATATAGTCGCCTAGATGTACACAACTAGAACCACAACCGTCAAATTGGCAAGTTAAGGTGTTCACAGTGCAGGTCACCTATAATTGTTTTCCTTACCCTCGATGAAGATGCCCTTGCAAGCGTGAGGGTCGACATCTGGATATGTTCAGATGACACCAACAACTGTCCAGTTACCCATACTCAAGTGTCATACTTCACTATTTCAATCGAACAAAATCACATTTCCGCCCTTTAACAGTCAACCTTATTCAGTGTTTAAAGCACAAATATGCGAGACAACGACCAAGCCACTAACAATAAATGTTTACAACTCAAGTCACAATGAACGTATGAAGACAGGTGCATGTTTTGACTTGCACAAGATGATCAAAGGGACACAACTCTAGAGTCTAACACAAAACCCTTGTAACGATTTACTCTGTGGATTCCACACATGGTTTGCTTCCACTTCAATATGGCTTCAGTCACAAACAGTCACACGCGTAATGACAGGACAGTCGGCAGCTGTGTTAAGTATCACCTGATCTATGTGATACTGACTGACTGACAAATGACTGTTACAATATCTGCAGTTGTATATCAAACAGGGTGTGCACGTGGCTGTGTTGTCAACAACTGAGTGTAAACTACTAAATCTGGTAAATACTGCTACACATTCTACACCAGACAAACCATTGTTCAGTACAGTTGTGTGAACAGTTTACCCCTTACCTGAGTTGGTGCCGATGGTTTGAACACAGGACGCGAGAGAGCGTCCTTCGCCTGTCAGACAACTGTAATCCTTGTTTCGTTTTGACAAGACTTCCGCTATCCAGGTGTATATTTTATGTGCGCTTCGGTTCATATTAAACGGAACTCCGTCAATCACTGGGTCAATTTTTAACAGTTCTAGACGAGGTAAAATGGGGTTCAACGTTGCGTTCAAGATTTTTGTACTTACATGTAAGTGCATGTGTGAGTGTGTGTATGTGTGTGTGTGTGTGTATGTGTGTGTGTGTGTGTGTGTGTGTGTGTGTGTGTGTGTGTGTGTGTGTGTGTGTGTGTGTGTGTGTGTGTGTGTGTGTGTGTGTGTGTGTGTGTGTGTGTGTGTGTGATTAGAAATCACCTTCCAAGAATCACTTGGCCGATTTGGTAAGCGACTTTCTGATTGGTCGCGTGAAAGGTCATTCTGACATAACCAAAAAGTGGGCTGACATCACGTATTTCGTTTAGCGGTAGTGAGACCAAAGATCCAAGGTTAATGAGATTGTCCCGCTTCCCACTTCGCTAACGGAAGAGAGTTGGGTGTCGTGCCGGGTTAGCGAAAATCCAATTTTCCCTAGTATCAGTAAAGCGAAAACCCAAGTTGGGGTATTTGTCCCACGAAAGCGAGAAAACAGTAATGGCTATAAAAACACCGGATAACCATAGTTTAGATTAGCGCCCGTGCTGTTCAAACAGAGGAGAGGAGAGGAGAGGAGAGGAGAGGACAGGAGAGGAGAGGAGAGGAGAGGAGAGTCGTTTCTTAAGAATACATACAGTATGTATTTGATGGTATATATAAAGATTGCAACTTATTTATCTATGTTTAGGACTTTGGTTTAAAAGAGAAAAAATAAATTACAACAATATTAAAAAAGCCAACAAAGGATACCAGATAATCTTCCCTAACCGAGAATCTTAGAACGCAGCAAATAAAATAACTCAAATATTCCACGTCACGGTAATCAAACAAACACCTAATTGGCAACAATATACACGAGGCGTAATTAGGGTTAACCCAAGGGAAACAACTGAGGACTTACAATTATACTCTCTAGAAGCTAACATAAACCAAGACCAAAACCCTCAACCCCTAATCACTAGCACGCGTAGAATAACCTCAACTAGAAACGGAAAAACGGTCCCAACCTCCATTGTCATAATCAACTTCAAAAAGACAGCTAAATTCCCTGAAGCCCCCAAACACATATCCTTCGGAGCCCACACCAACTTAGAAGTCAAACCCTATATAAAGCAGGTTAAGCAATGTTCAAAGTGCCTCAAATACAACCACACTGCCTCCCAATGCACATACCGTAAAACTAAATGTAAAAAATGCGCACAAACAGACTGCCCAGGCACATGCACACCCTGGTGCATCCACTGCAAATCCACCCACCACACTTCACTTTCAAACCAATGCCCATACAGAAACACACTCACCCAGCAGGCCAACAAACACATAAACATAGACACGGCTTAAATCCAAACACGAAAATTTGCTACACCTGCATCTAAACCACTCCTCCCTACACCACACCCAAACACCATCCCACAAACAAACACCACACCAATAACCGACAGCTCTGTCTGGGGCCCCTACCGAGAAACCGCACCCACCTCACACACACAAGCAGCCACTCAACCAACCACGAACCCTCCCACATCTCACATAGCCAAAACATCAACCCCCGCATGCAAAACAAACCTCAAAATGACCACCACAACACGACCCTCATCCAAGCACCCTACAGCCCATATGGCAACATCACTCCCACAAGCAAGCACAACAACAAATATTGAGCACCTGTGTGCAGCAGATGAAGTGTTTGGTGACGGCACCTTCTCCTCGGCTCCACGACTGTTTGAGCAGATCTACACATTGCATGCTGAATTCTAAGGCCACATGTTCCCGCTTGTGTACTGTCTGCTCCGGAACAAGTCCGAAAATACGTACACCAGGACATTTG
Source organism: Haliotis rufescens (assembly GCF_023055435.1). NCBI lineage: Eukaryota > Metazoa > Mollusca > Gastropoda > Lepetellida > Haliotidae > Haliotis > Haliotis rufescens. Next base: position 38,570,009 of record NW_025964372.1, on the reverse strand, counting down.
AACATTTACGTCTAATGGCTCAACAGCAGAATTGTTACTTCAATCCAAGAACTTTCCAGTTAGACTTTGAAATCGAGGCCCACAATGCCGTACGGAGTGCCTTTCCAAACACTTTGATCAGGGGCTGTTATTTTCACTTCACCCAGTGCATTTGGCGTCGAGTACAGAAGGAAGGTCTGGCTACGGACTACAAGAACAATGATGAAGTGCGACGACTGGTGAGAAGAGCTGCAGCCTTGCCTCTGCTTCCCTTGGACAAGTCGACGACATCTGGCTCCAAGCCATCGCTGACAGTCCCGCGGGTCGCAGGGTCGCAGCCTTCATGGACTACGTCACGACAACGTGGGTGGCAGGATGCCAATTCGTTGAGTACACAGATCACGTTGGTGACCTGATCCACTTGGAGTGAATGACAAATTTATTATAGAATGTATTTATGTATTAACCATATTTTAAGATATAAGTAATTGTTGTTTTTGTAGAAATTATAATGTACATCTATGAAATATTAAAGTATTAGAGTTATTAAATTTGTTAAATGTAAAGTACTTTTGTGCAACTATACTATACTTCAGCATCTAATAAATTACTACTGTAAATACGGTATACGCATTTCTGTGTTTTTCTTGTAATTTGAGAGTCCCGGTACAGCAATATCCCGTGTTTACTGTAGCGTGACCAGTCTTACTGTAGCTTCACGAAAGCGAAGAGATTTTAGAGTTGATTATGGCTAGGTTCCGCTCTTCCGGCCCATAACCGAGAGTTGGGCATCTCGCGCTTATGGTCAAGAACAATTCATCTGTGTATCTGCATTATGTTTATAAACATCTTTCCTACTTTCCTACTTGTTTCAGAGCCTCTACGAAACGAACTCTTCATCGAGAAGATGACTCAAGACAAGAACGGTGTCATCATGCACTTGGACAGAGATGGAGACTTCGTCATTACAATAAGTCATTTCATCCTTCGTCAAAACATCACTTGTTTGTATACACTGCGCTCCTCCCTTTACCGTGAATACATACGACCGCTTTTAGGGATGTAGTTGTTATTACAAACCGACCAATAAAGACACGACCTCCTTCCAGCAAGAGGGAAAGCATAACCAATGACCGCTCAGAGATGACAGAACAATATTTTCCGTGCAGCATGTAAAGTACTTATGGCCATGTACTCCACACATTGCTTCAGTAGGGCACATTTTACTCCATTGCTCCGTCCCCAAAGTTCCTCCACAAGCCCGTGAAGTATTGAGTGAAATGAATACTTACCTTGGTCTAGATCTAATATCATAATGAAATCTTTTGAACGTACCTACATACATGTGAAATTGAAATTCTCAGACTTTTCTGAATCTTTTGTCCCCAGGGAGAGGTATTAATACGGTGGGTGGTTCCCATGTTTAACTACCCCTGGGGATTCCGGTAAAGAATATACGTCCCCAGCAACATAAGCTTGTCGTCCGAGGCGAATAAATGGATTGCGTGGTCACGCTCGGTGACTTGGAATTGTATCCCATTTACGTGGATCGATGCTCATGGTGTCAATCACGAGATTGTCTGGTCCAGACTCAAACAAACAAACATGTTTAACTTCAGGGTTAGAGTGGGATCCGATTCCTTAAATCCGCTCTTGTGTATGTTGGATATCGCGTTCGTAAGATGACCTTTCTGTTTCATAAATACTATTCAGTATTCTTCATAATTTCACTAATTACACTCATTTCTTATACAGTAACGCTCCATTAATTCGATATATCTTTCCTTATCGTTTGAGATGATTTGTCATAAAATAGATAGCGTTGTCAAAGCTCTAAAGCAATCTGATAATATACAGATGTTGTTCCCAATCAGGATTACGTCTATTGAGGGGGCATGGGTGGCCCAGTCGTCTAAGGCGCCGCGATTCGCAGTGCAGAGTTGCGTTCCTTGGGCACTCCAGAAACCTATGATTGTGGGTTCGAATCTCGGTTCGCCCCGATTATGTATCTAGGTTTGTCAGCATCATACCCGTTCTCGTGGATGTCACCGAAGTGGTAAACGTCACAGACCTGCATCACTTCGGACTTTCCTCCAACATTGAGCTGACACGCCGTGATATAACTGTAATACTGTTAAAAGCAGTGTCAATCACAACTTCTATTGAGCTCCACGCATCAATGTAATGCCAACTTGTAAAGAACTTATTGCCTAATGTTCGCAACACTATTTAATAAAGCCACTATTTTGAGAACTTAGCTAGCTCAAGAATTGTTTTTACTCAACTAAATATTTAAACAAGGTATTTGTATATCCGGTTCAGCAGTGTTGCAAAATGATGCCTTATATGGTCCATGGGAGCCCCAGACTTCGAGATTACTTGTGAAAGACTTCTAAGCGGCAAACCAAGCGTCATTATGAAGGCGAGTCTGGGATTCGAACCCACGATCATAAGTTCGGCACGTCAAGGGACACAACCCTGCACAGCGAATTGCGGTGACTCAGACGACTTGGCCTTACTCTGTGCTTGTTTTTGTTCCCAGGCTCAGACCAAGGATGGCGCGACGGAGACACAGAGACTGAGAAAACGCTGACTTCCTCTTCAGTCACGTGCCAGCTTCATACCTGATGAACTACCTCTTCACCTGCCTGCCACTTTTCAAGTCAATGTTGTTATACTTATAGTCATGTTCGCTCTGTTTCATGTGTACAGACTAAATGTGAAAGTACGTTATAGATGTGTTATAGTCAGACCCAGTCATATAGTACTCCTTCAGGCAACTTCCCTTCATACGAATCCTATCACTATCGCCGTCACTGCTACAGCTTCTGCTACTACTACAGCTACTGCTACTGTTCTGTTCACTACTACTGCTACTGCTACTACTAGTGCTCTCTGCTGCTACTACTATCAATACCAAATACTGCTACTACTACACCTACTGCTACTTATTGTACTGCCTGCTTCTACTGCTACTGTCAATACCAATACTGCTACTGCTACAACTACTGCTACTCCGCCGTGATATTGCTGAACTATTGCTTAAAGCGGCGTAAAACCATACTCACTCACTACTACGACTACCATGACTGAGCAGTCGAGCTGATGTCTACTACTACAGATGTTTTATTCCAAAAGTGTGATGTAAATCATATATCATGTGACGCTTCATTAAACATTTCAACCTCTATTTTTTCCAGCGCTTCTCGTTTTGTATCCATCCTATTGTTACACAGTCCATATGTTACACGCCTAACAGTTTTTATTGGGACATGGGTGAATTGTCCTCTGCCTTTCACCTTTTAGATTTTGATGAAATTATCAATTGTACCTGACAGAAACAACAAAAACGAGATTTAAATCCACATAGCACATGTCCGCGAGGTTGGTGAAACCAATGAGAACGAATATGGTGCTAAAACGCCCAATCAGGTTGAATATGAGATTCGAACTTACAATCATAGGTTTCCGGTTAGCCTAAGGGACGCAACTCTGCACAGGACACTGCACCGACGACACGGCATGTTGTGACCCCTTATATTCTTAAAAAACAAACGTTGTTTGTTGCCAGCTATGTAAATAATGAACCATAAAAAGCCACCAACCAAACTCAACGAGTTCTCCACAAATGTCGGATCTAGTAGCGATGGGATAGCCTAGTGGTTAAGGAGTTCGCTCGCCACGCCTTAAACCCGGGTTCGATGCCCAACATGGGTGCCTTTATATGGCTGCAAAATTGCTTAAAGCGGCGTCAAACCATACTCACTCACTCACTCACTCACTCACTCAATGGAAAGATCTGATCGACAGGGGTCGGGTAGTTTCCTGGCTGATTGATTGGGATCCTACTCCTAACGGGTGGATCGTTGTTTTAAACCTCTTGTATGCCTTTCTAAGATTCAATTATTTACAGGCAGTGATAAAACTGGAATAGTGTCGGCTGGTCAAACAACATACATCCGCTCCCGCAATCATTTTCTGCAGTGATGCATTGGGATACGAAGACATGAAACAACCACGTCAGCGAGTCTGAATACCCGATCCCATTAGTCGCCACAGATAGTCATTCAAGAAATAGCAGGGGACACTGAAAGATGTGTCTCTTTCCTCTCTACAAAGATAGAATGTTTTTGCTCACGTCATTTGGGTTGTATACTACATGACTGATATAAAACTATCACTCCGGTTTATTGAGAAATATAAATAATGTTTCAACTAAAACACCCTAGCTGACCAATAACGTGACATCTATTTACACACAGCAAAACAACAAGTGAAGCTGTGGGCGCCGTGTGCATTTGTAACAGCCGACGATACTTCTCCACTTCTTGTTTTGCTGCGTCTCACGTCCACACTCCTGTCTCATAGCAACCATGTGACGCATTCACTCAATACCCCGATACGACACGAACTATATAAATGTCAACTTGTGGTGATATGAACTCCAATTGAAAAAACTACGTGACCACTAAATGAAAAGACAACATGAACACTAAATGAAAAGACTACAAAAACACTAAATGTAAAGACTGCATGAACACGAAATGAAAAGACTACACGAACACTAAATGAAAAGACTACATGAACACTAAATGAAAAGACTACAAAAACACTAAATGTAAAGACTGCATGAACACTAAATGAAAAGACTACACGAACACTAAATGAAAAGACTACATGAACACTAAATGAAAAGACTACGTAAACACTAAATGAAAAGACTACGTGAACACTAAATGAAAAGACTACATGAACACTAAATGAAAAGACTACATGAACACTAAATGAAAAGACTACATGAACACTAAATGTAAAGACTACATGAACACTTAATGAAAAGACTACATGAACACTAAATGTAAAGACTACATGAAAACTAAATGAAAAGACTACATGAACACTAAATGTAAAGACTACATGAACACTTAATGAAAAGACTACATGAACACTAAATGTAAAGTCTACATGAACACTGGATGGAATCGAGATAAGATCACACTATAATATGATTATTTATCAAGAAATGAATCATGCTCAATTCGGTTCCAGATCCTCATATGTAGAGCCAACCAAAGCTGCTACATTTTAGGCAACCCATTCTTTGCAAAACAGGACCTTCTGTATATTTTTGTTTTCGATTAGTACGAGAATACATTTAGGGGATTATGCTCACACAAATTGGCATCAAACACATTTAATTCAAGTCGCTACACCACCACTTGCCTTTACCCCAAGTCAACCATGGACGCTTTACTATATTTTCTACAGGCCGTGGTTACCATGTAACACTTTCTGAGTTAAGTACAGATTCCTGTACGTTTGGGGGTTGAGTCCCGTCCGAAATTCGAGTGAGTGAGTTAAAATTTTACGTCATTTTTATTTCAGCCATATAGTGACGAGAACATTAATGCAATTTAAACTTAGATGAATAAAATCTGTTAACGACGGACAGTATAATAACTAGACTATCACAGTTAAGAAGTAAAACTAGTTGCGAACAATTAAAATAATAATCTATAATTCGACAATACTCCGGGATTCGAACCCACACTGCAAGAGTGAGGCACCTAATCGCCAGCACACATAGTCAGCGATCTAACCCACTCAGCCACAGAGGCTTCCACAAAATGAAAATCCAATAACTGGTAGTCCAGATCACGTACTTTTTCTACCCCTCTGACGTGTGTAAATTGGCACAGCTCCCATGGCCGAAAGCTATGAACGCACAATGCAATTTAGAAAGTGGTTAAAAGTAACAAGTGTTATATTTGGGATCACACTTTCTGAGTAAAGTACAGAATCTCGTACTCACTCTGTAAGTATGGGTTCGAATCCAGGACGGCGCTCAGAAAATGTACGAGAATCTGTACTTTACTCAGAAATAGTTATCCCAAATGTAACATTTGTTACATTTGACCACTTTCTAAATGGCATTGTGTGTTCATGGTTACCATACAAGCATAAACTTAGGGCCTATCTACTCTCAAATATTAAGAAGAGCTGTTTCGAATACTGGCAGTTTTTCCATCATAAGAATATCGTATGGGCTGGTCCTATTTAGATACTAAATTATGTATGTATTTTTAAAAGGGCATCTTGTAGCGTGTGTAAATGATGGTCAAATACAAATTTCTGAAGGTATGAGTAGTTTCCTCAAGTTAATTAAAATCAATTAACGTTTACTAATTTTTTTATCATGTCTCTTTACTTTTTTATTGACCTTATTCGTTAAAGACTGTATATATAACGAATATTGTTATTGTTGATCCATCGTCCAGTTATATATATATATATATATATATATATATATATATAACTGGACGATGGATCAACAATAACAACCAATGCTAAGCCACCATACCCTCTGCGCAGAGACGCCAACCTGGTTAGACATGGTTATTAACAATAATAACAATAATATCCGCAGTTTTTATTGAGATATATTGAACATCACATGAATGTAGCTCGCTTGCGTAGTGACGGAAAGTATGTTTCTAGCGCAGGTGATTCAAATAATATGTTCAGGTTACACAAACAGAATTACAGGTGCAATGTCCCATACTTAATGTCAATATTGATGTAGTAATCACATTAATGAGTTGCTGGCTTTCTATCACCATGGTCCCTCCTTTTGATGTGAGTTGTAGGTACAATCAATAATTTAAAGATGCAATATCAAAAAGAAAGCTCTACAATCTGATAATTTTCTGCATATCTGGATTGGTACATAGTTCAGCAAGACATTGACTTCATAAATTGCCAAGTATTTTATCAACGCCAGGAACAATGACGACAGTTTGTTTGTTTTGTTTGGGGTGCGTGCGTGCATGCGTGTGTGTGTGTGTGTGTGCGTGTGTGCGTGCGTGCGTGTGTGTACACTGATCATGAGAGAAGAAAACAAATCCGTTACAGTTTAAGTTGTAAAGGTCCTAGATTGGAGACAACAAATTACAGACTGCCGTAGTCACCCTACCCTGCCTGACTAATTCCCAATATGTTTTTGGCTAAAGTTATATTTATTTGAATAGACGAACCCGTGTTTGCAGAGAACCGAGTATAGGCCATCAGTGAACTTAATGTTAAGAATTGACTTATTTTCTCGCTAACTTAACTGTATTTAGTAATTGAAATATTATGATTAAAATGAAATTTGGAAGTGTATCTGGTGTTGTGAGTCTATATATAAAGAATGTCTGACAACGGCGAAACACAACCCAACAAGGTATTTGTTTCTGTAGGCAGGGGCTAATCACTGTACACAGCTTGGAGCAACATCTCTGTACATTCATAACAGTAACGCTTACACATGCACGCGTCACTTGATGTAAGAAGATGTGTTAAGCTGCAATCGAAACATTAAAACACTCCAGTGTGTAGTACAATATTTCATTATTTGATATGTAAATCACATTATCACACAGGCAGACAGTCAATCTATGGAAACTATGAAACGGAAATGATGTTACATGTGAACGTAACATACAATGCACAAGCTGTCAGTGTTGTTTAAAAGTACATCCAATTCAAATTTCAGTAAAGTATTCACATCAAATCCTGTACAAACAGCACACAGGATGTTAGCTGAATGTTGTGGTCATTATCTCATCCCATGGTTGAGTGGAAGAATTGACAGTTTCACCATGAATTCACACACTACATCTCTGTTGGGATGCTGAATATCAAGCCAGGTATGTTTCCACACTGTGGTGATGTTCCTGCAGTGTCAAGTGGGGAGTGTGAGAAAGTGAACTGTACTCCATCACTGGTTACAGTCTTCTTTCCATGAACACCGCTGTAATACTTACCGGGAGCTAGGTCCACACACAGAGTGTAGGTTTTGCTTGGCTGCAGTAGTACAGACTCGGGAAATAGGACATCAGTCATCTTTTGGTTCCTGTGAAGAGTCAGCCAAGTGTTCCGTAAGGGTGCAGCAACCACTGTGTTATTTTGGTCATACACCCATATAATCAGTAGGATATCTTCATTACTCTGTTCACGGAAGAGCTGACATCCTTTCAGGTGAATGCTGTGAGTGACAGAAAACGAGATAGCATGCCTGAAGCGTGTATTAGCAGAATACCAACATTCTGACATATATGGAAATCTGCTTACATGTTTACAAATATAGGACTCTTGTATCTGAGCAACGCCTGATTTCATTCTCTGTACAGTTGTAAATGGAGAAATATCAACATTCGAGTCAACAGATCTGTCAATTATCTTAACTCTCTCACTGTTTGTCAGCAGACCAGATCGGCCAACAACTTTCACCAGGATCTCCAGGGGGATGCTGGTAAACCGGATCTGATACCTCATATCTCCTAGGAGTCTCCGTCTGTTCTCAGGCGCGTCACTCACACCTTCCTTCCTGCACCGCTCCTTTGTCCACGATACGACTGCTCCAAATATGTCGGACTCTTTCAGGTTCAGAGTGTTTGATTTAAGGAACTTTTCCAGACAGTCAGGACAAAGACTAACAAATCCTGGAGATTTGATGACACTCTCCCCTCCTTCAGTCAGGATCTTCAGGGCCTTCTGTTCCAGGTCTAGCTCCTCGTAACCATGACACTCCTCCAGGATCTGGCAGACATTGTCTTCTGACAATGACGTCTCCAGGAACGTTACACACAGATCGTACAATGCATCTAGAGAATACTTCCTGGAGGTGTACATCAGTCCTGTGACTGTTTCAGTGTTGATAGTAGTCTTTTCTGTGTACACATACCTACAACAGTGTGTAAGATTACCATGTTACGATTAATTACAACCAAGGTTTCATGATATTTTTCAACTTAATTCAAATCCAAATAGCACAATCAGGTTAGGTTGTCTTTTATATATGTCACTTGTTCAGACATTTCAGTGATCCATTTACAACATGTTCATCGCCACTTTGCCTTTTACACCCAATGGAATCTGTTTCGTGGGATAATTCATACTGGTTATTCTGTAGTGAGGACGTTTATAGTAACCTTTATATGTTAACCTACATGATATTCTTACTTCAGACGTGCTTGGTCGGGTAGTCATGTATCACAGATACAACTAGGCTACCTTGATGAAGCAGGATGACTGAACACTTCAAGGAAATATTAAATGGACCCTCATTGTGGAGGAATACATTTCTGTCTGCCAAGTGACTTTGAGACATTGGTATATATCACGCAAAGACAAATGGAAGGTGTTTTGTCATTGGGTATTTGATTGTTTTGTAAAATTAAAAGATTAATCGAACCTCAGGAACTCTTTGAAGATGTCTGCCGCAATGTCAGGAATGGTTACCTCCCCTTTCTCCGCCAGGGGGCCACAGAGCATGGCATGGAAGACACAGCTGCGACTGACAAGAACGTAGCGGTGAGCTCGGACCACCTGTTTCTCTGACCCCAACAGGAAAGTGACGTCACAGAAGTCTTCCGTGTCGAGCATGCGCAGATTACACTCTGTGACAGTCTTCCCTGACTGCCAGTTGTCCACATATCCAGATTTTCGGCTCTCACCGGACATTGCGAAGCTTGGAACTGACAATACAGGAATATACAGACAAAAGCCGTGAGTAGATGATTTAAACCTTAAATATACATAACCATTCCATTATAAGATAATAACTGCATGAGTATTAAAATTCACTTCTTTTAAATCAAAACCTACAGAATCAGCTACACTTTGCATGGTGTTTTCAGAAGTCTATTCACATAATGTTCATCACTGATTTGCCCTTTGCAAATGCACTTATAAATCACTTTTGAGCATTGCCAGACAACAATTGTTTATATATATATACATATATATATATATATATATATATATATATATATATATATATATATATATATATATATATGATACACGCCTATCTGAAAATGAGCAATAAATGCAAATTGAGGTAGTTTCTTCGTAGGTCAGATATCACTTTCTGATACCTTATGTTGGATGAAATCTACAACTATCCAGTAAAGTGTCAAACATCACTATCTTAGTCTATACAATTATATTTCACGCAACTTTGCAGTCAACCCTATTCAAAATGCATACCCAAAGACGACTTTTGACACACATTTAACACAGGTACAAAGCTCAAGTGTCTTACATATAAAGTGAATCAGATGCCTGTAGTGCAGATGGTGAGCATGAATATCAAAGGGACACAACTCTGTAAAGATAATGCACATCGTTAACTTCGAGTATCGTTTTGTTCAGCCAGTCACACAACCAACCAACAACCAACACCCCCCCCCCCCCCCCCCCACCCCCACCCCCCCTCCCCAAACAAACAAACAAACAATAAAAACAAAAAACACAAAACACAAAAAAACACACACACAAAATATAAAGGACATATAGTCGCCTAGATGTACACAACTAGAACCACAACCGTCAAATTGGCAAGTTAAGGTGTTCACAGTGCAGGTCACCTATAATTGTTTTCCTTACCCTCGATGAAGATGCCCTTGCAAGCGTGAGGGTCGACATCTGGATATGTTCAGATGACACCAACAACTGTCCAGTTACCCATACTCAAGTGTCATACTTCACTATTTCAATCGAACAAAATCACATTTCCGCCCTTTAACAGTCAACCTTATTCAGTGTTTAAAGCACAAATATGCGAGACAACGACCAAGCCACTAACAATAAATGTTTACAACTCAAGTCACAATGAACGTATGAAGACAGGTGCATGTTTTGACTTGCACAAGATGATCAAAGGGACACAACTCTAGAGTCTAACACAAAACCCTTGTAACGATTTACTCTGTGGATTCCACACATGGTTTGCTTCCACTTCAATATGGCTTCAGTCACAAACAGTCACACGCGTAATGACAGGACAGTCGGCAGCTGTGTTAAGTATCACCTGATCTATGTGATACTGACTGACTGACAAATGACTGTTACAATATCTGCAGTTGTATATCAAACAGGGTGTGCACGTGGCTGTGTTGTCAACAACTGAGTGTAAACTACTAAATCTGGTAAATACTGCTACACATTCTACACCAGACAAACCATTGTTCAGTACAGTTGTGTGAACAGTTTACCCCTTACCTGAGTTGGTGCCGATGGTTTGAACACAGGACGCGAGAGAGCGTCCTTCGCCTGTCAGACAACTGTAATCCTTGTTTCGTTTTGACAAGACTTCCGCTATCCAGGTGTATATTTTATGTGCGCTTCGGTTCATATTAAACGGAACTCCGTCAATCACTGGGTCAATTTTTAACAGTTCTAGACGAGGTAAAATGGGGTTCAACGTTGCGTTCAAGATTTTTGTACTTACATGTAAGTGCATGTGTGAGTGTGTGTGTGTGTGTGTGTGTGTGTGTGTGTGTGTGTGTGTGTGTGTGTGTGTGTGTGTGTGTGTGTGTGTGTGTGTGTGTGTGTGTGTGTGTGTGTGTGTGTGTGTGTGTGTGTGATTAGAAATCACCTTCCAAGAATCACTTGGCCGATTTGGTAAGCGACTTTCTGATTGGTCGCGTGAAAGGTCATTCTGACATAACCAAAAAGTGGGCTGACATCACGTATTTCGTTTAGCGGTAGTGAGACCAAAGATCCAAGGTTAATGAGATTGTCCCGCTTCCCACTTCGCTAACGGAAGAGAGTTGGGTGTCGTGCCGGGTTAGCGAAAATCCAATTTTCCCTAGTATCAGTAAAGCGAAAACCCAAGTTGGGGTATTTGTCCCACGAAAGCGAGAAAACAGTAATGGCTATAAAAACACCGGATAACCATAGTTTAGATTAGCGCCCGTGCTGTTCAAACAGAGGAGAGGAGAGGAGAGGAGAGGACAGGAGAGGAGAGGAGAGGAGAGGAGAGTCGTTTCTTAAGAATACATACAGTATGTATTTGATGGTATATATAAAGATTGCAACTTATTTATCTATGTTTAGGACTTTGGTTTAAAAGAGAAAAAATAAATTACAACAATATTAAAAAAGCCAACAAAGGATACCAGATAATCTTCCCTAACCGAGAATCTTAGAACGCAGCAAATAAAATAACTCAAATATTCCACGTCACGGTAATCAAACAAACACCTAATTGGCAACAATATACACGAGGCGTAATTAGGGTTAACCCAAGGGAAACAACTGAGGACTTACAATTATACTCTCTAGAAGCTAACATAAACCAAGACCAAAACCCTCAACCCCTAATCACTAGCACGCGTAGAATAACCTCAACTAGAAACGGAAAAACGATCCCAACCTCCATTGTCATAATCAACTTCAAAAAGACAGCTAAATTCCCTGAAGCCCCCAAACACATATCCTTCGGAGCCCACACCAACTTAGAAGTCAAACCCTATATAAAGCAGGTTAAGCAATGTTCAAAGTGCCTCAAATACAACCACACTGCCTCCCAATGCACATACCGTAAAACTAAATGTAAAAAATGCGCACAAACAGACTGCCCAGGCACATGCACACCCTGGTGCATCCACTGCAAATCCACCCACCACACTTCACTTTCAAACCAATGCCCATACAGAAACACACTCACCCAGCAGGCCAACAAACACATAAACATAGACACGGCTTAAATCCAAACACGAAAATTTGCTACACCTGCATCTAAACCACTCCTCCCTACACCACACCCAAACACCATCCCACAAACAAACACCACACCAATAACCGACAGCTCTGTCTGGGGCCCCTACCGAGAAACCGCACCCACCTCACACACACAAGCAGCCACTCAACCAACCACGAACCCTCCCACATCTCACATAGCCAAAACATCAACCCCCGCATGCAAAACAAACCTCAAAATGACCACCACAACACGACCCTCATCCAAGCACCCTACAGCCCATATGGCAACATCACTCCCACAAGCAAGCACAACAACAAATATTGAGCACCTGTGTGCAGCAGATGAAGTGTTTGGTGACGGCACCTTCTCCTCGGCTCCACGACTGTTTGAGCAGATCTACACATTGCATGCTGAATTCTAAGGCCACATGTTCCCGCTTGTGTACTGTCTGCTCCGGAACAAGTCCGAAAATACGTACACCAGGACATTTGAACATTTACGTCTAATGGCTCAACAGCAGAATTGTTACTTCAATCCAAGAACTTTCCAGTTAGACTTTGAAATCGCTGCCCACAATGCCGTACGGAGTGCCTTTCCCAACACTTTGATCAGGGGGCTGTTATTTTCACTTCACCCAGTGCATTTGGCGTCGAGTACAGAAGGAAGGTCTAGCTACGGACTACAAGAACGATGATGAAGTGCGACGACTGGTGAGAAGAGCCGCAGCCTTGCCTCTGCTTCCCTTGGACAAGGTCGACGACGTCTGGCTCCAAGCCATCGCTGACAATCCCGCGGGTCGCAGGGTCGCAGCCTTCATGGACTACGTCACGACAACGTGGGTGGCAGGATGCCAATTCGTTGAGTACACAGATCACGTTGGTGACCTGATCCACTTGGAGTGAATGACAAATTTATTATAGAATGTATTTATGTATTAACCATATTTTAAGATATAAGTAATTGTTGTTTTTGTAGAAATTATAATGTACATCTATGAAATATTAAAGTATTAGAGTTATTAAATTTGTTAAATGTAAAGTACTTTTGTGCAACTATACTATACTTCAGCATCTAATAAATTACTACTGTAAATACGGTATACGCATTTCTGTGTTTTTCTTGTAATTTGAGAGTCCTGGTACAGCAATATCCCGTGTTTACTGTAGCGTGACCAGTCTTACTGTAGCTTCACGAAAGCGAAGAGATTTTAGAGTTGATTATGGCTAGGTTCCGCTCTTCCGGCCCATAACCGAGAGTTGGGCATCTCGCGCTTATGGTCAAGAACAATTCATCTGTGTATCTGCATTATGTTTATAAACATCTTTCCTACTTTCCTACTTGTTTCAGAGCCTCTACGAAACGAACTCTTCATCGAGAAGATGACTCAAGACAAGAACGGTGTCATCATGCACTTGGACAGAGATGGAGACTTCGTCATTACAATAAGTCATTTCATCCTTCGTCAAAACATCACTTGTTTGTATACACTGCGCTCCTCCCTTTACCGTGAATACATACGACCGCTTTTAGGGATGTAGTTGTTATTACAAACCGACCAATAAAGACACGACCTCCTTCCAGCAAGAGGGAAAGCATAACCAATGACCGCTCAGAGATGACAGAACAATATTTTCCGTGCAGCATGTAAAGTACTTATGGCCATGTACTCCACACATTGCTTCAGTAGGGCACATTTTACTCCAGTGCTCCGTCCCCAAAGTTCCTCCACAAGCCCGTGAAGTATTGAGTGAAATGAATACTTACCTTGGTCTAGATCTAATATCATAATGAAATCTTTTGAACGTACCTACATACATGTGAAATTGAAATTCTCAGACTTTTCTGAGTCTTTTGTCCCCAGGGAGAGGTATTAATACGGTGGGTGGTTCCCATGTTTAACTACCCCTGGGGATTCCGGTAAAGAATATACGTCCCCAGCAACATAAGCTTGTCGTCCGAGGCGAATAAATGGATTGCGTGGTCACGCTCGGTGACTTGGCTGATTGCAGGTCATTGTAACCCATTTACGTGGATCGATGCTCATGGTGTCAATCACGAGATTGTCTGGTCCAGACTCAAACAAACAAACATGTTTAACTTCAGGGTTGGAGTGGGATCCGATTCCTTAAATCCGCTCTTGTGTATGTTGGATATCGCTTTTGTAAGATGACCTTTCTGTTTCATAATTACTATTTAGTGTTCTTCATAATTTCACTAATTACACTCATTTCTTATACAGTAACGCTCCATAAATTCGATATATCTTTCCTTATCGTTTGAGATGATTTGTCATAAAATAGATAGCGTTGTCAAAGCTCTAAAGCAATCTGATAATATACAGATGTTGTTCCCAATCAGGATTACGTCTATTGAGGGGGCATGGGTGGCCCAGTCGTCTAAGGCGCCGCGATTCGCAGTGCAGAGTTGCGTTCCTTGGGCACTCCAGAAACCTATGATTGTGGGTTCGAATCTCGGTTCGCCCCGATTATGTATCTAGGTTTGTCAGCATCATACCCGTTCTCGTGGATGTCACCGAAGTGGTAAACGTCACAGACCTGCATCACTTCGGACTTTCCTCCAACATTGAGCTGACACGCCGTGATATAACTGTAATACTGTTAAAAGCAGTGTCAATCACAACTTCTATTGAGCTCCACGCATCAATGTAATGCCAACTTGTAAAGAACTTATTGCCTAATGTTCGCAACACTATTTAATAAAGTCACTGTTTTGAGAACTTAGCTAGCTCAAGAATTGTTTTTACTCAACTAAATATTCAAACAAGGTATTTGTATATCCGGTTCAGCAGTGCTGCAAAATGATGCCTTATATGGTCCATGGGAACCCCAGACTTGGAGATTACTTGTGAAAGACCTGTACGCGGCAAACCAAGCGTCATTATGAAGGCGAGTCTGGGATTCGAACCCACGATCATAAGTTCGGCACGTCAAAGGACACAACCCTGCACAGCGAATTGCGGTGACTCAGACGACTTGGCCTTACTCTGTGCTTGTTTCTGTTCCCAGGCTCAGACCAAGGATGGCGCGACGGAGACACAGAGACTGAGAAAACGCTGACTTCCTCTTCAGTCACGTGCCAGCTTCATACCTGATGAACTACCTCTTCACCTGCCTCACACCTTTCAAGTCAATGTTGTTATACTTATAGTCATGTTCGCTCTGTTTCATGTGTACAGACTAAATGTGAAAGTACGTTATAGATGTGTTATAGTCAGACCCAGTCATATAGTACTCCTTCAGGCAACTTCCCTTCATACGAATCCTATCACTATCGCCGTCACTGCTACAGCTTCTGCTACTACTACAGCTACTGCTACTGTTCTGTTCACTACTACTGCTACTGCTACTACTACTAGTGCTCTCTGCTGCTGCTACTATCAATACCAAATACTGCTACTACTACACCTACTGCTACTTATTGTACTGCCTGCTTCTACTGCTACTGTCAATACCAATACTGCTACTACAACTACTGCTACTCCGCCGTGATATTGCTGAACTATTGCAAAAATGCCGTGTAAAACCATACTCACTACTACGACTACCATGACTGAGCAGTCGAGCTGATGTCTACTACTACAGATATTTTATTCCAAAAGTGTGATGTAAATCATATATCATGTGACTCTTCATTAAACATTTCAACCTCTATTTTTTCCAGCGCTTCTCGTTTTGTATCCATCCTATTGTTACACGGTCCATATGTTACACGCCTAACAGTTTTTATTGGGACATGGGTGAATTGTCCTCTGCCTTTCACCCTTTAGATTTTGATGAAATTATCAATTGTACCTGACAGAAACAACAAAAATGAACCATGTGGAGATTTTAATGCCCTCAGCACGTGTCCGCGAGGTTGGTTACACCCATAAGAACGAAAATGGTGCTAAAACGCCTAATCAGGTTGAATATGAGATTCGAACTTACAATCATAGGTTTCCGGTTAGCCTAAGGGACGCAACTCTGCACAGGACTGCACAGCGACGACACGGCATGTTGTGACCCCTTATATTCTTAAAAAACAAACGCTGTTTGTTGCCAGGTATGTAAATAATGAACCATAAAAATCCACTACCCAAACTCAACGAGTTCTCCACAAATGTCGGATCTAGGAGCGATGGGATAGCCTAGGGGTTAAGGAGTTCGCTCGTCACGCCTTAAACCCGGGTTCGATGCCCAACATGGGTGCCTTTATATGGCTGGAACATTCCTAAAAGCGGCGTCAAACCATACTTACTCACTCACTCACTCAATGGAAAGATCTGAATTATAGGGATCGGGTGGTTTCCATGTGTGACCTGGCTAAAAGTTTGGGATCCTAACGGGTGGATCGTTGTTTTAAACCTCTTGTATGCCTTTCTAAGATTCAATTATTTACAGGCAGTGATAAAACTGGAATAGTATCGGCTGGTCAAACAACATACATCCGCTCCCTCAATCATTTCCTGCAGTGATGCATTGGGATACGAAGACATGAAACAACCACGTCAGCGAATCTGAATACCCGATCCCATTAGTCGCCACAGATATGGCAGAGAACACTGATAAATGTGTTTCTATTCTCTCTACAAAGATAGAATGTTTTTGTTCACGTCATTGGGGTACATCATGCGGGGAGGGGGCGGGAGGTGTGGTGGTGGCTTATTTGGAAATGAAGATAATATTTTAACTAAAACATCATAGGTACGAATAAACAAAAAAAGTGACATCTTTATACTTGAGTCTGTGTGTATTTGTAAAGTAACCGTCGACACCTTTCACTTCACTTTTCCTGCGTTTATTTATCCCGTCCAAACGCATGTTTCCTGGCAACAATGTGACGCATTCACTCAAGACCCTGATACGACACGAACTATATGCATGTCAACTGATGGTGACATGAACTCTAAATGAAAACACTAAATGAAAAGACTGCGGGAACACTAAACGAAAAGACTACCTGAACACAAAATGAAAAGACTACATGAACACTAAATGAAAAGACAACGTTAACACTAAACGAATAAACAACATGAACACTAAATGAAAATACTACATGAACACTAAATGAAAAGACAACGTTAACACTAAACGAATACACAACATGAAGACTAAATGAATAGACTGCCTGAACACTAAATGAATAGACTACATGAACATTAAATGTAAAGACTACATCAACACTAAATGAAAAGAGTACATGAACACTAAATGAAAAGACTACATGAACGCTAAATGAAAAGAGTACATGAACACTAAATGTAAAGACTACATGAACGCTAAATGAAAAGAATACGTGAACACTAAGTGAAAAGATTACATGAACACTAAATGAATAGACTACATGAACACTTAAGGAAAAGACTACATGAACGCTAAATGTAAAGTCTACATGAACACTAAATGAAAAGACTACTTGAACATTAAATGAAAAGACTACATGAACACTAAATGAATAGACTACATGAACACTAAATGAAAAGACTACGTGAACACTAAATGAAAAGACTACTTGAACACTAAATGAAAAGACTGCATGAACACTTAATGAAAAGACTACATGATCACTGAATGTAGAGACTACTTGAACACTAAATGAAAAGACTACATGAACACTAAATGAAAAGACTACATGAACACTAAATGAAAAGACTACATGAACACTAAATGAAAAGACTACGTGAACACTTAATGAAAAGACTACATGAACACTAAATGAATAGACTACATGAACACTTAAGGAAAAGACTACATGAACGCTAAATGTAAAGTCTACATGAACACTAAATGAAAAGACTACTTGAACACCAAATGAAAAGACTACGTTAACACTTAATGAAAAGACTACATGAACACTGGATGGAATCGAGATAAGATCACACTATAATATGATTATTTATCAAGAAGTCCATCCGGGATTCGAGTGAGTGAGTTAAAATTTTACGTCACATCGGCAATAGTTCAGCCATAGAGTGACGAGAACATTAATACAATTTAAACTTAGATGAATAAAAGCCTGTCAACGACGGACAGTATAATAACTAGACTATCACAGTTAAGAAGTAAAAATAGTTGCGAACAATTAAAAGAATAATGTATGATTCGACAATACTCCGGGATTCGAACCCACACTGCAAGAGTGAGGCACCTAATCGCCAGCACACAAAGTCAGCGATCTAACCCACTCAGCCACCGAGGCTTCCACAAAATGAAAATCCGATAACTGGCAGTCTAGATCACGTACTTTTAGTACCCCTCTGACGTGTGTAAATTGGCACAGCTCCCATGGCCGAAAGCTATGAACGCACAATACAATTTAGAAAGTGGTTAAAAGTAACAAGTGTTATATTTGGGATCACACTTTATGAGTAAAGTACAGACTCTCGTACTCACTCTGTCAGAGTGGATTCGATTCCAGGACGGCGCTCAGAAAATGTACGAGAATCTGTACTTTACTCAGAAAGTGTTATCCCAAATGTAACATTTGTTACATTTGACCACTTTCTAAATGGCATTGTGTGTTATGGTTACCATACAAGAATAAACTTAGGGCCTATCTACTCTCAAATATTAAGAAGAGCTGTTTCGAATACTAGTAGTTTTTCCATCATGAGAATATGGTATGGGCTGGTCCTCTATAGATACTAAATTATGTATGTGTTTTTAAAAGGGCACGTTGTAGCGTATGTAAATGATGGTCAAATACTAATTACTGATGGTATGAGTAGTTTCCTCAAGTTAATTAAAATCAATTAACGTTTACTAATTGTTTTATCATGTCAATTTACTTTTTAATTTGACCTTATTCGTTAAAGACTGTATATATAACGAATATTGTTATTGTTGATCCATATATATAACTGGACGATGGATCAACAATAATGCGCAGAGGGTATGGTGGCTTAGCATTGGTTGTTATTGTTGATCCATCGTCCAGTTGACGATGGATCAACAATAATGCGCAGAAGGTATGGTGGCTTAGCATTGGTTGTTATTGTTGATCCATCGTCCAGTTGACGATGGATCAACAATAATGCGCAGAGGGTATGGTGGCTTAGCATTGGTTGTTATTGTTGATCCATCGTCCAGTTATATATATATATATATATATATATATATATATATATATATATATATATATATATATATGGTGGCTTAGCATTGGTTGTTATTGTTGATCCATCGTCCAGTTATATATATATAATCTTATATAACTGGACGATGGATCAACAATAACAATAACAACCAATGCTAAGCCACCATACCCTCTGCGCAGAGACGCCAACCTGGTTAGACATGGTTATTAACAATATAAACAATAATATCCGCAGTTTTTATTGAGATTTATTGAATAACACATGAATGTAGCTTGCTTCCGTAGTGACGGAAAGTATGTTTCTAGCGCAGGTGATTTAAATAATATGTTCAGGTTACACAAACAGAATTACAGGTGCAATGTCCAATACTTAATGTCAATATTGATGTAGTAATCACATAAATGAGTAGCTGGCTTTCTATCACCATGGTCCCTCCTTTTGATGTGAGCTGTAGGTACAATCAATAATTTAAAGATGCAATATCAAAAAGAAAGCTCTACAATCTGATAATTTTCTGCATATCTGGATTGGTACATAGTTCAGCAAGACATTGACTTCATAAATTGCCAAGTATTTTATCAACGCCAGGAACAATGACGACAGTTTGTTTGTTTTGTTTGGGGTGCGTGCGTGCATGCGTGTGTGTGTGTGTGTGCGTGTGTGCGTGCGTGCGTGTGTGTGTGTACACTGATCATGAGAGAAGAAAACAAATCCGTTACAGTTGAAGTTGTAAAGGTCCTTGATTGGAGACAACAAATTACAGACTGCCGTAGTTACCCTGCCCTGCCTGACTTATTCCCATTATGTTTTTGGCTAACATTATATTTATTTGAATAGACGAACCCGTGTTAGTAGAGAACCGAGTATATGCCATTTTTGGACTTAATGTTAAGAATTGACTTATTTTCTCGCTAACTTAACTTTATTTAATTAATGAAATATGATGATTAAAATGAAATTTGGAAGTGTACCTGGTGTTTTGAGTCTATACATAAAGAATGTCTGACAACGGCGAAACACAACCCAACAAGGTATTTGTTTCTGTAGGCAGGGGCTAATCACTGTACACAGCTTGGAGCAACATTTCTGTACATTCATAACAGTAACGCTTACACATGCACGCATCACTTGATGTAAGAAGATGTGTTCAGCTGCAATCGAAACATTAAAACACTCCAGTGTGTAGTACAATATTTCATTATTTGATATGTAAATCGCATTATTTCACAGGCAGTCAGTCAATCTAAGTCAACGGCTAAGAGAAACTTAAATCGACTACTTCCTTGGCATGCGTAGTTCATGCAATCAACCATTGTCTGTATTGTGGGCCTATGGCCTTCTTACTGAATAAACTGTCTGTCTGTTTGAAACGGAAATGATGTTACATGTGAACGTAACATACAATGCACAAGCTGTCAGTGTTGTTTAAATGTACATCCAATTGAAATTCCAATTAAGTATTCACATCAAATCCTGTACAAACAGCACATAGGATGTTAGCTGAATGTTGCGGTCATTATCTCATCCCATGGGTGAGTGGATGTATTGACAGTATAACCATGAATTCACACACTACATCTGTTTTGGGATGCTGAATATCAAGCCAGGTATGTTTCCAATGCGTGGTGATGTTCCTGCAGTGTCCAGTAGGGAGTGTGAGAATGTGAACTGTACTCCATTACTGGTTACAGTCTTCTTTCCTCTAACACTGTTGTAATACTTACCGGGAGATAGGTCCACACACACAGTGTAGGTTGTGCTTGGCTGCAGTAGTACAGACTCGGGAAATAGGACATCAGTCACCTTTTGGTTCATTTGAAGAGACTTCAAAGTGTTTCTTAAGGGTGCAGCAACCACTGTGTTATTTTGGTCATACACCCATATACTCAGTAGGATGTCTTCATTACTCTCTTCACGGAAGAGCTGACATCCTTTCAGGTGAATGCTGTGAGTGACAGAAAACGAGATAGCATGCCTGCTGCGTGGAAAATACCAATGCCGATCTGGCATTTTTGGAAATCTGCTTACATGTTTGCAAATATAGGACTCTTGTATCTGAGCAACGCCTGATTTCATTCTCTGTACAGTTGTAAATGGAGAAATATCAACAGTCGAGTCAACAGATCTGTCAATTATCTGAACTCTCTCACTGTTTGTCAGCACACCAGATCGGCCTACAACTTTCACCAGGAACTCCAGGGGGATGCTGGTAAACCGGATCTCATACCTCATCTCTCCCAGGAGTCTCCGTCTGTTCTCAGGCGTGTCACTCACACCTTCCTTCCTGCACCGCTCCTTTATCCACGACACGACTGCTTCAAATATGTCTGTCTCTTTCAGGTTCAGAGTGTTTGATTTAAGGAACTTTTCCAGACAGTCAGGACAAAGACCTTCAAATCCTGGAGATTTGATGACACTCTCCCCTCCTTCAGTCAGGATCGTCAGGGCCTTCTGTTCCAGGTCCAGCTCCCCGTAACCATGACACTCCTCCAGGATCTGGCAGACAGTGTCTTCTGACAGGGACGTCTCCAGGAACGTTACACACAGATCGTACAATGCATCTAGAGAATACTTTCTGGAGGTGTACATCAGTCCTGTGACTGTTTCAGTGTTGATAGTAGTCTTGTCTGTGTACACATACCTACAACAGTGTGTAGGAATACAATGTTACGATTAATTAAAACCAAGGTTTCAACTTAATTCAAATCCAAATAGCACAATCAGGTTAGGTTGTCTTTTATATATGTCACTTGTTCAGACATTTCAGTGATCCATTTACATCGCCACTTTTACACCCAATGGAATCTGTTTCATGGGATAATTCATACTGGTTATTCTGTAGTGAGGACGTTTATTGTAACCTTTATATGTTAACCTACATGATATTCTTACTTCAGACGTGCTTGGTCGGGTAGTCATGTATACAGATACAACTAGGCTACCTTGATGACGCAGGATGACTGAACACTTCAAGGACATATTAAATTGACCCTCATTGTGGAGGAATACATTTCCGTCTGCCAAGTGACTTCGAGACATTGGTATATATCACGCAAAGAAAAATGGAAGGTGTTTTGTCATTGGGTAGTTGATTGTTTTGTAAAATTAAAAGATTAATCGAACCTCAGGAACTCTTTGAAGATGTCTGCCGCAATTTCAGGAATGGTTACCTCCCCTTTCTCCGCCAGGGGGCCACAGAACATTGCATGGAAGACACAGCTGCGACTGACAAGAACGTAGCGGTGAGCTCGGACCACCTGTTTCTCTGACCCCAACAAGAAAGTGACGTCACAGAAGTCTTCCGTGTCGAGCATACGCAGATTACACTCTGTGACAGTGTTCCCTGACTGCCAGTTGTCCACATATCCAGATTCTCGGCTCTCACCGGACATTGCGAAGCTTGGAACTGACAATAAAGGAATATACAGATAAAAGCCGTGAGTAGATGATTTAAACCTTTAATATAGATAACAATTCCATTATTCGATAATAACTGCATGAGTATTAAAATTCACTTGTTTTACATCAAAACCTACAGAATCAGCTACACTTTGCATGGTGTTTTCAGGAATCCATTCACATAATGTTAATCACTGTTTTGCCCTTTGCAAAGGCACTTATAAATCACTTTTGAGCAACAATGGTTTAATTGCTAACAAACACCTTGGTTCTATATATAACTAATAAATCATATATATATAAATACACACATATATATATATATATATATAGATATAGATATAGATATAGATATATATATATATATATATATATATATATATATATATATATATATATATGGATACACGCCTATCTGAAAATGAGCGATAAATGCAAATTGAGGTAGTTTCTTCGTAGGTCAGATATCAGTTTCTCATACCTTATGTTGGATGAAATCTACAACTATCCAGTAACGTGTCAAACATCACTATCTTAGTCTATACAATTATATGTCACGCAACTTTGCAGTCAATCCTATTAAAAATGAATACCCAAAGACGACTTTTGACACACTTTTAAACATTAAAATGTACAAACCTCAAGTGTCTTACATATAAAGTGAATCAGATGCCTGAAGTGCAGATGGTGAGCATGAATATCAAAGGGACACAACTCTGTTATCATCGTTAACTTCGGGTATCGTTTTGTTCAGCCAGTCACACAGCAAACCAACCCCCCCAAAAAAAACAAAAAACAAAAAAACAAAACAAAACAAACAAAAACAACAACAAAAAACAAACAAACAACAAAAAACAAACAAACAACAACAACAAAACAAACAAACAAACAAAAACACCAACAACAAAAACAACATCTATATGACATATAGTCGCCGAGAGGTACACAACTACAGCCACAACTACAACTCAGCTTGGCAAGTTGAGGTGTTCACAGTGCCGGTCACCTATAATGGTTTTTCTTACCCTCGATGAAGATGCCCTTGCAAGCGTGAGGGTCGACATCTGGATATATGTTCAGATGAAACCAACAACTGTCCAGTTACCCATACTCAAGTGTCATACTTCACAATTTCAATCGAACAAAATAACATTTCCGCCCTTTAACAGTCAACCCTATTCAGTGTTTAAAGCACAAATATGCGGGACAAAGACTAAGCCACTAACCATAAATGTTTACAACTCAAGTCACAATGAACGTATAAAGTCAGGTGCATGTTTTGACTTGCACAAGATCATCAAAGGGACACAACTCTAGAGTCTAATACAAACTCCTTGTAACGATTTACTCTGTGGATTCCAAACATGGTTTACTTCCACTTCAATATGGCTTCAGTCACACACAGTCACACGCGTAATCACGGGACAGTCGGCAGCTGTGTTACGTATCACCTGATCTATGTGATACTGACTGACTGACAAATTACTGTTACAATATCTGCAGTTGTATATCTAACAGGGTGTGGCTGTGTTGTCAACAACTGAGTGTACAGTACTAAATCTGGTAAATACTGCTACACAGTTGTGCGAACAGTTCACCCCGTACCTGAGTTGGTGCCGATGGTTTGAACACAGGGCGCGAGAGAGTGTCCTTCGCCTGACAGACAACTGTAATCCTTGTTTCGTTTTGTCAAGACTTCCGCTTTCAAGGTGTTTATTTTATGTGCCCTACAGTTAATATCAAACGGAAGACAACTCCGTCAATCACTGGGTCGATTTTGTACAGTTCTAGATGAGTTGAAATGGGGGTCAACGTTGCGATTTTTGTACTTACATGAAAGTGCATGTGTGTGTGTGTGTGTGTGTGTTTGCCTGTGTCTGTTCCTGTGTGTGCGCCAGTGCGTGCATGTGTGCGCACGCGCGTGACAGCCAGGATAACATCAAGTACCAAACATTTTGGTTTTACGTGGACAGGGTACACTGTCACAGAGAAATTACGATTTAGGGATAAACGTTTTGCAATTCTGTGCCCTGAACTACGGATTTGGTTTGATGTAACTGTAGGCAATAGGAGCAGAAACCTGTCAATTTGGAGGAAAATCGAAATACGTTGCCCAGACACATGGAACGTTAATTCAAATGGACAGCCTAATCAAACGTGTCGATTCCAATCTTATTAAAATTAGATCTTAGTGCTCGCTACCGATACATGAGATCTGAGGACATCCCAATACAGGTCACGTCAGAAAGGCCTTTCGCGAACTTTGATTGACCAATTAAATTACTTACAATAAGTCAACATTAGCCAGTCGGAAAGCAGCTTTCACGAGCTTTACGGCACTAGTTTTAAACCGGCTACTTCCATTCCAGACTAGCTCTGAAAAATATCGATTCAAAATTTGAACACTAAACTAAAGAAACTTGAAGGTTTAATAGATGCCGAGTTTGCAAGATGGTGTGGAAAGTCTCTTCTGTTTTGAATGTTTATCCCATTGAAGCGAGAGATGGGTGATGATTTTGACGGCATGAGTCGTACAGACCGTAACTGTCGTTCAGAATACCCAATGTTAACATTTCTGATGCTACAGGATTAGAAATCACATTCCAGTTATCACTTTGCCGACACTCTGATCGGATTGAAGGTCATTCTCACATGACCCAAAAGTGGGCTAACACCACATATTTGTTTAGCTGTAGGTTTCCTTCTTCGCTAGCGGAACAGTGTTGAACATCTTGCACTTATGGTCAAGTCATCTGTGTATCTACGTTATGTTCATCAACGTCGTTCCGACTTGTTTAGAGCCTGATGTCTTCACGGAACGAGCACTTCATCGAGCAGATGACTCAAGACAAGAACGGGGTCGTCATGCACTGGGACGTGGACACCTACAGAGATGGAGACTTCGTCATTACAGTAAGTCAGCTCAGCCTTTCATCCTTCGTCAAAACATCACTGGTTTGTTCCCCCCTTACCAGTGAATGCATGCTCCCGCTTTGGGAGTAGCTACTATTATAAACCGACCAATCAAGACGCGACCTGCTTCTAGCAAGAGGGAAAGCATGACCAATGGGCGCTCAGAGATGACATAGCACAATCGGCAATATTTACCGTGCAGCATGTAAAATTATCTTACGGGCATGTACTCCACACATTGCTTCAGTAGGGCTTTTTTTACTTCTATGGGGTAACACGGCCTCATTTAATGGGTTGAGTTGACACACGCCACTACTGCACCGCCCCCAAGGTTCCTCCACAAACCCGTGAAGCAATGAGTGAAACGAATATTTACCTTGGTCTGATATTATAAAGGAATCTTATGGTTTTAAACTATTTTGACATAACTACATGCATCTGAAATTGAAATTCTCGGACTTATCTGAACACCTTGTCCCCAGGGAGAGGTATGAATACGGTGGGTGGTTCCCATGGTTAACTGCCCCTGGGGATTCAGAGATTCCCCGGCAACATTAGCTTGTCGTCCGAGGCGAATAAATGGATTGCGTGGTTAGGCTCGGTGACTTGGCTGATTGCATGTCATTAACATGTTTAACTTCAGGGTTGGAATGGGATCCGATTCCTTGTGTCCGCTATAATATGTTGGATATCGCGTTAGTAAGATGACCTTTCTGAATCATAAATATTATACAGTCTTCTAATTCTTCTAAGTCTTCTAAGCCACTAATTACACTAATTTCTAATACAGTAACGCTCCATTAATTCGATATTTACTTATCGTTGGAGATGATTTGGCATAATAGATAGCGTTGTCGAAGCTGATAATATGCAGATGTTGTTCCCAGTCAGAATGACTTCTATTGAGGGGCGGTCGTCTAAGGCGCTGCGATTCGCCAGGAATCTAAAATTGTGGGTTCGAATCTCGGTTCGCCCCGATTATGTTTCTTGGTTTGCCAGCACCATACCAGTACTCTTGGGTTTCACCAAAGTGATAAACGTCTGCGACCTGCATCACTTCGGGCTTTCCTTCCACATTGAGCTGGCACGCCACGATAAAACTGGATTAATGCCACGATATAACTGGATTACTGTTAAAAGTGGCGTTAAACCCTGGCGTTGTTGCCATCTATGTACCCAGTTTATGAACCATAAAAGGTCACCACCACTCAGCCAACGATAGTGATCAGTACTCCACGAATGTCGGATCTAGGGGCGGAGGGGAAGCCTAGTGGTTCAGGTGTTCGCTCGTCATGCCATGGACCCGGGACCGATTCCCAACACGGGTGCCGTGTTATTGCTGGAATATTGCTAAAAGCGGCATCAAACCAATTGGAAGATCTGATTTATGGGATCGGCTGGTTTTTCAAGTGTGACGTGGCTGATTGTTTGTCATCATAACGACGTGAACACTAAATGAAAAGACTACGTGAACACTAAATGAAATGACAAAATGAAAAGACGACGTGAACACTAAATGAAAAGACGACGTGAACACTAAATGAAAAGACGACGTGAACACTAAATGAAAGGATTACATGAACACTAAATGAAAAGACTATGTGAACCCTAAATGAAATGACAAAATGAAAAGACGACGTGAACACTAAATGAAAAGACGACGTGAACACTAAATGAAATGACAAAATGAAAAGACGACGTGAACACTAAATGAAAAGACGACGTGAACACTAAATGAAAAGACGACGTGAACACTAAATGAAAGGATTACATGAACACTTAATGAAAAGACAAAATGGAAAGACGACATGAACACTAAATGAAAAGACTACGTGAACATTGAATGAAAAGACTACTTGAACACTAAATGGAATTGTGATAAGACCACATAAGAATATGATCAAGTTATCACCCCGATAATTAATTATGCTTTATTCGGTTCCGGATCCGCATTTTCAGAGCTAACCGAAGTTGCTACTTTTGAGGCAACCCATTCTTTGCAAATCAGAACCTTCTATATCTTATTGTTTTCAATTGGTAAAAGAATAAATGTAGATTAAGGAAATTATGCTCACACAAATTGGCATCAAACACATTTGATTCAAGTCGCTACAACACCA
The DNA here is from genome assembly GCF_023055435.1 of Haliotis rufescens. NCBI lineage: Eukaryota > Metazoa > Mollusca > Gastropoda > Lepetellida > Haliotidae > Haliotis > Haliotis rufescens. Next base: position 38,541,970 of record NW_025964372.1, on the reverse strand, counting down.
CTTGCCTTTGCCCTAAGTCCACCATGGACGCTTTACTATATTTTCCACCGACCATGGTTACCATGCAAGCATAAAATTGGGGCCTATCTAATAATGTTTAAAATAAAAGAGATGGAAATCACTGAAATGGATTGTTCAAGTATGATCAGGAAATGAGATATTACTGTGGCAAGTTTGTATTTTAATATTTGAAATATGTATTTTATGACACAGAATGCAGAGCCAATATATAGTTTTGTGCAAAGGAAATGCGGAATGTTTCCGGTGTATATTTTTTCAAAGAAAAACATCATATATTGTAACATGTTAATACGAAAATAATACTCGTTGAGAGAACCCTGTCTGTCCATACACTGGTTAATACTGCCTATTAAACTGTTTATAGTAGAATGGGGTAGATTCAACTGTCCCGCTGATCGTGTGCTTCCAACGGGCAGTATATCCATGCTGCAACTTGTCAACATTATCCTTCATTAGAGGGCCTGATATTGTCAGTGGGTGTTAAGATCAGGTGAAGCAGTGAAGTGCGTGGGGGGGGGGGGGGGGGGGGGGGGGGCTTATGTTGATTTAATAGTGTTAGCCCACTGACCCAGAGCCGTCCAGACCTTGTTTAGCCCCTTAATGCCGAGCCTCAGGCAGGGTAAAACAAGCGCCATCTTTTAAGTATTTCGGTATGAGGCGCCCGGGTAACGAACCCCCGACCTTCCGTTCTCCTGGCGGACGTTCTACCACTCGACCACGGATGAACATTTAGAGGGTTAGATCCGTGTAGGGATCGAAGCAAGTGTTTGATGGTCCATTACTAAAAATATTCTTTGTTTCGTCAATGATATCTTAATGAATGAGTGAGTGAGTGAAATTTTAGTTTCCCTTCGCCAATATTTCAGCCATATCGTGAGATGAAAAATCTATGTATTTATATTTTGATACAAAACTGTCACCGAGAGGCAGTTTAACTAGTATTATAGCTAAAATGGATAGAATTATCATAAAAACGCCCGCATGTTATCAGAAATGAGCGGGCCACTGTAACTTGATAATGCCCTCAAATTACTTGACGACGGGCCATTATCACGCCCGTTGTTAGGTGACGTCATAGGATAGGGATAGGTGACGTAACGTTCAATAGTGACGTCATCTGGTTTGTTCTATGACGTTTCCATATTTGTAAAAGTGGGTCAGTGACATTCGTGTTGATTGCAGTAAATGTTTCAAAATCGACATTGTTTCTATTTATTTGATAACAAATTCCATCCATTTTAGCTATAATAACGGTAACGCTATTTTTCAGGGCATTATCATTTGCTGAAGCCCTCGGTCTTTTCAACTGCCCTCCTTCGTCGGGCAGTTAATGGAAGACCTCAGGCTTCTGCAAATGATAATGCCCTGAAAAATAACGTTACCCTATTAATATATCACAGTTTTTACTTTTAAAGGTATATTTAGAATATAAAACAGATGACGGACGGCACAATATGTAAATGGACGATGGATCACCAACAACCAATTTTAAGCCACCATACCCTCTGTGCCCTAGTTAGACATGGTTATTATCAATAATAACAATAATATCCGCAGTTTGTATTGAGATTTATTGAATAACACATGATTGTAGCTCGCTTGCGTAGTGACTGAGAGTATGTTTCTAGCGGAGGTGATTCAAATCATATGTTCAGGTTACACGAACAGAATTACAGGTGCAATGTCCAATACTTTATGTCAGTTTTGATGTAGTAATCACATTAATGGGTTGCTGGCTTTCTATCACCATGGTCCCTCCTTTTATGTGAGCTGTAGGTACAATCAATAATATAAAGGTGCAATGTCAAAAAGAAAGTTCTATAATCTGATAATTTTCTGCATATCTGGATTGGTACATAGTTCAGCAAGGCATTGAATTCATATATTGCCAAAGAATGTTCTATTATCTGATAATTATCTGACTTAATGTCAATATTGATGTTTAGTTAATCACATTAATGGGGTGCTACCTTTCTATCACCATCCTTTGCTGGCTATGACTGAGTGTTTGTTGATATATACATGTCCTCTCCTTTTGAAGTGAGCTGTAGGTACAATCAATAATTTAAAGATGCAATATCTAAAGAAAGTTCTATAATCTGATAATTGTCTGCATATCTGGATTGGTACATAGTTCAGCAAGACATTGACTTCATAAATTGCCAAGTATTTTATCAACCGCCACGAACAATGACGACAGTTTGTTTGTTTTGTTTGGGGTGCGTGCGTGCGTGCGTGCGTGTGCACTGATCATTAGAGAAGAAAACAAATCCGTTACAGTTGAAGTTGTATAGGTCCTAGATTGGAGACAACAATTACAGACTGCCGTAGTTACCCTGCCCTGCCGGACTAATTCCCAATATGTTTTTGGCTAAAATTATATTTATTTGAATAGACGAACCCGTGTTAGCAGAGGACCGAGTATATGCCATCAGTGGACTTATTGTTAAGAATTGACTAATTTCTCGCTAACTTAACTTTATTTAGTAAATGAAATATTATGATTAAAATGAAATTTGGAAGTGTATCTGGTGTTGTTGGTCTATATATTGAGAATGTCTGATGGCGGCGAAACACAACCCAACAAGGTATTTGTTTCTGTAGGCAGGGGCTAATCACTGTACACAGCTTGGAGCAACATCTCTGTACATTCATAACAGTAACGCTTACACATGCACGCGTCACTTGATGTAAGAAGATGTGTTAAGCTGCAATCGAACCATTAAAACACTTCAGTGTGTAGTACAATATTTGATTATTTGATATGTAAATCGCATTATTACACAGGCAGACAGTCAATCTATAGAAACTATGAAACATGTGATGTAACATGTGAACGTAACATACAATGCACAAGCTGTCAGTGTTGTTTAAAAGTACATCCAATTGAAATTTCAAGAAAGTATTCACATCAAATCCTGTACAAACGCACACAGGATGTTAGCTGAATGTTGTGGTCATTATCTCATCCCATGGTGAGTGGAAGAATTGACAGTATCACCATGAATTCACACACTACATCTCTTTTGGGATGCTGAATATCAAGCCAGGTATGTTTCCACTCTCTGGTGATGTTCCTGCAGTGTCCAGTAGGGAGTGTGAGAAGGTGAACTGTACTCCATTACTGGTTACAGTCTTCTTTCCATCACCCCCCCTGTAATACCTACTGGGAGGTAGGTTCACACACAGAGTGTAGGTTGTGCTTGGCTGCAGTGGTACAGACTCGGGAAATAGGACATCAGTCACCTTTTGGTTCCTGTGAAGAGACTTAAAAGTGTTCCTTAAGGGTGCAGCAACCACTGTGTTATTTTGATCATACACCCTTAGACTCAGTAGGATGTAGTAGGATTCATCACTCTGTTCACCGTAGAGCTGACATCCTTCCAGGTGAATGCTGTGAGTGACTGAAAACGAGATAGCATGCGTGTGACCTGTAGTAGCAGAATAGAAATAGGGATACTCAGATGTAAATCTGCTCACATATCTACAAACATTGGACTCCTGCATCTGAGCAACGCCTGACTTCTTTCTCTGTACAGTTGTAAATGGAGAAATATCAACAGTCGAGTCAACAGATCTGTCAATTATTTGAAATCTCTCACTGTTTGTCAGCACACCAGATCGGCCAACAACTTTCACCAGGATCTCCAGGGGGAGGCTGATAAACCGGATCTGATACCTCATATCTCCCAGGAGTCTCCGTCTGTTCTCAGGCGCGTCACTCACACCTTCCTTCCTGCACCGTTCCTTTGTCCAGGACACGACTGCTTCAAATATGTCTGACTCTCTCAGGTTCAGAGTTTTTGATTTGAGGAACTTTTCCAGACAACAAGGACAGAGATCTACAAACCCTGGAGACTGGATGACTCTCTCCCCTCCTTCAGTCAGGATCTTCAAGGCCTTCTGTTCCATGTCTAGCTCCCCGTAACCATGACACTGCTCCAGGATCTGACAGACATTGTCTTCTGACAGGGACGTCTCCAGGAACGTTACACACAGATCGTACAATGCATCTAGAGAATACTTCCTGGAGGTGTACATTAGTCCTGTGACTGTTTCAGCGTTGATAGTGGCCTTGTCTGTGTACACATACCTACAACAAGGTTTCTATTTTAGAAATTTTATAATACATAATATTGTTCCTGCATTTTCGGGAAAAGATTCTTCTCTAAATTTCCAGCGTAGTGAGAGGGACATGGATGATGGTAAGACTTCACAAGCATGCCCTGTTCCTTGAATAGTGTCAGAACACAGACATTCATTTTCATTATTTGATAGTTTTGATAACAAAACAAACGGATTTGGCACCATGTTCTGTACAAAAACTGCCTTAAAACTATATACCATTATGAAAAGACGTTCATAAGTGCAATAATAGTAATTATATGGTAGCCTGACATTTATAATTGTACATAATTGTCCAATTTAATTGGCAGTTTTTAACATGAAGTCATAATATTATTACCTGAGGAAGTCTTTAAAGATTGTCGGCTCAATATCAGGGATGGTTACCTCCCCTTTCTCCACCAGGGGGCCACAGAACATGGCATGGAAGACACAGCTGCGACTGACAAGAACGTAGCGGTGAGCTCGGACCACCTGTTTCTCTGACCCCAACAGGAAAGTGACGTCACAGAAGTCTTCCGTGTCGAGCATACGCAGATTACACTCTGTGACATTCTGTGAGCTGTGGGTGGTACCGTATTCGACGCAATAAGCCCCCAGGGCACTCTCAAATTAGAAATTGGGGGCTCTTATCAGAATATTATTTTGGTGAAAAACAACAGGGTTAAAAGATCGTAAATTTCGTGGTTTATGCGGACAGCCTGAAATGTTTATATACCACAGATGTATTTTTTCCAAAATCATATTTCCCACAATTAAGGATGCATATAACACACGTATTATACACGAATAAATAAGTCTTGTGTACATTGATCAATCGGAAGGGGTGCTAATTGGGATTGTTCACTAGCCAATATATAAGCAAATATCGCCCGGGGCGCTTATTACGTCGAATACTGTAATTGGAATGCTTCGAACCGGAATGGCTCAAAAAGTTGTTGTCAGGTGTTCATCCTAACACGCTGGGGTCGGTGCCAACAGACTGGCAACACCAGGGACTAGGGCTGGGACGGGTAACTCGGATACCTGGGTTGGGTGGATACTGAGTAGGACCCGGGTACCCACAGGACTAGCCGGACCCGTGGTTAGTCACGTGATATATTGTTTAATGACAAAAAATATCTCGAACTTTTGGACCGTCCGGGTCAGCGCAACTAGCGGGTTAGTGAAGGGAAGATAAATTGAAAAAAATCGCCAATTGTTACACTACAAGTCACTAATGTCCACATTTCTTTCTGACTATGCAACCATTCCTTCTGATTTTTCATATGGTTGAATAAAGATATAACTTAATTCAACCTCGGTGTATGAATGACCAGATTGTTTAATACATGTATCTAAATATGTTTTGCCAGGGCTAAGCTCAACATGTTCCCAATCGGACATTTTGAGACAACTCCTTGGACCTACAGCGGGTACCCGGGTAGGGTCAAGTAATAGGGGGATGGGTACCCGGGTAGTAAATTTGGACTCGTCCCAGCCCTGCAAGGGACCGACCACGTTCTGGACGTTCACGAGTCACAGTGCCAGCAAATTTGGACGTACGGACGGATGTTATGCTCTCGTAATCGATGCCTTGCACCAGGCCAGGGGTTCTGTGAGTTTTCAAAGTTGCAGTTTGAAACCGATATCGCAGGTGAAAGAGACGAATATAATTATCATGCTCGCGGGAGGATATTCGTCCTGTATTCAAAGATTTGTTAATGCCGTATTTCCTTGTCCAAATAGTGCATTAATAATTTGTGTGAACTCAGCTGAATGACAAACTGGACTATTTGTTCAGCATAGGCCTGACAACAGTTTCGTATAGCCAATACTGGATAATAGCTGCAGCTATGCAGTAACCTAAGTGTCACTATCTTCGCGCACATATTTCACCAAACGTTTCAGTCAAACCTATTTAGTTCGGGGTTTGTTCTAAAACGGACATTGAAAGACCTTTATGCAATTTAATATAATTTTTACAAACCTCAATTATCTTACACTTGCATTGAGTCCAATTCATGTTTTGACATGTCAAAGTTATCAAAGGGAAATAACTCTGTACAAGAATGTTCCAAAAGGCGCCTGTTGTTTATGATGGATAATTCACATCGTTAACTTCGGATATAATCGCTTTGTTCCGTCACACACACGCATCATGACTGTGATGGCTTGCATCTGAGATTCTCTGAACATCTGACTGTTACAATATCTGCAGTTGCAGATATCACAGAGGCGTGGTTGTGTTGTCAACACCAAGGTATACACCACTAAATACTTCTAAACCTGGTAAATACTGCTATAAATCTGACACATCGTTCAGTAGAGCTGTGCGAACAGTTTACCCCTTACCTGGGTTGGTGCAGATGGTTTTAACACAGCGAGCGGGAGAGTGACTTTCACCTGTCGGACGCCTGTAATCCTAGTTTCGTTTTGACAAAACTTCCGCATTCCAGGAGTATATCTTATGTGCGCACCAGTTAATATCAAAAGGACAACTCTAGACCACGGAGGTGGTCTACAATTTGTCAGTATGGTAAAACCAAAGTATATGTATACAAAAGCTGCCGAGAAAACAAAGGAATACACACGTTTAAGTGTGGCTAAAATGGAGAGAAAAACAAGGAATTGTTATTCGATGGTGATTTAGTTGATACAGGTATCATAGTTGGTTTTTTCACCTGGAGTTAGCAGTATTTCGGGGACTGTTTACAGCCTATTAACGATATGATAACGTTTGTAATGTTTTGGTCAAATAAAAAATGTTTAACATAGACCACAGAGGAGAATACTGTAGAGTTTAGTATATAGACAGTGAAACCTCGTGGTCAGGCTTTGGTTGATGCATGTCATCGATCCCAATTGCGTGGATCGATGCTCCTGATATTAATCACTGGACTGTCTGGTCCAGACTCCATTATTTACAGACCGCCGTCATATAGCTGGAATATTGCTGAGTGCGGCGTTAACCAGCCAACCAACCAACCAGTCTTCACGGGTCTTTGTTTAAGCTCTGCTCCTCACTGAGTTACGCGGGTTACCACCGCTAATGTCCTGTTAACCAGGAATTATCACAACCCAAAGTATTCTCATTTTATGTTTGTAACACATGGGTCTATTACAATGACCATGAGAGCAGACAAGAATCCATGGATTGGAAACGATTCTGGCCTCCCAAAACCAAGAACCACCTTGTTTTGGGTCACCAAAAGCTAAATACACATAGGTTATTTACCACATGGACCCGCCCTGTAATGCTGGAATACTGCTAAAAGCGGCGCAAACCCAAACTCACTAACTGTGAATGTTGAACATTATGCCAATTTCTTTAATAGATTGTGCGAATCTTTCAAAGAGAAGCGTTACGATAAACTGCGTCATGGCGTTCTCCTCCATCAAGACAATGCCCCAGTTTACTCCAGGCAGGTGGCAATGGCTGCTGTAGGGGAAGGTGGATACCAGCTTCTACCACAAGCACCTTATTCATCAAAGTGTGGCGGTCGGGTAGTCTAGTCTAGTCTAGACCCGGGTTCGTTATTCCCGACATGGGTACAATGTGTGAAGCTCATTTCTGGTGTCCCCCGCCGTGATATTCCTGAAACATTGCTAAAAGCGGCGTAAAAACATCATACTCACTCACTCATCAGAGATGGCCCCTAGTAATGTCTTTTTTCTAAATTTGAACAAGACTTAACGAGGATTAGAGCAGGAATAGACCACTGGCATTAATACAAAACCAAACTAACCTGGAGAAGAGAGGGAAAAGATGTATTGCACTTCAAGGAAAGTATGATTAACCAATGAACAATGATTAAAACTCACGACATTTCACGTTCATGCATGCCAGACTTTTAAACGTCTTGATATCCCCTCGTACAAAATGTGACAACGCACGCACGCACGCACGCACGCACGCACGCACGCACGCACGATCAAGCATGAAGGATTAACTGGATCCAAATGCCTTACTTACTTCTCGTTAATCCTCTATGTGAAGAAGTGTGTGTAATTAACTTGCTTTATGGGAATGAACGTCATGACTTAATCGAGTCATATAACACAAGAAAAATCCTGCACTGTCAGGGAACGACGACACAATCAGTCAGGACAGACATTATGAACACCCAAACCCTTCAGTTAATATCAAACGCAGAACAACTGGTACTGGGTCACTGGGTCGAGTTTCTACAGTTCTTGGTGAGGTGAAATAGGGATAACGTCACGTTCAAGATTATTGCACTTTCATAGGTACGGGCATGTGTGTATGTGCGTGCGTGCGTGCGTGCGTGCGTGCGTGCGTGCGTGCGTGCGGGTGTTGGTGAGTGCACTTATCGGGAGTAATGCTCGTTTTATAGTGCTGACCGACTGAGATACCATGCATTAGTTTAAACATGGATATCCCACTCAGGCGCAATATACTGACTCCGAGCCCACCAGCCCTTGTTTTAGCCCCTCAATGCCGAGGGACAGACAGGGCAACAACAATTTAAGTAACCTCTTTTTACGTATTGTGGTATGACGTGGCCAGGAGCTCAAACCACCGGCCTTACGCTCTCCGGGCAGGCGCTCTTTCAACTAGACAATGGAGGCGGTTTACTGTACTCGGGCGTGGGGTAGCGTTGCGACTGAAGCCCTTCATTGAGAAAGCCAATTCTTGTAAACTGGAAACGTTATCTGCTAGTATTCTATGAAAGCCTTAGAAAGTCGCGTTTAGAATATGGGGTAAAAGTGATAACAGGATTGACTTATTTTGATTTCAACTGCTATCAAATATAAACCGACGGGATCTCCACTTTCTCCTGTAATCTACATGACCACGTGAATAAAAATCATAAGAAATCACCGCTCAAACCAGAATACAGTGTACGAGTTCGAATCACTATCAAATACTGATGATACCACGTGTTGGTGAAAAATGTATCTTATCCTACCGGTGGCCTCTTTCACAAACAAATACAAAGGAAAGGCAAGTGTTCACCTGTAAAAACGCTGTTAGCGGCAGATGGTACGAGCCTAAAAAGGGGGGCACGGGAGGCCCAAGGCGCCGCAATTTGCTGTGCAGAGCTGTGTCCCTTGGGTACGCCAGAAACCTATTATCATTTGTTCGAATCCGGTTTGCCCCGATTATGTTTCTAGGTTTATCAGCACCATACCCGTGCTCTTAGATTTCACTAAAGTGGTAAACGTCTGAGACCTGCATCACTCCGGACTTTCCTCCCACATTCAGCTGACACGCCGTGACATAACTGGCATACTGTTCAAAGAAGCGTGACACCAAAATAGGGAATTGTGAGATATAAACTATAGCGGGCAAAAGAAACGCCACCAAATAAATGATGGCCGTCAGGTTTCAACAAATTTGCTAAACAGCATGTAAACAATGCAATTTACCTATTCTCTTTGAACACGTGCACGTGCTTCACATGATTTGCGATTAAGGTGAATTTAATCACTACAAAATGCAAAATGTACACAAAGTCACCCGTATGAAATTCTGGTACAAAACATGAGCTGGATTGTACTCTCTCGTCACATGAACCCGTTTAAAACAACGAACATGCCTCGAGTAACGCAGAGCAGAGGGAGATGACCATATATATGTCCAAGAAGTGGAGCCTTATGGAGATGGTAGTGCCATGGTTTGGGGTGGCATCTGCGAGGACCAGTAGACAGATCTGGTCATCATCGACGAAATCTCAGTGCACGTCGTTACATTGGGTTTTTTTTATACTAAAACACCAACTGTTACGAAATTTTGCGTCTGTTTTGTTTTAGACCATGTTTAAGCCAATCCTGCAAATTGAAAGTTTTATAAATACTGTAAAAAAACAAGTCCAAGTATTTCATTTACAAGCGTCACCTTGATCGGACTACAGTTGTTTAGGTTGCAGGTTACGGATAATGTTTTCATCCCCTTATCCCCACGCATAAGGGTCGACATATAGAAACACTGAGGCGGCCCCCATACTTCACAATCGAAAGAATCACATTTAATATTGAAACTCACAAATATACTGGATAACGACTGCTGCATGCTCTGACGAGACAAGATGATTCAAAAGGTGCAACGATTCTAATAAAAAAGTGTTGTTCATCTGTGGATTCTACACGTAGCTTACTTCGACTTCAATGCTGTTTTAATTACTGACAGTGACACGTAATGACAGGACAGTCGGTAGCTGTGTTAAGTATCACCTGATCTATGTGATGCTGACTGACTGACAAATGACTGTTACAATATCTGCAGTTGTACATCTAACAGGGTCTGGCTGTGTTGTGTACTGCTAAATCTAGTTATACCCCACACATTGTACACAAGACAAAGCATCGTTTAGTTGGTTTGTTTGTTGTTTAACGCCTCACTCAGCAATATTCCAGCTATATGGCTTCGGTCTGTAAATAATGGAGTCCGGACCAGACAGTCCAGTTATTGACATCATGAACATCGATCCACGCAATTGGGATACGATGACATGCATCAACCAAGTCAGCGAGCCTGACCACCCGATCCCGTGAGTCGCCTCTTACGATCGTTTAGTGCAGTTATGTGAACAGTTACTTACCTGGGTTGATGCAGATGGTTTGAACACCGCCTCTAAGTTTCGGATCATTGTCTTGCTGGAATACCAACCCGTCACCATACAAAACTTGTGCTGTGTGAAGGAGATGTCCCTGAAGAATATCATTGCCGATGCGAGGTAAAACAAAAAGAAGAAAATATCAGTGTACACTACACTTGTCATATTACCTTCAAATACACATAATGGTGTGGCTCCCAACACAGACAGCCAACCCCACACACCAAATTTAGGACTGTACTTTGGACGCTGGTAGTTTTTTTCTGTACCTTTGGTCCACATTTTTATACAGAATGGCTATAAGCACTCTGAACTTTCATATGAGAAGTTATGTGTCTCAAGTGAAATTTCTATGTTCCAAACACCAGTTCAAACGTCGTTCTTGCTGTTCTGGTTTTAGGAGTGGTGATGGAATTCCTCGGGATTTCTGCCAATCCATTGCATGCAAATGCGTTCTTATTGTCTCTTTAGAAACATTTACTGTTTCTCGATTAATCATTTCATGTCTAATATTTTCTGTCTTCATGCGTCTGATTTTAGACGCCAATATACCAAGTCTTACCAAGGGGGACAACTCTGGTCATACTTTACAAATATGACACGCCCACAGGCCCCTGAAGCGGGATAGTGATATTACTGAGACACTGGACCCATATATCACTATCCTGCTTCAAGAGCCTGTGGACACCATGAATGAAAGTCAGAACAAGTTCTACAGACACCCTTCCTATGGTTAATAGTGTTGATGGCCAAAACGGTAAGAAATATTCTCAGTACTTGCTGGTCAAATTATATGTGTTCAGTAAGTAATGGAAATCAGTAATCATGGATCGAATATGTGACTTCACAAGCAACATGGAACTTGAATTGGATACTGTGAATCGTGCTTTGTATGTAAAACATCGCGTATCCAATAAAATGCTATATAAAATTGAAGTTTGTTTATTTAATTTGTTTTCTTCTGGAACCCATTTTCCTACCAAATCAATCTTCCTGAGTCAAAGGAGTTAATTAACTGACTGTCAAAGTCCAGAAACTGGACTTTGACAGTCAGTTAACTCCCTTGCCTCAGGAAGATGACCTATATCTGTAATTTTCTTCCAGTCACTGCAATACTAGTGTCTCTATTAAGTCCATGATGCCTCAAAACATAATTTCGGTGTGTCAGGGAAGGTGTCCAACATTGGACCCGTAAGGTATGTATTACTTAATTCTTTCACCACAACATTAACAGGTTCAGGACACAATGCAAGGCGTAATCATGGTTCTAATATTCCTGTCTGGACCCAGGTGTAACCGTTGGTCCCATTGCTAGTATCTGACTGTTGCTCATGGTTCTACGTATGTAGTGTACAAAAAGCGGAAAAATGTAATCAATTGTTACCAAGAAGTACACAGTTATATCCAACGTCCACGAAAATCAAACAAACGATAGCACACAGCAGATAAGAACAAAAAAACATGTCAATATATTTCCAATGCTTTCTAGAGATCTGCAATGTTTTCCAATGTTTCCAATTTGGGAGATATGTAAGGAGTGTTCTAGAGATGGCGACATGCAGTTTTGAAGAAAGTAAACATATTTCAACGCAAAAGCAAACAGGTGTGCGTGCCTGTGCCTTAAAAATGACATGTACTCACACGCAAAAGAAACGCAAGTGGTTTTAAGCAAATAGGTAACAAACACGGAACCATAAGTTGATACGAGTTTTAGCATGTAGAGAAGCCTGATGGTGTTATCAATATTTTTGGTTGCATTTTGGCAGCCCCGAGTAAAAACGCAACATAAAAAACGAATCGCCAAAACTTCAATGAATATGTGGGTATCATGCACCCATTTCTCGCGAAATCGAAAATGCACGAACTGTAGTGGGTAAAAACTAGGGCCGATTCTTGGACCTACCACTCCCTGGTCAACAATGCCACGCCTAGCTCAAATTCAGAGAAACCAGGCTATCGGACGTTTGGAAGCTGGAGAGTCTGTCCAAGATGTTGCCCGTCATTTCAACGTTAACATAACCACAATTTACCGTCTCCTGCATCGATACAATGCTACACAGACCACAGATGACCTTCCTCGGAGCGGTCGTCCTAGGGTCACCACACCTCGACAAGATCGGCAGATTACCCGTCAACACCAGGGACATCCGTTCCTAAGTGCAAGTAAAAGTGCTCGACAGACCATAGGAACACCATCTTCCCGAGGCAAGGAAGTTAACTGACTTTAAAAGTCCAGTTTCCACCCTTGCCGAACTAGGCTGGAATTACTGGGCTCGATCGTTGCGCCACCAGTGGCTATTACCAATTATGTCCCTTCTAAGCCTCTCCTATGGACCAATCAGATTCCACCTCTCGTATCACTTGCGTTTGCTTCACACAAAATGGTGGCGCCCAGTCAGGACGATCTGATCGATAATCAAGATCTATATTGTGATAAAACTAAAACGGGTCTTACATCACGAAAAGCATCAAATCACGTGAGCACCTTGATTAAAAACATGAAAGGATTTGGAAAATATCTGCTGACAACGAATTGGCGATGCAAATGCTTTGCAAACCCTGCAATCGATCGAAATCTGCACGACAGTTTACGAACCGGATTTTGCTTTCGGTGCGCGATTTTGATTGGACTTAGCCTTTACTCGTTAGTCCAGACAAAACGTAACTCCATATTGCCAGCCTAGTTCGGCAAGGGTGGAAACTAGACTTTTATAGTCAGTTAACTCCTTTGCCTCGGGAAGATGTAGGAACACATAATCGACACATTAGCCGGGACACTGTGATCCGACGTCTCCGTTCCAACAACCTCAGATGCCGCCGACCAGCACGTCGTCCTGTTCTCCAACCACGGCGTCGACAAGCACGACTTCAGTGGGCACAGGGTCATCGCAATTGGCGTCATCGTGAGTGGAAGCGTGTCATCTTCTCTGATGAAAGTCGCTTTTGTGTCTCCCATGCAGACGGGAGAGTCAGAATTTGGCGGCGTCGAGGTGATCATTTCGCTGACAGAAACGTTGTGGAAAGGGATCCATGGGGTGGACCTAGCGTCATGATATGGGCAGGGATTGGACTTAATGCGAGACTTGGACCCATGTGCTTTCTGAATGTTGGTCAAGGTCGGGAACACGGCGTCACTGCTCAGCGGTATATCGACCCACGTTGTTCCATTTCTTGCACATCAACAACACATTTTCCAGCAGGACAACGCTCGTCCCCATGTTGCCAGAGCTACTATGGCCTTTCTGCAACAACAAAACATCCGTGTTCTACCGTGGCAAGCCCTCAGCCCTGATCTGAACCCCATCGAACACTTATGGGATGAGGTTCAAAGGCGTCTGCACAATGTGCGCCCAGTCCCTACAACTGCCGATAAACTACCCACAGCTGCTCTGTGTGTGTGTGCAGGAGGATCCATAGGGCCTTCACAAATCGGCTGATCCACTCAATGTACAGATGTGTGGCAGTGATCAATGCTAATGGTGGTCACACCAGGTATTGACTGACATTTTGGGTATTGACCCGAAACTGTGTAAGCCCTTTACATTTGAAAAAAACAATTATTTCATCTGCCTTTTAATCCATTAAACTATCTTCAGTCAATTGTTTGTCAATCTTGCCCTATTAGTATTTCTTGTCTTTACTGTTGAAAATAAATAACATGTATACTGCATACTCGACTTGTTTCTTTTGCGTGTGAGTATATGTTGTAAGTCTACAATGAATAAGAATTTAGAAATTATTAAAATTATGTTTCTGAAGAAATTGCACATGGAAATTCACTGTTCAAAAACGGCTGGTGTTGCTCAAATTTCGCACATTTTTTCCAAATTTGACCGTTTATGATTTCATTTTCCCTTTCTTTGACATGTCATTAAATAACTAATATATATGTCAATATCGGCACCATGGTCCAAGGCAGGCAGGCACGATATGAGAGACCCCCTCTAAGTTAATCTGCCGCCTCCGTGGTCTAGTGGTAGAGCGTCCGCCCGGAGAGCGGAAGGTCCGGGGTTCGATCCCCGGCCGCGTCATACCAAAAGAGGTTAAAAGATGGTACTTGTTGTTACCCTGTCTGGCGCTCGGCATTAAGGGGCTAAAACAAGGACTGGTCGGCTCGGAGTCAGTATACTGTGTCTGAGTGGGGTATTCATGTTAAACTGCGGCATGGTATCTCAGTGAGCTAGCACTATAAATCGGCATCAGTCCGGACTAGTACAAGCAACCACACACACACACACGTGCATGCATATATAAGTGCAATAATCTTGGACGCCATGTTAAACCCATTTCACCTCACCTCTAAGTTAATCACTTGTAATTTGGAAATGTTACTAATTTCCATATAATGTTTGAATGTTTGAACTGACACCAACATACAAAGATACTGTCATATGTGAAAAGAAAATTCTCTCAAGCAGAGTGTGTTACTACTGCAGGCTGTGCATGGGAGTCTATATATAATGCACTTTAAGATAACCGATGAACACAACACAGAATATATTAAAAGAAAAATATTTTTATTGTGAAATCAGAAAAGTTTAAAACCGTAAGCACATCATTACTAGACAGACATTGGACCTAAGCTAAGTACAGAATAATTAATAGCTACAAACGACAGGTTATGTTTTTGGATACAGTGGTAGAAACACTTTTAGTCCACAAGTCCTGATAATGATAACATATCGCAAAACCCTTAAAAATGACAAATTTCTACTGGTCCTAATGATACCTTAACTATTGGGTAGGTTGGCAAGGACTACAAGACCAGCGCCTATTTCCAACACTGGGATAGAAGACAGCCCCTGGCCGCCTAAGGACTTGTCTACCTCCTACTTTCAGAGAAGACCGAATGTCTTGAAATGCTGAAAAAAATACTGTCTCAATAAGAAAATCATAGCCACCCCCCCACCTCAAGAATCAGCATTGGAAATTGGCACTAGTCCTGTAGTCCTTGCCAAAATACCCAATAGTTATAAGGACAAGTAGAAATTTGCCATTTTCAAGGATTTTGCTATATGTTGTCACTATTAGGATTAATGGACTAAAAATGTTAGTTTCTACCGCTGGGAATACAAAATAGTTGTTACCTGATATATGTACATTGAAGCAATTACTGTGTCCCTATCAAACATTGAGAAGTATACATACAAAAATAATAATGCAGTGTGGAAAGCACTGAACTGTGACACACACTGTTGAGTGATGACATGTAGGATTCTGTCATAGACAAACAACTGAGAGTGGAGAGAAGCTGCAGAAGTATAAATATATTGAAAGCTCTTGAGGAGAAAGTTCTTAATAAGGCAAAAATAGATTCTTTGAATACCCAAAAACCTGGCATTTTAGTCATGAGAAAATTTATAATTATGAGAAAAAAGCAATCCTGTGAGACAAAATATAGACAAATAAACATGGTACTGTCATGAGAAGTGGCCAGGGAGCCCTGTTTTCTACACCGTACACTCCTTGAGGCAGGCTGAAAGTATTTCATCACAGCACACATATTAAAAGCCAATATATTTCACATAACAATCTGACCACAGTTGACATGTACAATACTGAGAAGTCTCACCTAATTACAAAAATCAAAATGAAATATGTCCAATGCAATAATTTGAATTACAGATTTCAATTGTTGAAAGAAAAAACGAATAAAATAAACCCAATGACAAACTTTGTTACTGCAATGTGACTATATGAACATTTTCTCATGTTTTTCAGTGAGTGAGTATAATTTTAAGCCGCATTTAGCAATATTCAATCAATATTCCATCAATATCACGGCGGAGGACACCGGAAAATGGGCTTCACACATTGTACAAATGTGGGGATTCAAACCCAGGTATTCGGTGTAATGAGCAAACGGTTTAACCATAAGGCCACCCCACCGCCCTCATGTTTTTCAGGGAAAGAATGCTGCACTTTCACAGTTGAAGTCTTTGCTGGAGTTGGCGGGAAGCATATAAACATAGTGCAGTTGTGAAGTTTGACATAATTTTGAGGGGGGCATAAAAAGTAACAGGCAGATCTGTTTGGTACAGGATTAAATACATATGACCCAAAACAAACATCAATTATTTGGCACAATTATTAGCTTCTCTGTTATAATATAAATGTCCTCCATGACCAACTGTTTCTTGTGCCTGAAGATTTGATCACAGTCTGATTTGTGTTATTTGTATATCAGTGTAAAATGTACATGTATTATCATATGGACAACTGGACTTCAACACCAAGTGGGAAAAACCCACTTATCACTCAGTCTCGCATATATAAAATCATAAAACATAGACAAAAAATCACATATCTCCACCACAACAGTGGTATAAAACAGCAATCATAAAAAAGTGTATTATCAGATACAGAAGAGGTTGTACATTCTGCAATACAGAGTTCATATTAATCATGTTAAAAGGTTATGGGTTAGTAATGACCCTGCCAAATATGGTAGCTGCCGTGATTTGGATAGGCCGAACCAAGGCAAAAGGTCAACTACCTCACACAGAAGCAATCTGCTGTTTGTCTTTCTATCAACCTCAACCCCAGAGGTAACAGGTCAGAGATGTCAGGTCAGAGGTGACAGGGTCAAGAGGTGACAGGTCAGAGGTGACAGGTCAAGAGGTGACAGGTCAAGAGGTGACAGGTCAGAGGTGACAGGTCAAGAGGTGACAGGTCAAGAGGTGACAAATCAGAGGTGACAGGTCAGAGGTGACAGGTCAAGAGGTGACAGATCAGAGGTGACAGGTCAAGAGGTCAGAGGTGACAGGTCAGAGGTGAGACATATGGATGATGGCACATCATGGAACATGAAAAGTATACCATGAAATCAATGAAATGAAGCGTAAAAGTATTTACAATCAATCGTCTCCTGTTCCCATGGTTGTCCTTGATGTCAACTCTGTCATGGCAGAACAATCCTTGCACAATATTGATTCATATCCCATCAATAATGATCATAAACCTACAATTGAGAACCAGAAGTTTCATGTCCTGGTGTATATACACACACTGCTGTAGAGGATACAATAGGCCATTGTTTTCAACGTGAAGGGGTAGCATTTTTTCGGCAATAGTAGGATCGTTGTCGTTGGAGTCATAAAGAAAACAGTGGAACTCACCTGAATTGTTAAGACATAATGGCGACCATGTATATAAGGGGATACAATAGGAATGGTGTGAGATATTTTAGAGACACCATAGTGAGTGAGTGAGTATGGTTTTACGCCGCTTTTAGCCATATTCCAGCAATATCACGGCGGGGGACACCAGAAATGGGCTTCACACATTGTACCCAT
The DNA here is from genome assembly GCF_023055435.1 of Haliotis rufescens. Taxonomy (NCBI): domain Eukaryota; kingdom Metazoa; phylum Mollusca; class Gastropoda; order Lepetellida; family Haliotidae; genus Haliotis; species Haliotis rufescens. The sequence goes on along the minus strand of NW_025964372.1, from coordinate 38,523,969 downwards.
GTCGGGAAACGAACCCGGGTCTTCGGCGTGGCGAGCAAACGCTTTAACCACTAGGCTACCAAACCGCCCCTAGAGACACCATAGAAGGGATCATTCACACAACCAGACAGATACAATACACCACGGCATCAATCTCATTAAAATCAGAATCTAAGCTCTCGCTTCCGCAAAACAAAGATCTGAGGACATCCCATTACGGGTCACGTCAGAACGACCTTTCGCAAACTTTGACCGACCTTTGAAACGAATAACCAGAAGTCGATATCAACCCCTCCTCCATTCAGATGTTTATCCCGTGGAAGCGAGACGGAATCAGTCCATAACAGAATACCCCGTGTTAACGTTTTCGAAGTTGCATGATTAGAAAACACATTCCGACTGTCACTTTTATGATCTGGTAAACGACGCTTTGATTGGTCGGATGAAAGGTCGCTCTGACGTGACCCTTAATGGGATGTCCTCAGATCTTTGTTTAGCGATTGAGATTGCCACGGCATAAGCTCACTTTTATCAACTATGACTGACAGGAAATAGTGTCGGTACATTTGTGACTAAACAAATATAATAATATATGCCTGCCAGACATTCTACAAAAGCTGATGTTAAGGAATACCACACTCAAACAGATTACCTGGTTAAACAGTAATGTTTCATCTGCTGACAGATGCAAACACAACATATATAAATTCAATAACAATTCAATAATTTTTCACGAGACCCTGATGACATTAAAATACAATTCTTCAAACAGTGATATAATGACGGGTTATTGGTTGGCACATGTTAACTAAAACCAATAAATACAATTTAAAAGTTTCCCTTAAGTACACGTTTATAATAGGTGAAAACATCATGACAGTTTTACGTCTTGACTTTCTTGTACTTGCAATCCAGATCTTGCTACTATTTCACCACACCAAACACCGCCATGATTTCACTACATAAGTGTGTAAAAATGAGACATCTTTAAAAATATGAAGATCAACTTAAAATTCGGCTGTACTGGCCTGCCATTATTTGAAGACAATTTTCAAATACTACATCATCTATCATGTCATATTGAACACAAACCATGCTCCTGGATCAGAAAGCTGTTTGCATAATATTTGACATGACCTTGACCTTGAGGTTTTTGTAATCTATTATGAAAAATACAAATTTGGTTTTCCGATGAACAGTTTTCCTGAGTTTTGTGCCATGGTTAACATTAGGATCTGTTGTGATCTTGACCTTGGATGGATGTTAAATTCCAATATCACTTTTGATTACACCCTAACAATAATGTAACTCAAGTTTGGTCATATTCCTATCATAAATACTCATGTTAACATTGTCCCATGGGTTTTAGATGCAAGCAGTGATCTTCAATCTTCACCAATCTCCATACCTGAACATTTCTAATGACGAGTATGAAGTTTCAATGCCATTTAGTCCACACTTTTGCATGAACTATATACAAGCCATTTCATGAGTGAATGATCTTTAAAGTGACCTTGACATTTGACACAACCATGACAGTGTTATAGTTTAACCTCCCAAATTGGAAAATGCCTTGATACATCATAAAATAAACCTAAATCCCTGAAGTTTGAGCCATATTTCGACATGTTACCTGTAGTGACCTTGACCTTCAGAAGGTCACCTAAACCTTTTGTTACAATCATAAATACTCAGCTATGAGGTATACTTATAGTTCATACCAAAAGACCTTGACCTTTTGTCATCAAATCACATGCTAACAACTTTCTACACGAGTCTGCATGATATATTATGTGAAATTTCATGCCTCTATTATTCGTGCATGATTGTGAAAACCAAATTCAGCAAAGGTGGTCCAAATCCAACAAACACATGAAGCTGAATGACCTGCCATACCTGCCATACAGGGTCTGTTTCATGTTATACAGACAAAGAGGTAATTACGGGGACAATACATGATACTGCTTTACAAGAGTCTTGGTCGTCATCGTGATGGACTACTTAAAACATTCAAAGTTAATTCCAAACGTTGTGCAGCCAATACCACATGTAGACTTCATGTTGGAAATGCAAGGGAACTGTTATTGTCTGAAAATTTGTCCACCGACAAGAGAAGAGCTGCAGGCATGGAAGGCACTATTGTCTTGAACCCATAAAATCAACAAATTACCATTGTCACTTTAAAGCTAGATAACATCATCATAGATAACAGATTCAATCAAATTCTACAGAATGAGATTTACAAATAACTTCTAGTTATGTTTCACCCATGGTTGGTTTCCATGGTGACACATCTGCTGTCATTAACTGCTCTTCTCTCGCCTTAGGAACGCCTTCTCCAAACCCATCATCGGGGACTCAAACGCCATGGATACGACAAAGGCTGCCATGTAGGAGAGAACAAGAAGGCCCAAAAACCAGATAACCTGCAAGAAACAACAGTATATGCAAGAAACAACAGTATATGCAAGAAACAACAGAATATGTAAGAAACAACAGTATATGCAAGAAACAACAGTATATGCAAGAAACAACAGTTTATATTACACACAGTACACAAGTACGAATTCAGTACACCTGCAATAACATACAGTATTACACAGTATACCAGTACCAATACAGTACACCTGCAACAACATACAGTATTACACACAGTACACCAGTACCAATACAGTACACCTACAACAACACACAGTATTACACACAGTATACCAGTACAAATACAGTACATGTGTATGCAGGGAGTTGTGGTGTATGCAAGGAGTTGTGGCGTATGCAGGGAGTTGTGGCGTATGCTGGGAGTTCTGTATGCAGGGAGTTGTGGTGTATGCAGGGAGTTGTGTATGCAGGGAGTTGTGGTGTATGCAAAGAGTTGTGGCGTATGGAGGGAGTTGTGGTGTATGCTGGGAGTTATGGCGTATGCTGGGAGTTGTGGTTTATGCAGGGAATTGTGGTGTATGCTGGGAGTTGTGGCGTTTGCTGGGAGTTGTGGTGTATGCTGGGAATTGTGGTGTATGCAGGGAGTTGTGGTGTATGCTGGGAGTTGTGGTGTATGCAGGGAGTTATGGTGTATGCTGGGAGTTGTGTATGCTGGGAGTTGTGGTGTATGCTGGGAGTTGTGGTGTATGCTGGGAGTTGTGTATGCTGGGAGTTGTGGTGTATGCTGGGAGTTGTGGCGTATGCAGGGAGTTGTGGTGTATGCAGGGAGTTGTGGTGTATGCTGGGAATTGTGGTGTATGCTGGGAGTTGTGGCTTATGCAGGGAGTTGTGGTGTATGCTGGGAGTTGTAGTGTATGCTGGGAGCTGTGGTGTATGCAGGAGTTGTGGCGTATGCAGGGAGTTGTTGTGTATGCTGGGAATCGTGGTGTATTCAGGGAGTTGTGGTGTATGCAGGGAGTTGTGGTGTATGCTCAGGATACTTACCGTGTTGATGTCAGAAATGTTGAGAAGTGCATGCTGGGAGCTGAAGAAGATGTACATGACGATGGGGTGGACAAGATAGGCGCAGTACGTCAGGCGACTCAGAGGTATGAAAGCAGGCCACGACAGCAACGTGTTCACAAAACCTGAAAACATCCCCATTATTACACAGAGCATGACAGGAAGTGGTCCTAGAAGTCTATCAGAAAAATAATGGCGCCCTCTGGGCTCTGCAATACCAATGCAAACAACCAACAGTGATAGGCCGAAGCCTTGTACTCATAAAACAAAACTCATTTTCCTTTGGAGATGAATACTTATACCCATACTAAAAGTCCATTAACTGATTTTGTTTTGTTTGTTGTTGAACACCACACTCTTCAAGCTATATGAAGGCTGTCTGTAAATAATTAAGTCTGGACCAGACAATCCAGAGATTGACATCATGAGCATCGATTCACGCAATTGGGATATGATGACATGCTTCAACCAAGGCAGCGAGTCTGACCACCTGATTCTGTCTACTAACTGAATTGCAAGTGAAACACTACTAGCCAATTTATATCATTGACTGTGATTTTGAAAATGTGTGTCGCCACTCGCCAGAGTGATTCACTGCACCAAATCAGCACTGGAGGCAAACGAATGAACTCATTTGCCATGGCGAAACAGAGGCAATTATGGATACTTGTGTTTCAATCAGTGTAATTCTATACCATGTACATGTGACCTGCAACAGCAACAGGCACAGGGAACACAGAGCATCATGTCGGGCTGACTCACACAGCGTTCTCACAGACTACTGTCGAGTTCTTGAACATCTCTTTAAATACGATCAAAATACTTCTTTCAACATCTTTGGTGCCCAGGTTCTATAAATGTGTTTAAATAGATAACAGAACTACGGGCCCCGGTGTGTAATTGTTAAATGGTTAGTTAAGAACGTCAGTACTCTGAACTAACCATTTAAACAATTACACACCGGGAATCAAGGGGTCCAGAGGTTTCAACGTGGGTCCTCATGAGTGAAACTCAACTCGTGCTCATGAACCGAATAATAATTCCTTTGGACAACAAACGTAATTATCTTTGTGAATGAGTGCTCAGCGGGTAGGCTTGCTTAACATTCTTATTCTAGCAAATAAAAGACAATACTGTACTGTAAATTGTGAAATTAATGCTTCTCCGAAAGAATGCAACCAATGGCCCCTAGCCAAAAATGCGACTCAATATGAATGCGACACACCCCTCCTCTCAAGCATCAAGGCTACTCGCATTTTTCGCATTTAATTCATGCTCGCATCAATTTCAAGATTTACAGTAATTAAAAACGTAAACGAACCCTTCTGTGTGTCAGGTTTTCATGATCGTTATTTTCTGGACATGTTGGCCTATACACATCATGCAAGGCAATGACACCGACGTACCTTAATATGTTTCAGACAACTATACGGCTTGCTACAAAGTGAATCCACTTCCAAGTTATGTTTCTACTCTGGACAAGTACTTGCTCAATGTTTTAATAACAACAGAAATTAGGTTTTAATATTTATCAATGAAATCTACTTGCAGCAGTCTTGTGAGAATGTGCCTGTTCACAGCTTGTTTGTGACAGAACATCCGGAAGAAATACTATCACTGCTGTTATATATTTTATACACACCAGTCTTTGAAAGGTATTTAGTGAGTGAGTGAGTATGGTTTTACGCCGCTTTTAGCAATATTCCAGCAATATCATGGCGGGGGACACCAGAAATGGGCTTCACACATTGTACCCATGTTTGGAATCGAACCCGGGTCTTTGGCCTGACGAGCGAACGCTTTAACCACTAGACTACCCAACCAACGCCCCTGGCCCTGAGAACTGGAGTACTGGTTGGAGCCCTAGCTACACACTGGTTCCTCTAATCTTAATATAATGGAGATTGTTTAATCTGAATGTACCGGGGGACCGATTGACCATCCCAACATGTTGTTTAAGGGTTCACATCGACATATCTGATAGAATTCAGTCAAAAATATCTACTAAAAAATATCATTTGATAAAAAGAAGGCAAATATGTTTACCTTCAGCATTCTGATGATGAATATGTACCAACAGCATTTATTGAGACTTCAGCTCTGACATCAACCAATTTGGACATTTCACAACATATTATTATTGAGATTTAGAAAAAGCCTGTCAACATGCTTCCAAACATTAATGGACAACATGCGAGGTATAAGTCTGTGATGTACCTGTCTTCATCTTTAATATGTTTGACCAATTCTGTCATTTTACAACTCACTGATCGATATATTCATTATTGATAGTTAGAAAAAATATTTCAAAGCGCTTCCATGTTTGACGTTTGACTCTTACCTCCGTAACCTGTAGCGCATGCGAAGATGACCCAGCACAGGCAGGCGCCCCACACTGTCCGATGCACAGCGTTGTAGAAAGCTGCAACTTCCACGGTGACCGGGTGACCTCTGTTGACGTCATACAGACCGTACAGCACGGCCAAAGCTGACGCCGTCGCTACACACCAGCCCGTTATCACAAGCCACTGAAATAGTGAAATACGTGCTTTTGGTGTATGTATGTTAAGCCAAGATGTTATGATACTATATTTGAGACATTATTCATTATACCTAAAACTTGTGGTGTCACCCTGGGCAAGTGCCTCTGTTTACCGAGCAGGGAATGGGTACCCAATATTTAAGGTGGATTAGTTGCCATGTTATAATGTACAGTGTGTTGCAATGTTATAATGTACAGTGTGTTGCAATGTTGTAATGTACAGTGTGTTGCAATGTTATAATGTACAGTATGTTGCAATGTTGTAATGTACAGTGTGTTGCAATGTTATAATGTACAGTATGTTGCTATGCTATAATGTACAGTGTGTTGCAATGTTATAATGTACAGTGTGTTGCCATGTTATAATGTACAGTGTGTTGCAATGGTGTTATGTACAGTGTGTTGCAATGATATAATGTACAGTATGTTGCTATGCTATAATGTACAGTATGTTGCTATGCTATAATGTACAGTGTGTTGCAATGTTGTAATGTACAGTGTGTTGCAATGTTATAATGTACAGTATGTTGCTATGCTATAATGTACAGTATGTTGCAATGTTATAATGTACAGTATGTTGCCATGTTATAATGTACAGTGTGTTGCAAAGTTATAATGTACAGTGTGTTGCAATGTTATAATGTACAGTGTGTTGCAATGTTATGATGTAGTGTGTTGCAATGTTATAATGTACAGTATGTTGCCATGTTATAATGTACAGTATGTTGCCATGTTATAATGTACAGTATGTTGCAATGCTATAATGTACAGTGTGTTGCAATGCTATAATGTACAGTGTGTTGCAATGCTATAATGAACAGTATGTTGCCATGTTATAATGTACAGTATGTTGCAATGTTATAATGTACAGTGTGTTGCAATGTTATAATGTACAGTATGTTGCCATGTTATAATGTACAGTGTGTTGCAATGTTATAATGTACAGTATGTTGCCATGTTATAATGTACAGTGTGTTGCAATGTTATAATGTACAGTGTGTTGCAATGTTATAATTTACAGTGTGTTGCAATGTTATAATGTACAGTATGTTGCAATGTTATAATGTACAGTATGTTGCCATGTTATAATGTAGTGTGTTGCAATGTTATAATGTACAGTGTGTTGCAATGTTATAATGTACAGTATGTTGCAATGTTATAATGTACAGTGTGTTGCAATGTTATAATGTACAGTGTGTTGCAATGTTATAATGTAGTGTGTTGCAATGTTATAATGTAGTGTGTTGCAATGTTATAATGTACAGTATGTTGCAATGTTATAATGTACAGTATGTTGCCATGTTATAATGTACAGTGTGTTGCCATGTTATAATGTACAGTATGTTGCAATGTTATAATGTACAGTATGTTGCAATGTTAAAATGTACAGTATGTTGCAATGTTATAATGTACAGTATGTTGCAATGTTATAATGTACAGTGTTGCAATGTTATAATGTACAGTATGTTGCAATGTTATAATGTACAGTGTGTTGCAATGTTATAATGTACAGTGTGTTGCAATGTTATAATGTACAGTGTGTTGCAATGTTATAATGTACAGGATGTTGCAATGTTATAATGTACAGTATGTTGCAATGTTGTAATGTACAGTATGTTGCTATGCTATAATGTACAGTATGTTGCAATGTTATAATGTACAGTATGTTGCTATGCTATAATGTACAGTATGTTGCAATGTTATAATGTACAGTATGTTGCTATGCTATAATGTACAGTGTGTTGCAATGTTGTAATGTACAGTGTGTTGCAATGTTATAATGTACAGTATGTTGCTATGCAATAATGTACAGTGTGTTGCTATGCTATAATGTACAGTATGTTGCTATGCTATAATGTACAGTATGTTGCAATGTTATAATGTACAGTATGTTGCTATGCTATAATGTACAGTATGTTGCTATGCTATAATGTACAGTATGTTGCTATGCTATAATGTACAGTATGTTGCAATGTTGTAATGTACAGTGTGTTGCAATGTTATAATGTACAGTGTGTTGCAATGTTATAATGTACAGTATGTTGCAGTGTTATAACGTACAGTATGTTGCAATGATATAATGTACATTATGTTGCCATGACATTACGTGAAGTATGTCACATCTCACCTTGTTGAGTCTGATCTTGCAGTCTGTCTTGTACAACAGGTAGCCAGTTACCATGCCGATGATGTACGGCCCCATGCGGCAATATGGTGTGATGTAGTAGTCAAAGAAGTACGCCATAGGGTCACTGGAAAGTGAATGAGTTTGTGTATTTCATGTTGTGTTTAGCAGCAGATAGCAGGGCTTTCATGTGCCCGAGCATGATCGAAAACAGGCATTGCAAGAAAATAGCGTTATCACTATTCCCGCCATGAGGCACATTAGAATATTGTTTGTTCATAGGGTAGTGAGTAATAAGGAAGTTAATGATAACTATAAGAAAGAGTCCTATACATTAAGGAGAGATAGGGTGGCTATATGTCATGAGAAAATCTGATTTTTGAACGCAGTCTTAATAAGTATCTCTTTGAAATGAGTTTAAGACACAAATTTTCGAACTCATTTAAGATTGTGACAAGTAACATCAGTTTGTAAAATCTCATTTCTTAACTTAAATAGTTTGGGATAAAATTTGTCTGACAGACTGACAGGCGGACGAACTCCGTTCTTCTATCCCTGTCCCACTGCAAGGCAGCGGCTAATAAGATCAATTGGTTATTTTTCAAGATGTTAAAATTTGAACAGCCTATCAAAACATACCAGCAAGAAGGAAGTTGAGCATTACCAATGTAAGTATAACAGTTAAAATTCAAACTTGTTGGATATGAGATCAAAGCAGAAGCTTTTCAAAGGGAGACAACTCTGCTTACGTTCCAGCCGGTGCACCGAAGCCTCCTGTTAGAGATGGGGACATTTTATTCACGCTGGATATGACACCAGATGTGATGAAGACTGCGAGGAGAAACACCAGCACAGAGATCGTGCCCAGGATGCCCGAACTACAGGAAATAAGTACTCAGTGAATTACCCACCATCACGACCCGTGAAGATCCGGGGTAGAATAGGTCGTCAGCAACCCATACATTTTTTTGTTTGTTGTTTAACGCTGCACTCAGCAATATTCCAGCTATATGACGGAGGTCTGTAAATAATCGAGTCTGGACCAGACAATCCAGTGATTGACAGCATGAACATCGATCCACGCATGGGTAGCCATAGGCGACAAAGCTTGTCGTAGTAGGCGACTAATAGGATCAGTGGTCAGGCTCGCTAACTCGCTAACTTGTTTGATGCATGCATCAATGCCAATTGCGTGAATTGATGCTCATGATATCAATCACCGGATTGTCTGGTCCAGACGCGATTATTTACAGCCCGCCGTCATTAGCTGGAATATTGCTGAGTGCGGCATTAAACAACAAACAAACAAACAAAAACACATAGGGCTTCATGTATGTAAACATTTGGAAAAATACAGAACCAAAACCTGGGCAATAGAGTTGATGCACAATATAATAGGAATATTACTTCACAGCTTGGGTACAGTGAAATAACAGACATTTTACAGACACATCACCAAAATATTACAGAACACAGCAGTTGTTTTCCAGCAATACAAAAACCTGAGCAACATCTGCAGATTTCAGATGATATATCTTCTGTTAGTATAGACATTGTTTACAGCATATCTGATAGGATTTACTCACAAGAACAGCGGCACAAATATGAGCGGCGACAAGATGTAAAACTGCATGTCATTGGCCAGATACCAGGACCAGCCCATGCACTGAAACAAAGGAGGTAACTCATGTCAAAAAGCGCATATATACGTTAACAGATTTTCTTTTATGAAAAACAAGCTTAGTTCCTTGTATGCTACTGAAGCAGGTCGATCATGGAATCAAATTCTTACCCCAGAATGTGGCCCACATCATCCCTACTTCAGTTAATTATAACATTTATCCTGAGTGTAAGACAAGATGAAGTATCAACAACCTGTTCCTCCCCTGAATCTCACTGGGGAGGGCATAGGTACCATTATGATGTGAAAGTGAAAATTTCCTTTTGATTTACATCGTGACTTGTGTGCACAGAAATATCAACAAATAGAACTTCATCAAATTTCACGAGAATGTATCCTGTGATTATTTTACATGATTTGATTGGCTAATAGTTTGCTAGCGTCTCAGATCTGCAATCTAATTTGCATAGAACAGTACTAGTCAACCAAGGTCAGAAAGGTCAACAATGCAAATAGATGCATTTCATTCATAAATTGTAGTAAAATGTAATAGTACTTCCAAATATGGCATACATTTCTTTGGAATGGAATAACGTGAACATTTCTTGGAAATTTAAGAAGCGAAGTAATGTCAACAGACTACCGCAGACAGAAAAAACCCAATATATTTGATTGAAATTAGAGGCGATCATGTTGCCTCAGGATAAATGCACTTGATATTTCTTTGGCGTATTTTGTAACCCAAATCGTGCCAAATACTCAGAAAACCTGCATCATAAGTTAGCCTGACAACTGGTCGGATTGAACACGCGGTCAACTGGTCAAGCTACCGATCGTTAGATTTCAATACCTGTTTGCATTTATCTGAGATGATCTTTGAACAAAAGTGATATGGGTAGATTGTGTTATGTTTATTCTTAGAAGAAGAAAATGCAAACGGAATTTAAGCAAGCTGTACGTATAAGAAGTTATAAATTATTTATTGTTTTAAAATATTTGGTTTTCTTAATAACATTAATTAGAATAAAAGTTGGTGATTATCTTACCGTAACTATTTTAAAAATCTCCCCATTTGGAGGTAAATCTCCACCATTTTGAAGTCAAATCTCCAACATAGTCATGATGAGGGGTTGACAGGTCGGATTATCGCCTCTCCACATCTCAACCACTATTATTCCATTGACAGAACACAAAGGCCTGTTTTATCTCACCCCAGCAGGGCCACTGGGACCTGATCACGCTTAGGGTCTCGCAAGAAGGGTGCACAAGGACCTAATTGTCCAAGTTTATTACCTCCCCTGGAGGAGTAAAGATTTGTTTGTCGCTAGATCACGCATCCCCAGAATCTCCCCAGGACGGACACAGGGACCTGATCATACTCAGGGTCTCGCAAGAAGGGTGCACAAGGACCTAATTGTCCATGTTTATTATCCGCCTTGGAGGAGTAAAGATTTGTTTGTCGCTAGATCACTCATCTCCAGAATCTCCCCAGGACGGACACAGGGACCTGATCACACTTAGGGTCTCACAAGAAGGGTGCACAAGGACCTAATTGTCCAAGTTTATTACCTCCCCTGGAGGAGTAAAGATTTGTTTGTCGCTAGATCACTCATCCCCAGAATCTCCCCAGGACGGACACAGGGACCTGATCATACTCAGGGTCTCGCAAGAAGGGTGCACAAGGACCTAATTGTCCAAGTTTATTACCTCCCTTGGAGGGGTAAAGATTTGTTTGTCGCTAGATCACTCATCCCCAGAATCTCCCTAGGAGGGACACAGGGACCTGATCATACTCAGGGTCTCGCAAGAAGGGTGCACAAGGACCTAATTGTCCAAGTTTATTACCTCCCTTGGAGGGGTAAAGATTTGTTTGTCGCTAGATCACGCATCCCCAGAATCTCCCTAGGACGGACACAGGGACCTGATCATACTCAGGGTCTCGCAAGAAGGGTGCACAAGGACCTAATTGTCTAAGTTTATTACCTCCCTTGGAGGGGTAAAGATTTGTTTGTCGTGAGATCACTTATCCCCAGAATCTCCCTAGGACGGACACAGGGACCTGATCATACTCAGGGTCTCGCAAGAAGGGTGCACAAGGACCTAATTGTCTTAGTTTATTACCTCCCTTGGAGGAGTAAAGATTTGTTTGTCGCTAGATCACGCATCCCCAGAATCTCCCTAGGACGGACACAGGGACCTTATCAGGGGCAACGACAAAGGACAAGCATGGCGTTCTTTGGACCTGTTCTGCCACTGAATCACCACTGAAAGCACTCAATATAGGTATGTGTTTAAACCTACCATCTCCTTCGTCTTGACCAGGTTGTTGACATAGAGTAAATTGGTCCACCATGAGTTCCGGCACTGGTTGATCTCGACCCCCTGCTGGGGCCACAGAGGGCCGTTAGTGATGTAGGGGAACAGTGGGACATACACCATCAACAACAACATGTACGGCGGGGTCAGTCTGAAATACATACAGTTACTTAACATGGTTTATATCAAATTCAACACTACTTGGTGTGTGTGTGAATTTGGTGTTATGTCCAAGTGGTTGATAGCAACTATTAGTCCAGTTTCATATATAAAGGTTATCACGCGAGTGTGTTTGGGGATGGTAAATATCCTGCATTAGGAATAAACATTGTATTTAGCAAGCAACCACCATCCTACAACCACATCCCACAACCATCTCCCACAACCACCTCCCACAACCACATCCCACAACCATCTCCCACAACCATCTCCCACAACCACCCCCCACAACCATCTCCCACAACCACCTCCCACAACCATCTCCCACAACCACCTCCCAAAACCACAAAACCACCTCCCACAACCATCCCCCACAACCACCCCCCACAACCACCTCCCACAACCACCTCCCACAACCACCCCCAACAACCACCTCCCACAACCACCTCCCACAACCATCTCCCATAACCACCTCCCACAACCACCTCCCACAACCATCTCCCACAACCACCCCCCACAACCATCTCCCACAACCACCTCCCACAACCACCTCCATAAAACCACCCCCCACAACCACCTCCATAAAACCACCACCCACAACCATCTCCCACAACCACCTCCCACAACCACCTCCCACAACCACCCCCCACAACCATCTCCCAAAACCATCTCCCACAACCACCTCCCACAACCACCTCCCACAACCACCTCCCACAACCATCTCCCACAACCACCTCCCACAACCACCTCCCACAACCACCTCCCACTCCAACAACCACCCCCCACAACCATCTCCCACAACCATCTCCCACAACCACCTCCCAAAACCATCTCCCACAACCACCTCCTACAACCATCTCCCACAACCACCTCCCACAACCACCTCCCACAACCACCTCCCACAACCATCTCCCAAAACCACCTCCCAGAACCATCTCCCACAACCACCCCCCACAACCATCTCCTACAACCACCCCCCACAACCACCTCCCACAACCACCTCCTACAACCACCCCCCACAACCACCTCCCACAACCATCTCCCACAACCATCTCCCACAACCACCCCCCACAACCACCTCCCACAACAATCTCCCACAACCACCTCCAGTAGTCCATGAACCAGCTGGTCCCCTCATCGCCACTCACCTCCAGAACCTGTGGAAGTAGAACATGAACCAGTTGATCCTGCCGCCTGACCGCCTCATCTCCTTCAGCACCAGGTAAGTCACCAGCAGCCCACTGAAACAGTTTCCAACAACATGCAAGTGCTTTGACAACACATGGACATGATGGTTGCCAGGGGATCCTCTGGCCACATGCTACAAGGAAGAGACAATTGTACCACTGCAAAGAAGCTCACTGCAATTGTTTTGTAACCAACTCCAGATAACTTGCTACGAGGAGAATAAAAGAGTGAAAACATAAATATTTGGACAAAAGAACAGTCACTGACCATTCACACTTAAATTAAATACCACACTGATACATGCATGGGGTCTTGGCCTTATCTACCGAGCGCTCATCCTAATCATGTAAGCTGGGATAATACAGCTGCTATACTTGTTCAGAAGGTCCCCAACACTCCAACACCAACTGGAAGTGCATCAGATTGCTAAGGGTCCAGATTGCTAAGGGTCCAGACTGCTAAGAGTCCAGACTGCTAAGAGTCCAGATTGCTAAGAGTCCAGATTGCTTAGTGTCCAGATTGCTAAAAGTCCAGATTGCTAAGGGTCCAGATTGCTAAGAGTCCAGATTGCTAAGGGTCCAGATCACTGAGCCCTTACCCGACACATGACTCTCCAACATCAGAGGGAGCACCTGCTGGCTCTTTATTTCTGAAACCTCGTCATGTCAGGTGTTTTCAAGTCATGCCACCTGACCAAGTTTTCATGTCACTTGAGCAACAAACTTTCATGTCACATTACTTCATTTTATGTCAGGTAACTTGAGAAACAAGTTTTCATGTCACATTACTTTATTTTATGTCAGGTAACTTGAGCAACAAGTTTTCATGTCACATTACTTTATTTTATTTCAGGTAACTTGAGCAACAAGTTTTCATGTCACATTACTTCATTTTATGTCAGGGAACTTGAGCAACAAGTTTTCATGTCACATTACTTCATTTTATGTCATGTCACTTGAACAACAAGTTTTCATGTCACATTACTTTATTTTATGTCAGGTAACTTGAGAAACAAGTTTTCATGTCACATTACTTCATTTTATGTCATGTCACTTGAGCAACAAGTTTTCATGTCACATTACTTCATTTTATGTCAGGTAACTTGAGAAACAAGTTTTCATGTCACATAACTTCATTTTATGTCATGTCACTTGAGCAACAAGTTTTCATGTCACATTACTTTATTTTATGTCAGGTAACTTGAGCAACAAGTTTTCATGTCACATTACTTCATTTTATGTCAGGTAACTTGAGCAACAAGTTTTCATGTCACATTACTTCATTTTATGTCACGTCACTTGAGCAACAAGTTTTCATGTCACATTACTTTATTTTATGTCATGTCACTTGAGCAACAAGTTTTCATGTCACATTACTTCATTTTATGTCAGGTAACTTGAGCAACAAGTTTTCATGTCACATTACTTTATTTTATGTCAGGTAACTTGAGCAACAAGTTTTCATGTCGCATTACTTCATTTTATGTCACGTCACTTGAGCAACAAGTTTTTATGTCACATTACTTTATTTTATGTCAGGTAACTTGAGCAACAAGTTTTCATGTCACATTACTTCATTTTATGTCAGGTAACTTGAGCAACAAGTTTTCATGTCACATTACTTCATTTTATGTCACGTCACTTGAGCAACAAGTTTTCATGTCACATTACTTTATTTTATGTCATGTCACTTGAGCAACAAGTTTTCATGTCACATTACTTCATTTTATGTCATGTCACTTGAGCAACAAGTTTTCATGTCACATTACTTTATTTTATGTCAGGTAACTTGAGCAACAAGTTTTCATGTCACATTACTTCATTTTATGTCATGTCCCTTGAGCAACAAGTTTTCATGTCACATTACTTCATTTTATGTCACGTCACTTGAGCAACAAGTTTTCATGTCACATTACTTCATTTTATGTCAGGTAACTTGAGCAACAAGTTTTCATGTCACATTACTTCAGTTTATGTCAGGTAACTTGAGCAACAAGTTTTCATGCCATGTCACTTGAGCAACAAGTTTTCATGCCATGTCACTTGAGCAACAAGTTTTCATGTCATGTCACTTGAGCAACAAGTTTTCATGCCATGTCACTTGAGCAACAAGTTTTCATGCCATGTCACTTGAGCAACAAGTTTTCATGCCATGTCACTTGAGCAACAAGTTTTCATGCCATGTCACTTGAGCAACAAGTGTCCAGGTCACGTCACGTGGTCAAGCTGGGTGATGACATGGGACGTTGCTGATTATCGTGATCATGGTCAAATCTGACTTGATTTTCTACAGGCCACACAATAACTGCAATATTGTTGACTGCAATAAAGACACCAACAAGTTTGCACTGACCTCATAGTGAAGAAGGAGTCGACAGACACTGTAGCATTGGCAATGGCCTGGAAAGTGAAGCGCTTGATGACTTCAGGGAAGAAGCTAATGAAGTTCCCTGAAAACAATGTCAAACTGTCACACGATGTTGACACTGGATGATACGAGCACTAGGGAATGATACTAACACTGTGGAGTGATGTTGACACTGGATGATACGAGCACGAGGGAATGATACTGACACTGTGGAGTGATGTTGACACTGGATGATACGAGCACTAGGGAATGATACTGACACTGTGGAGTGATGTTGACACTGTGGTGTGATACTGACACTGTGGAATGATACTGACTCTGTGGTGTGATACTGACTCTGTGGTGTGATACTGACACTGTGGTGTGATACTGACTCTGTGGTGTGATACTGACTCTGTGATGTGATACTGACTCTGTGGAATGATACTGACTCTGTGGTGTGATACTGACACTGTGGTGTGATACTGACTCTGTGGTGTGATACTGACTCTGTGGTGTGATACTGACACTGTGGTGTGATACTGACTCTGTGGTGTGATACTGACTCTGTGGTGTGATACTGACTCTGTGGTGTGATACTGACACTGTGGTGTGATACTGACACTGTGGAGTGATACTAACTCTGTGGTGTGATACTGACACTGTGGTGTGATACTGACTCTGTGGAATGATACTGACACTGTGGTGTGATACTGACTCTGTGGTGTGATACTGACACTGTGGTGTGATACTGACACTGTGGTGTGATACTGACTCTGTGATGTGATACTGACACTGTGGTGTGATACTGACTCTGTGGTGTGATATTGACACTGTGGTGTGATACTGACTCTGTGGTGTGATACTGACTCTGTGGTGTGATACTGACACTGTGATGTGATACTGACTCTGTGGTGTGATACTGACTCTGTGATGTGATACTGACTCTGTGGAATGATACTGACTCTGTGGTGTGATACTGACACTGTGGTGTGATACTGACTCTGTGGTGTGATACTGACTCTGTGGTGTGATACTGACACTGTGGTGTGATACTGACACTGTGGAGTGATACTGACACTGTGGTGTGATACTGACACTGTGGAGTGATACTGACTCTGTGGTGTGATACTGACTCTGTGGTGTGATACTGACTCTGTGGTGTGATACTGACACTGTGGTGTGATACTGACTCTGTGGTGTGATACTGACTCTGTGGAATGATACTGACACTGTGGTGTGATACTGACTCTGTGGTGTGATACTGACTCTGTGATGTGATACTGACTCTGTGATGTGATACTGACTCTGTGGAATGATACTGACTCTGTGGTGTGATACTGACTCTGTGGTGTGATACTGACTCTGTGGTGTGATACTGACTCTGTGGTGTGATACTGACTCTGTGGTGTGATAATGACTCTGTGGTGTGATACTGACACTGTGGTGTGATACTGACTCTGTGATGTGATACTGACTCTGTGATGTGATACTGACTCTGTGGTGTGATACTGACACTGTGGTGTGATACTGACTCTGTGATGTGATACTGACTCTGTGGAATGATACTGACACTGTGGTGTGATACTGACTCTGTGGTGTGATACTGACTCTGTGGTGTGATACTGACTCTGTGATGTGATACTGACTCTGTGGTGTGATACTGACACTGTGGAATGATACTGACTCTGTGATGTGATACTGACTCTGTGGTGTGATACTGACACTGTGGAATGATACTGACACTGTGGAATGATACTGATACTGGTGCTTGGGATTGATATTGTTGGTGGGGTGTTATATCGGCACTGAGGTTTGATATTGGCACTATGGTGTGATATTGGCACTGTGGTGTGATATTGACACTGTGGTGTGATATTGGCACTGAGGTTTGATATCGGCACTATGGTGTGATATTGACACTGTGGTGTGATATTGGCACTGTGATGTGATATTGGCATGGTGGTGTGATATTGGCACTGTGGTGTGATATTGGCACTATGGTGTGATATTGGCACTATGGTGTGATATTGGCACTGTGGTGTGATATTGGCACTGTGGTGTAACATTGGCACTGTGGCATGAAATTGGCACTGTCGTGTGATATTGGCTCTATGGTATGATATTGACACCATGGTGTGATATTGACACTTTGGCATGATATTGGCTTGATATGATGTGATATTGACACTATGACATGATATTGGCTTGATATGGTGTGATATTGACACTATGACATGATATTGGCTTGATATGGTGTGATATTGACACTATGACATGATATTGGCTTGATATGGTGTGATATTGACACTATGGCATGATATTGGCTTGATATGGTATGATATTGGCTTGATATGGTGTGATATTGGCACTGTGGTGTATATTGACACTATGGCATCATATTGGCACTGTGGTGTGATATTGACACTATGGCATCATATTGGCACTGTGGTGTGATGTTGCAATGTGGTGTATATTGACACTATGGCATGATATTGGCACTGTGGTGTGATATTGACACTATGGCATGATATTGGCTTGATATGGTGTGTTATTGACACTGTGGTGTATATTGGCAAAAAAAAACCCAACACGTTCCTAATTACAGCTGTCAAAACTCACCCATAGACGACAGACCAAACACGTAGGTGTGCCCCAAGATCACCCAAGTAATGGAGAGGAAGCGGATGCCATTGACTGCGGTCAGACTTCCAGGTGCCTGTTTGGTGCTCAGCAACTTAGAGGCGTTGGTGTACACAGAGAAGGACAGCAGGATCTTGCTACACATACCTGTAGTATAAGGACATAATGTTAGTGACAAAGAGATACTGTGTGTCAGTCACTGAACTGTTTGTGTCTGTCACTGCAAGGACATTTATATCATGACAAGGACATATTCCTGTATATATCATAAGAGGACATATTAAATATTTCATAAAAAGACATCTTATTGTATATATCATAGAAGGATGTATTGTATACATCATAAACAGGACACTGTACATATCATAACAAGGACATAATGTATATATCATAACAAGGACATAATGTATGTATCATGACAAGGACATAATGTATATATCATAACAAGGACATAATGTATATGTCATAACAAGGACATAATGTATATATCATAACAAGGACATAATGTATGTATCATGACAAGGACATAATGTATATATCATAACAAGGACATAATGTATATATCATAACAAGGACATAATGTATGTATCATGACAAGGACATAATGTATATATCATAACAAGGACATAATGTATATATCATAACAAGGACATAATGTATATATCATAACAAGGACATAATGTATATATCATAACAAGGACATAATGTATGTATCATGACAAGGACATAATGCATATATCATAACAAGGACATAATGCATATATCATAACAAGGACATAATGTATATATCATAACAAGGACATAATGCATATATCATAACAAGGACATAATGTATATGTCATAACAAGGACATAATGTATATATCATAACAAGGACATAATGTATATATCATGACAAGGACATAATGTATATATGATAACAAGGACATAATGTATATGTCATAACAAGGACATAATGCATATATCATAACAAGGACATAATGTATGTATCATGACAAGGACATAATGTATATGTCATAACAAGGACATAATGTATATATCATAACAAGGACATAATGTATATATCATGACAAGGACATAATGTATATGTCATAACAAGGACATAATGTATATGTCATAACAAGGACATAATGTATATATCATAACAAGGACATAATGTATATATCATGACAAGGACATAATGTATATATCATAACAAGGACATAATGTATATGTCATAACAAGGACATAATGTATATATCATAACAAGGACATAATGTATATATCATAACAAGGACATAATGAATGTATCATAACAAGGACATAATGTATATGTCATAACAAGGACATAATGTATATATCATAACAAGGACATAATGTATATATCATGACAAGGACATAATGTATATATGATAACAAGGACATAATGTATATGTCATAACAAGGACATAATGCATATATCATAACAAGGACATAATGTATGTATCATGACAAGGACATAATGTATATGTCATAACAAGGACATAATGTATATATCATAACAAGGACATAATGTATATATCATGACAAGGACATAATGTATATGTCATAACAAGGACATAATGTATATATCATAACAAGGACATAATGTATATGTCATAACAAGGACATAATGTATATATCATGACAAGGACATAATGTATATGTCATAACAAGGACATAATGTATGTATCATGACAAGGACATAATGTATATGTCATAACAAGGACATAATGTATATATCATAACAAGGACATAATGTATATATCAGAAAAAGGACATAATGTATGTATCATGACAAGGACATAATGTATATGTCATAACAAGGACATAATGTATATATCATAACAAGGACATAATGTATATATCAGAAAAAGGACATAATGTATGTATCATGACAAGGACATAATGTATGTATCATGACAAGGACATAATGTATATATCATAACAAGGACATAATGTATATATCATAACAAGGACATAATGTATGTAACATGACAAGGACATAATGTATATGTCATAACAAGGACATAATGTATATATCATAACAAGGACATAATGTATATATCAGAAAAAGGAAATGACGTATATATATCATTAATTAGATTGTCATATTAACGATGATTGAGGACAAAATGTTCACATAACAATGAGGACAAAGGACATGGAGGACACAGGACAGTGTTAACAATGATATACACAAAAATTAACATTTACTTTACCGTATTGTGGACATACCATATATATCTGACAAGGATGTATGAAGCCATACAGAACCTCAGCCACGTGTGAAAACTGAGTTTGGAGTGTAGTCTCATGCATAAAGACCATCCACTGGTATAAACAAAGGTATCAGAGTGAACAAGGGCAGAGTGTATGTACTAACAAGGGCATAGTGTACGTTCTAACAAGGGCAGAGTGTATGTACTAACAAGGGCAGAGTGTACGTTCTAACAAGGGCATAGTGTATGTATTAACGAGGGCATAGTGTATGTACTAAAAAGGGCAGAGTGTATGTACTAACAAGGGCAGAGTGTATGTACTAACAAGGGCAGAGTGTATGTACTAACAAGGGCAGAGTGTATGTACTAACAAGGGCAGAGTGTATGTACTAACAAGGGCAGAGTGTATGTACTAACAAGGGCATAGTGTACGTTCTAACAAGGGCAGAGTGTATGTACTAACAAGGGCAGAGTGTATGTACTAACAAGGGCATAGTGTACGTTCTAACAAGGGCATGGTGTATGTATTAACGAGGGCAGAGTGTGTGTATTAACAAGGTCAGATTGTATGTACCGTATTTTCTTGAGTATAGTGCGCACCCATGTATAATGCGCACCCCCCTCTAGCGGGTTCAATATTTTGGAAAAAAAAGAAATTTGAATATTATGCGCAGAAATATTTTACACCGTACCCTTTCAGCGAAGTCCGGCAAACGAACGGGTGCTGAGAAACTTCGTCAGTACAAATTCGAAATTTGAGATAAAAAATCACCAGACATGTTTATTTACCGTTTAAATAGTATTTATTGTTCTGCTAGGCATTGTTTTATATTTAGGGATTAAGATTACCTTGCGTATTTTCTCGTAAACTAAGCTGGAAACAGCAATCAGCTGTACACACGTTTTCTTGGAATCGACCGGTGATTCGGTCAAGACACACCCAATGATATAACTTTATAAGATTTTTAATGCAAGGATCGGCAACAATTGTATCTGAAACTATTTTATTTATCAGGAATAATATATTCCATTATTTTCTTAATTATATGCAACCTTTACTAAACATATTTAAAATAATAATAACCCTAAGCGAAGCAGCTGATCGCTATTCCCGGGTAATATTTTTTACATGGAACATGTCTCACCAGTCACCGTCAAGGCTCACGCGCATGTGATCACGCGATCAAAAAGTGCGCACTATACTCAAGAAAATACGGTACTAACAAGGGCATAGTGTACGTTCTAACAAGGGCACAGTGTATGTATTAACGAGGGCATAGTGTGTGTTCCTACACGGATACAGCCTGTCTCAGTAACTGTCTTATTTACACTTGCTAACGATGGTCTTCTAATCATACATACTTGGTTGTGGCTGACTGAAATCTGGTTTCCCTGTCTCATTTAGCAGTGGAGTTGTCTCCTCTTGTTTATGCTTGATGTTCAGTGATGTGTGGGTGTTGGTGCCATTCAATAAACCCTTTTCCTCAGCAGACAACATGTACCAGAGTGGAAGTTGGATAAACACGATGTCATAGATTGTGCCCATAACCAGCAGCACAACGAACAGCATCGCCACCACACTGGAAACGAAACAGAGCAAACGATATTATCCAACCCTGGCTACAAGATAAATTATCAGTTTAGAAATGAAAGCCTATAACATTGTCTTCTTGTTTCCAAATCGATATACACAGAACTGTTGCCACGATTCCCTTAGGGAGTCAAGCATGTTAGGATGTGCTGGTGACAGAGTGTACCAGGGCTTTACCACATGCAAAATATTGTCTTCTTCCGCACTCAGCAATATCCCAGCTATATGATTGCAGTCTGTAAATATTCGAGCCTGGACCAGTCAATCCAGTGATTGATATCATAAGCATTGATCTACGCAATTCGGATACGATGACATGCATCAACCAAGGCAGCAAGCCTGACCACCTGACCTCTTACGACAAGCATAGCAGCCTCTTATGGCAAGCATAGGTTGCTGAAACCTGAAACCTATTCTAACCTCGATCTTCATTGGTCTATCAACAATTGAGAAAGGGAGTATATAATGTGTATATAATGGTGTCCCATGACACCAACAATATGACTGACTAATTCATACCAATTTTGATGGTAGCATGTACATACACTTTTACCCTCCAATTGTCTTCACAGGGCCACTATGTTTGTTTCAAACAAGGAAATCCTGATCCATCATTAGCATAAAGTTTCAGAAATATTTGATAGTTTATTTGTTGCTGGTACAGGGGTCACACTGGTATCCCTTTTTCATCTCAAGGACATAAGCGGAAAACATCACTTAGAGAAATTCCCAGACAAATCCCTGGAGTACAGAGGTCAACTTACAAGACAGCGATGGCTTTCGTGTCCCACTCTAGGTTCTCCTCCTGACACACAGTACTCCTGACCTTTAACTGTGTGGTGACGTTCAGCTGCTCAAGCACCAGGTCCAACACTGCAGGGAAACAAACATAACAAGCACCTGCTCCAATACTGCAGAGAGACAGACATAACAAGCACCTGCTCCAACACTGGAGGGAGACAGACATAACAAGCACCTGCTCCAACACTGAAGGGACACAAACATAACAAGCACCTGCTCCAACACTGAAGGGAGACAGACATAACAAGCACCTGCTCCAACACTGGAGGGAGACAGACATAACAAGCACCTGCTCCAACACTGAAGGGACACAAACATAACAAGCACCTGCTCCAACACTGCAGTGAGACAGACATAACAGGCACCTGCCCAACACTGAAGGGAGACAGACATAACAGGCACCTGCCCAACACTGAAGGGAGACAAACATAACAAGCACCTGCCCAACACTGGAGGAACACAGACATAACAAGCACCTGCTCCAACACTACAGGGATCAGCACCAAACAAGTTCAGCACCTGACCTTGATTCTGCTTGCTTCCTTCCCTCACTGTACACAATCTGCTGCAAGTTTTCACAGCCATTGGTAAGGAGGAGAGTTGCATCCCTTAGCCTACCAGGATCCCACCAGTCATCATCTGAGTCACTTACCGAGTCTGATTTCAAAAGCAATTGTAAGTTTTGTGTCAACCTGGACGCACTTTTTGAGCTGAACATTGCTTCAGTTGTGTTCCTGTACACGGACCTAGGAATTCTTCTGTTTTTAGAGCTTACAATTACTTACACAGATAACTGAAATTTCTACAATCATTTTACTTTTATACAATACATCAGCTGGCCTAATGCCAACACCTGAGCTATGTATGAATGGATAAAGCAGGCTTTAGAGTGTATGTCCAAGCAGCATTTACAATTAAAAAAATAGCATAGCAGACAAAACAACATAAGTAGGACCTAGTTGAATGAAGGCAAAACAAGGCATTGCTCTCAACAATCCTGTGACAGTTGGAGAATTGACAAACAAGTAGACGACCTGTTGAAATGCAGATATACTCACTGTCATTAAGAATCAATGTCACATCTTCCCCATTACAGGAGTCCGGGAAGCAGAGTCCAATTGTGATGTCGGAGAATGATGGCATCGTCGGACCTGGAGCCTGTTTAACAACATTCCAGATAAGAGTGGTGTCACTGCACTGAAGCTCACCTCCATTAAGATGATGTGATGAGGCAAAAGGCATGTTAGATACTCACTAGTGCAGTAATCGTTAACTAAACATTCACCAATTATCGATAAATATAAAAAAAATTGACTTTGAGCAAATACGCAAAAAAAAAAAAAAGAACTGAATATCTTTCACTCCACTGGTGAGTGGTGGCATGTTTAAGCAGGGATTACTTTGCAGACATTTGAGATGTAACAAAAACAGTTACTTTCCATATTCATCAATTGCCATGATTGACAATAATGAGTCTGTTTTGGTAAATTTCAACTTTCATTAAATAGTTTATGTAATAAATTATCGATGACACAATTTTTATATTGATAATCGTTAATATTTCTTCCCATCATCCATCATTCCGATTGTCGATATTTTGACCTACTCTGCAATAGGTGTTACCCACAATACCACGGTTGCCGTAGGTGTGAAATAACAGGTTCATAACATACCATTAAACCAACAACAGGCAAGAATATTTGAACAATAAAGCTGAGAGATTTGGCTGTGAGAATGTGACTGGTCAAGTCCAAGTTAAATAATGTCATATCCAGAAGGGTACCTTGTGTTGTTACTCCTAAAACGGGTACTTTGTACCTTAGGATGGAATAAATAGTTATTCACCACTTCAATTATTAACGCATTTCAATTATTAACGCATTGAAATGAAGCGATTTTACTTCATGATACATTCATACAAACAAAAAATATATAGCATCATAATTTGAATATTCATCATGCATGTATCTTTCTTGAATAATGCAGCGGTAGAAACTAACAGTTTTAGACCACTAGTCCTTATAATGATATCATATATTGCAAAGCCCTTAAAAAGGGCAAATTTCTACTTGTCCTTATGATACCTTTTAAAACTATTGGGCAGTTTGGCAAGGCCTACAGGACTTAATGTGCCTATTTCTAATGCTGTAATGTTATACAGGCACATGTTCATGTAATTCCTTTCTGTGATGATTGCCTTTTTGAAGTACGCTGACCTTAAAATCACAAAAGTCAAATATATCTTATACGGCTGTTGGCCTTTTGGAAGTACGCTGACCTTAAACTCACAAAAGTCAAATATATCTTATACGGCTGTTGGCCTTTTGGAAGTACGCTGACCTTAAACTCACAAAAGTCAAATATATCTTATACGGCTGTTGGCCTTTTGGAAGTACGCTGACCTTAAACTCACAAAAGTCAAATATATCTTATACGGCTGTTGGCCTTTTTGAAGTACGCTGACCTTAAACTAACAAAAGTCAAATATATCTTATACGGCTGTTGGCCTTTTTGAAGTACGCTGACCTTAAACTAACAAAAGTCAAATATATCTTATACGGCTGTTGGCCTTTTTGAAGTACGCTGACCTTAAACTCACAAAAGTCAAATATATCTTATACGGCTGTTGGCCTTTTGGAAGTACGCTGACCTTAAACTAACAAAAGTCAAATATATCTTATACGGCTGTTGGCCTTTTGGAAGTACGCTGACCTTAAACTCACAAAAGTCAAATATATCTTATACGGCTGTTGGCCTTTTTGAAGTACGCTGACCTTAAACTAACAAAAGTCAAATATATCTTATACGGCTGTTGGCCTTTTTGAAGTACGCTGACCATAAACTCACAAAAGTCAAATATATCTCCTATATGGCTGTTGGCCTTTTTGAAGTACGCTGACCTTAAACTCACAAAAGTCAAATATATCTTATACGGCTGTTGGCCTTTTGGAAGTACGCTGACCTTAAACTAACAAAAGTCAAATATATCTTATACGGCTGTTGGCCTTTTGGAAGTACGCTGACCTTAAACTCACAAAAGTCAAATATATCTTATACAGCTGTTGGCCCTGTTTGGGAGGTCCAAGGTGAATTTCATGATTTAAATCTCAGTGAGGTTATTAGCAGTAATCATGCTAATTTCATAAGTCGTGACCTTGACATGCAAAGTCAACCAACCATATGAGAGCATACGCTTTATAAATACATAGAGTTACTTGAGAGTAAGTACATTCTGACAAGTGAGTGAGTGAGTGAGTGAGTGAGTGAGTGAGTGAGTGAGTGAGTGAGAACAGTATTCCAGTAATATCACGGTGTGTCAGCTTCATGTGGGAGGAAAGCCAAGGGGAGCTAATAATACAAACAAATTCAGTAAAACAATTCTAACATGAAGAGATTCTCACCGGGGCATTTGGCTGGAGTGGGATGCTGGCTTTACAGTATTTTCCTTTGAAGATCTTTTTGGTGACATTTCTGATGGTCTCGCTGGCCCTGACCCCTACACACTCGTCGTATGACCCCAAGAAGGTGAGTTGGAACTGAAGTAGTCCGCTGCCTGGCTTCCCTGCTGCGTCAATCACTGGGGGTAGAGAGAGTATACATGTTACCATGGTTACAGCCCTTACAGGGTAGAGAGAGCATACATGTTACCATGGTTACCGCCCTTACAGGGTAGAGAGTATATATATGCTACCATTGTTACCACCCTTACTCAGGGTAGAGAGCGTATACATGTTACCATGGTTACCACCCTCACACTGGGAGTAGAGAGTGTGTATACATGTTACCATGGTTACCACCCTTACACTGGGGGTAGAACGAGCATACATGTTACTATGGTTACCAACCTTACAGTGGGGGTAGAGCAGACATGTAACCATGGTTAGCACCCATACACACAGGGTAGAGAGCATGGTTTCCCCTCCAGAAGTAAACATGTTTCACACTGGCGGTTAGAGAAAGCATACATATTTAACACTCAGGTAGAGAGAGCTTACATGTTACCATGGTTACCTCTCCAGAAGAAAACATGTTTCACACTGGAAGTTGAGAGAGCATACATATTTAACACTCATGTAGAGAGAGCTTACATGTTACCATGGTTACCCCTCCAGAAGAAAACATGTTTCACACTGGCGGTTGAGAGATTATACGTATTTAACACTCTGGTAGAGAGAGCTTACATGTTACTATTGTCAGAAAGCCTTTTGAGCCCAAATGTCTATTATTTCGTTTCGTTGTTTAATTCCACTTTTGTTATATTTGGTTTCGTTTCCTTTACCATTTTCCAATTTCCATATGTACCAAAATGGCAGCCTCCAGCCAGGAGTGTTGACCATGTGCTTATCCAACAGAAATACAGTCTTTTGTGCCTAAAACAGCCTTGGCGTCCTATATCCACCACGAACCGCCCAGCCCTCGCCCGTGCATCCAAGCACCGTGTTTTCAACTATGGTTACCAGTCCAGAAGAAAACATGTTTCACCATGTTTCACACTGGCGGTAGGGAGAGCATACATATTTAACACTCAGGTAGAGAAGGCTTACATGTTACTATGGTTACCACTCCGGAAGAAAACATGTTTCACCATGTGTCACACTGGCGGTAAGGAGAGCATACATATTTAACACTCGGGTGAGAGAGCTTACATTTTTCTATGGTTACCACTCCAGAAGAAAACATGTTTCACCATGTTCACACTGGCGATTAGGAGATAATACATATTTAACACTCAGGTAGAGAGAGCTTACATGTTGCTATGGTTACCACTCCAGAAGAAAACATGTTTCACCATGTTCACACTGGCGGTAAGGAGAGCATACATATTTAACACTTGGGTGAGAGAGCTTACATGTTACCATGGATACCACTCCAGAAGAAAACATGTTTCACACTGCATGGCGAAAGGGAGAGCATGTACACATTACCATGGTTACCATCATAGACGTAGACATGTTCACACAGGGTAGATAGAGTATACATGTTACTATGATTACTATGACCACTCTAAGAAGTAGTCTCATCCAACATAGAGTGCACAGGGCGCATACATGTTACCATGGTTACCATCATAGACGTAGACACATTCACACAGGGTAGATAGAGTATACATGTTACTATGATTACTATGACCACTCTAAGAAGTAGTCTCATCCAACATAGAGTGCACAGGGCGCATACATGTTACCATGGTTACCGCCATAGACGTAGACATGTTCACACAGGGTAGATAGAGTATACATGTTACTTTGATTACTATGACCACTCTAAGAAGTAGTCTCATCCAACATAGAGTGCACAGGGCGCATACATGTTACCATGGTTACCCTCATAGACGTAGACATGTTCACACAGGGTAGATAGAGTATACATGTTACTCTGATTACTATGACCACTCTAAGAAGTAGTCTCATCCAACATAGAGCGCACAGGGCGCATACATGTTACCATGGTTACCATCATAGACGTAGACATGTTCACACAGGGTAGATAGAGTATACATGTTACTATGATTACTATGACCACTCTAAGAAGTAGTCTCATCCAACATAGAGTGCACAGGTTGCATACATGTTACCATGGTTACCGCCATAGATGTAGACATGGTGACATACTGAGGGTAGATACAGAATACATGTTATGATGTTTAGCCTATTTGAAAACAATTAAACTGTATGAAAAGATGTAGATTTTAAATTTTGAATGTCAGTTTGTACTGTTTACTGTGATAAGGGACTGAAGTTATAGTGATCGTCTTCATCATTTTAAAATAATGTTGTCTAAAGGAAATTGATTTTGTTTTTCTAGCCGTAAATAGCTGAAATATTGCTGATGCGGCTTAAAGCAACACTTACACACTGAGTGTGTATGGTTTTACGCCGCTTTTAGCAATATTCCAGCAATATCGTGGCAGGGGACACCAGAAATGGGCTTCACACATTGTACCCATGTCGGGAATCAACCCAGGTCTTCGGCGTGACGAGCGAACGCTTTAACCACTAGGCTACCCAACCGCCCCTCACTCACTGAGGAGAGAGGACACAGTAAGTGAGTCACCTGCCCCAGACAGCCTGGCCTTCTCAGCGTACCCCACTACTGAACTGTAGCAGAAAGACAGTCACATGATACACAATGAGTTGTTTTCCTGCAATTAATAACTTTTGCCCTTTGGTATGTCGCATTGTTTAATGCAAAGTGCAGGATGTTTCAGGATGACTGAGGTGAGGTGAAATGGAGTTTAACGTCGCGTTCAAGATTATTGCACTTATATAGCAATGCGCATGCACCTGTGTCTGAGTGTGTGTTTGTGTGGCGGCTTGTTCTAGGCCGGTCTAATGCCGCTTTTAGTGCTAGCACACTGAGATACCATGTCACAGTTTAACCTAAATACCCCACTCAGACACAGTATACTGATTCCGAGCTGTCCAGTCCTTGTTTAAGCCCCTTAATGCTGAGCGCGAGACAGGGTAACAACAAGTACCATCTTTTTAATACATGTATTAACGTCTTTTGCTATGACACGGCCTGGGATCGAACCCAAAACGTTCCTCTCTTTGGGCAGACGTTCTAACCACTAGACCACGGAGGCGGTCTGTTTTAGGAGGATGTCAAAAGATTTTTAGGAGGGTGTCTTAGATATTTCAGAAGAAGTTTCAGGACATTCCGGCAAGGGTTGTCACGGGACATTCATAGTCACTTGACTCCCTTGCCTTAGATAGATGGCAACATTGCGCTGTCAATAAGGCACGCAAGCAGGACAAATGGTCACAATTTGGTCATCGGGATACTATCTAAACAATGTTTATCACAATAGTCCACACTGTTATCACTAACAAAATATTCTGCTGTCGTCATGTCTCCTTATAGAAATAATTTAGCAAGTGAGCGTGGCCGTTCTGTTATGATTTCAAATTCAGATGTCCATGACGACCCGATAACTCCCAGATGAGAGAAACATGATATTTCATGAGACACACGGAATATCCTACTTATTTTATAGTTTTGTGTAGTCGTCTACTGAAATTCTTCCTATCCAACACACACAGGGGTGTTTCACCACCCCTTGTATTTGCGACTAAAAAAGTAGTTCTGTGTTTGGAAAATCTTAAAAAACATAAACCACAGTAACCATAATAATTTAAGGTCATGAAAATTCTTTATCATACATTTAGATATGACTATATACAAAATCAACTTTCAAAAAATAAATTCTTGAAATCTATGAGATCGATGCTGGAAAAGAAAGAATACACGCTGGTCAAGTGACAAAAATCACGCTTTGCGAAACAAACACTCTTGATTGATGAGTTAAATGAGAAATTTACACTTTATTACGAAACATTTTCAAGAGAATAACAAACAGCAAGAACCGATATTAACTCCACAATGACGATCTATAATTATTTTGCCTTGTCAGTGTGGAACTAATCCAAAAAGGAAGTCAACAGATTGTGTACAGGCTGGACACTTACAATAAAGGGAGACAATTTGAGGGGAGGTAACTCTTGTATGACAATAGTTCTGTCAAAGTGTTATGTTCACTGCAATGAAAATATCACTTTTCTCACACTTCAGAAACTCAGTCTTTCACACTGAAGTATATATAAATCACACAAACCTCAGGCACTCTGTTGTGACCCTAGTGTTGTAAGCCGAATAGTGGACCTCTGAAGGCTGGCGTTTGAGACTCTAACATTGATATCAATGACTGGGGCTGGGACAAGTCCAAATTTACAACCTGGGGTCTCGACCCCCAATTACCCGACCCTACCCAGGTAGGTCTCAAGAGTTGGGTCATGATGTCTAATTGGGAATTGTTTTACTGGAGCCCTGGCAAATGTTTGTTACAGACACACATAAAACGATCAGATCATGCATACCCTTAAGTCGACTGAAGTTATATCTCTCCTCAAATGTACAACACATGCATAGTCATATATCTCATGCATAGTTATATCTCTCCTCAAATGTACAACACATGCATAGTCAGAAAGAAATACAAACATAAGCGACTTTTATAATTATTGAATTTGAACAACATATTACGAGACCAACCATGGGGCCGGTAGTCTTGTGGGTACCCGGGTCTTACTCAGGACCCACCCGACCTGAGTACCCATGCTAATCCTCCCTGCCTTGTCAGTGACCATAAGGTCATTACTTTATAAGTTTATAGAAACTTAACAAAGTCTTAAGTGATGTTTTTGGACACAAGCAAGGTCACTATGAGAGCCTAATCCGGCTTATTGTTTCCACAGGTTGGGTAAAACTGTTTGACTCATGTAATTGGTTCAGCGAAGCATGTGATGCCGTAACAGCAGCAATCAGTTTATGCAACAGAGTGTGAGAAAACGGCTGATTATAAGGTCAAGGGTTAAAGCCCTGGATTAACAGCAAAATTCGACAACCAATCCTTATTAGAGGAATATTCAGACAAAAGGCAAAAATATCCTTGTCTTCAGGGACAATAAAACTAAAAGGTTAACATAAAAACATGTCGCAGGTCCTGAATGTCCATCTTGTGAATTACGTCAACTGACATAGATCAATGGAAGTTTCTGTCTGTCAAAAGACAGAGAAAACGGTGTGAGCTAGATTGAAAATTTGTTCTGGGAATACAACCATCAAAGACTGGTTAATTTGTTTGTTGGTTGTTTAACGCCATCCTCAGCAATATTCCAGATATATCTGCATGAAGCCTACACTATTTCGATCATACATCTACATGTAGCCTACACTAGTTTGATCATATCTGCATGTAGCCTACACTATTTCAATCATACATCTGCATGTAGCCTACACTATTTCCATCATAAATCTGCTTGCAGCCTACATTATTTCGATCATATCTGCATGTAGCCTACACTACTTCGATCATAAATCTGCTTGTAGCATACACTATTTCTATCATACATCTGCAGCATGTAGCCTACACTATTTCGATCATACATCTGCATGTAGCCTACACTATTTCAATCATACATCTGCCTGTAGCCTACACTATTTCGATCATATCTGCTTGTAGCCTACACCATTTCTATCATACATCTACATGTAGCCTACACTATTTCGATCATACATCTGCATGTAGCCTGCACTATTTCGATCATATCTGCATGTAGCCTGCACTATTTCGATCATATCTGCATGTAGCCTACACTATTTCCATCATAAATCTGCTTGCAGCCTACATTATTTCGATCATATCTGCATGTAGCCTACACTACTTCGATCATAAATCTGCTTGTAGCATACACTATTTCTATCATACATCTGCATGTAGCCTACACTATTTTAATCATACATCTACAGGTAGCCTACACTATTTCTATCATACATCTACATGTAGCCTACACTATTTCGATCATACATCTGCATGTAGCATACACTATTTCGATCATACATCTGCATGTAGCCTGCACTATTTTGATCATACATCTGCATGTAGCCTACACTATTTCAATCATACATCTGCATGTAGCCTACACTATTTCAATCATACATCTGCATGTAGCCTACACTATTTCAATCATACATCTGCATGTAGCCTACACTATTTCAATCATACATCTGCATGTAGCCTACACTATTTCGATCATACAACTACATGTACCCTACACTATTTCAATCATACATCTGCATGTAGCCTACACTATTTGAATCATACATCTACATGTAGCCTACACTATTTCGATCATATCTGCATGTAGCCTACACTATTTCGATCATACAACTACATGTACCCTACACTATTTCAATCATACATCTGCATGTAGCCTACACTATTTCGATCATATCTGCATGTAGCCTACACCATTTCGATCATACATCTGCATGAAGCCTACACTATTTCAATCATACATCTGCATGTAGCCTACACTATTTCGATCATACATCTGCATGTTGCCTACACTATTTCGATCATATCTGCATGTAGCCTACAGCATTTCGATCATACATCTGCATGTAGCCTACACTATTTCAATCATACATCTGCATGTAGCCTACACTATTTCGATCATACATCTGCATGTAGCCTACACCATTTCGATCATACATCTGCTTGTAGCATACACTGTTTCCATCATAAATCTGCTTGTAGCCTACACTATTTCGATCATATCTGCATGTAGCCTACACCATTTCGATCATACATCTGCTTGTAGCATACACTGTTTCCATCATAAATCTGCTTGTAGCCTACACTATTTCGATCATATCTGCATGTAGCCTACACTATTTCAATCATACATCTGCATGTAGCCTACACTATTTCAATCATACATCTGCATGTAGCCTACACTATTTCAATCATACATCTGCATCTAGTCTACACTATTTCGATCATACAACTACATGTACCCTACACTATTTCAATCATACATCTGCATGTAGCCTACACTATTTGAATCATACATCTACATGTAGCCTACACTATTTCGATCATATCTGCATGTAGCCTACACTATTTCGATCATACAACTACATGTACCCTACACTATTTCAATCATACATCTGCATGTAGCCTACACTATTTCGATCATATCTGCATGTAGCCTACACCATTTCGATCATACATCTGCATGAAGCCTACACTATTTCAATCATACATCTGCATGTAGCCTACACTATTTCGATCATACATCTGCATGTTGCCTACACTATTTCGATCATATCTGCATGTAGCCTACAGCATTTCGATCATACATCTGCATGTAGCCTACACTATTTCAATCATACATCTGCATGTAGCCTACACTATTTCGATCATACATCTGCATGTAGCCTACACCATTTCGATCATACATCTGCTTGTAGCATACACTGTTTCCATCATAAATCTGCTTGTAGCCTACACTATTTCGATCATATCTGCATGTAGCCTACACCATTTCGATCATACATCTGCTTGTAGCATACACTGTTTCCATCATAAATCTGCTTGTAGCCTACACTATTTCGATCATATCTGCATGTAGCCTGCACTATTTCGATCATATCTGCATGTAGCCTGCACTATTTCGATCATATCTGCATGTAGCCTACACCATTTCGATCATATCTGCATGTAGCCTACACTATTTCGATCATATCTGCTTGTAGCCTACACTATTTCGATCACACATCTGCATGTAGCCTACACTATTTTGATCATATCTGCATGTAGCCTACACTATTTCAATCATACATCTACATGTGGCCTACACTATTTCGATCATATCTGCATGTAGCCTACACCATTTCAATCATACATCTGCATGTAGCCTACACTATTTCGATCATATCTGCATGTAGCCTACACCATTTCGATCATACATCTGCATGTAGCCTACACTATTTCGATCACATATCACTCTTTGTTCACAGTTTATATACTTACTCTGTAACGCCCATCGTTCGCCTGCTATCAATGATTCCAAAACCTTGGCAGTTTGGTTGACGCACTTCGGGGAGATCGTAGCGTTAGCTGTCGCCATCAGTGGGGTATTCAGCACCCCTGAGGCCTGAATCATTCTGGCAACCTGTGTACGATCTGCCCTTCCAAGGGTTTCCATTGACTCGCTCAGCCCTTGAGCCATATCACTTTGGGGGAGGGGATGTAGGCCCAGGGTCAGTCTGCTCACATAGTCACTGACACCCCCGACACCACATCCACACAACAACATCACATACAACGATGTCACCATAGCTGTCAACTTCATTCTGTACGAACAAACATCTAACGGAGACCTTGTTCGCTGCTTTCTGCTATCAACGAGAGGTGATACGCGATCAGCAATCACAGTAGATCTATTTGTTATCTGGTATCCCCACGTAGTCCAAGTATACTGTGTATGGGTGTTGAACAATCCACAATACTTCTGTACGTGGTAGTTATTATTTTGTGTAAGTGAGTACACCTGCCCTACAATCACCGTGACATGAACACGACGCATGCAACACTGACGAGTCCTCTTTCATAACAGCTAGGGGTCCGCATTTAGAGGGGCTACACCGATGTCCATTCGATCCTGTGTCAACAACTCAAGATAGATCTGTGATTACTCATTTACTTAATTTGTCCATGACTTATGAATAGCCCATATGAAAATTCATAATCAAAATATCGTAATTGGATATATAATTATGTTTTAAGTAACAGAAAGTGAATAAAATATTAAGAAATAATATTCAAGGCGCAAGAAATTGAAGAGTTACGTCCCCTACTTCGACTGCAAACGGACTGCATGTGATTGCAGGTGAGGGTGCCAACCGCCCCTCCCCTGAATCCCAAACACCATATAATTTGTCACTCAGTCTCATTTGCTCACTCCTGAATCCCGAATATCACTTGACACAAATGTCACATGCACCTGTCTGTAATCACTCTACAAAGGCAGAATGTCAATAACAGACGAATGGACGTTCCTATGGGTCATAAATGGGTGCGATATCAAGTTAGATTACTGCATGAAAGAATATCTAAAAAAGAAACTATAAAGTAACTCTTTACGTACTTATTATTTCGTTTTAAATGATAAATCTGCATACCAAAATGACATTTGAGACCCGCGTACCACACTGGTGTGTACCCTCTTAATAGACCCCGAATAAACACATATGCCAAGTAAGTTCTCATATATATATATATATATATATATATATATATATATATATATATATATATATATTATAGTTAAATAACATTTAACCACTACAAAACTATGCATAAAGTATATATATTTAGATGTGATGCATTCAAGACCTATCCCATTTATGTCGTCAGCTTGACAAGGTCGTAGGAAAAATTGAAAGTCAGTATTGACGATGAAGGCTATATTTGTGTTGGGCAGTATTGACGGTGGAGGCTATATTTGGTGTGGGCCAGTATTGACGGTGGAGGCTATATTTGTGGTGGGGCAGTATGAACGGTGGAGGCGGTATTTGTTGTGGGGCAGTATTGACGGTGGAGGCTATATTTGTGGTGGGGCAGTATGAACGGTGGAGGCGGTATTTGTTGTGGGGCAGTATTGACGGTAGAGGCTATATTTGTGGTGGAGCAGTATTAACAGTGGAGGCGGTATTTGTGGTGGGGCAGTATTGACGGTGGAGGCGGTATTTGTAGTGGAGGCTGTATTTGTGGTGGGACAGTATTGACGGTGGAGGCGGTATATGTGGTGGGGCAGTATTGACGATGGTGGCGGTATATGTGGTGGGGCAGTATTGACGGTGGAGGCGGTATTTGTGGTGGAGGCGGTATTTGTGGTGGGGGCAGTATTGACGGTGGAGGCGGTATTTGTGGTTGAGGCGGTATTTGTGGTGGGACAGTATTGACGGTGGAGGCGGTATTTGTGGTTGAGGCGGTATTTGTGGTGGGACAGTATTGACGGTGGAGGCGGTATTTGTGGTTGAGGCGGTATTTGTGGTGGGACAGTATTGACGGTGGAGGCGGTATATGTGGGGGGCAGTATTGACGGTGGTGGTATTTGTGGTGGGGCAGTATTGACGGTGGAGGCGGTATATGTGGTGGGACAGTATTGACGGTCGTGGTATTTGTGGTGGGGCAGTATTGACGGCGGAGGCGGTATTTGTAGTGGAGGCGGTATTTGTGGTGGGGCAGTATTGACGGTGGAGGCGGTTTTTGTGTTGGAGGCGGTATTTGTGGTGGAGGCTGTATTTGTGGTGGGTCAGTATTGACGGTGGAGGCGGTATTTGTGGTGGGTCAGTTTTGACGGTGGAGGCGGTATATGTGGGGGGCAGTATTGACGGTGGTGGTATTTGTGGTGGGGCAGTATTGACGGTGGAGGCGGTATATGTGGTGGGACAGTATTGACGGTGGAGGCGGTATTTGTAGTGGAGGCGGTATTTGTGGTGGGGACAGTATTGTCTGTTGGTGCAGAAATGACATAGATAAATAAACCTCCTTTTTTAATGTTCAGGTCACTTGATAAAGCACAGCTGTTTATTGCTGTTGCACAATCCCCAATTCAAATGACACAGCGAGTTCAGAAACTGGGTACACATCCGGGTCATTTTATTGGCCTAGATTGTATTCATTCACGTGTGTCCAAGGATCGCCATTGCACAAGCCTGTGACAGTCCACACTTCCCTCCACCGCTTCCAATATACCCATATAAGGCTGTATAGCAAACCGATATAAAGGTTATACAGCACACTGACATCCAGCCGCGTCATATGCACGTGGAGGTGAGTTTAGGGGTACTCTCAAAAGAACAATATGTAATTAACAGATAATTCAGAGATATACCCCTGCTAGAGATTCTGGTGGATAATTCAGATATACCCCTGCTAGACAGACTGCTGGATAATTCAGATATACCCCTGCTAGAGATTCTGGTGGATAATTCAGATATACCCCTGTTAGAGATTCTGGTGGATAATTCAGATATACCCCTGCTAGAGATTCTGGTGGATAATTCAGATATACCCCTGCTAGACAGACTGCTGGATAATTCAGATATACCCCTGCTAGATATTCTGGTGGATAATTCAGAGATATCCCTGCTAGACAGTCTCGTGGATAATTCAGATATACCCCTGCTAGAGATTCTGGTGGATAATTCAGATATACCCCTGCTAGACAGACTGCTGGATAATTCAGATATACCCCTGCTAGAGATTCTGGTGGATAATTCAGATATACCCCTGCTAGACAGACTGCTGGATAATTCAGATATACCCCTGCTAGAGATTCTGGTGGATAATTCAGATATACCCCTGCTAGACAGACTGCTGGATAATTCAGATATACCCCTGCTAGAGATTCTGGTGGATAATTCAGATATACCCCTGCTAGAGATTCTGGTGGATAATTCAGATATACACATGCTAGACAGTCTGCTGGATAATTCAGATATACCCCTGCTAGAGATTCTGGTGGATAATTCAGATATACCCCTGCTAGACAGACTGCTGGATAATTCAGATATACCCCTGCTAGACATTCTGCTGGATAATTCAGATATACCCCTGCTAGACAGTCTGCTGGATTATTCAGATATACCCCTGCTAGACATTCTGCTGGATAATTCAGATATACCCCTGCTACAACAGTCTGCTGAATAATTCAGCTATACCCCTGCTAGAGATTCTGGTGGATAATTCAGATATATCTCTGCTAGAGATTCTGGTTGATAATTCAGATATACCCATGCTAGATATTTTGTTGGATAATTCAGATATACCCCTGCTAGATATTCAGGTGGATAATTCAGAGATACCCCTGCTAGACAGTCTCGTGGATATATCCCTGCTAGACAGACTAGGCGTGCAATATAACGGGACGAGCCTGACCTGAAATCTAGTACACTATATATGTACAGTCTGGTGGATGATACAGATATATCCCTGCTAGACAGACTAGGCGTGCAATATAACGGGACGAGCCTGACCTGAAATCTAGTACACTATATATGTACAGTATGGTGGATGATGCAGATATGTCCCTGCTAGACAGACTAGGCGTGCAATATAACGGGACGAACCTGACCTGAAATCTAGTACACTATATATGTACAGTCTGATGGATGATGCAGATATGTCCCTGCTAGAGAAGCAAGACATACATAATGACGGGACGAACCTAGCCTGTAGTCTGTATCTGGGCCAGGTGTTTATCGAGTAGGGTGCAATAATAGGATAGTATGTAACAACGCTACCAGAGGACTGCACCGTGTACAACAAACTGCGACCTAGCTCAATAGGATAATGCCCGCACCGAATACACGTTACAAAACTATCAATGTGAATACTGCAGCCGGTGTTCTAGTGAGAGATATTCAAGTTGATGCGTGATATGGAACTACTCGTACAATCATATCCCAGCCTAGCATACAGAGGGGAGTGTTAACCACACATGAGGGTGCCACCCCACTCCTATGAATCCTGAATGCCATATACGTTTTCACCTTGAGCGTCATTTCTCACCTCTGAATCCTGAAGCCTACCTAGCACAAATCTCAAAAGCATTAAAAGAAAAGTACGATTTGAAGTTGAATTAATGAACAAAATCGAAGCAATAAAATATGTTCAGATAACTTTAATGTACACCATTAATTTGTTTAAATGTTGAATTTGCGTACCAAATACGATAATATTTGCCATTCGAGTACCACACTGCTGAGTCTCGAATATATGCCCCCGAATCCCACGTAAAACACTGTGAATATACTGTAAATAGACCCCTCAATCCCACGTACCACACTGTGAATATACTCTGAATAGACCCCTGAGTCCCGCGTACCACACTGTGAATATACGCTATATAGATCACTGGATCCCACGTACCACACAGAGAATATACTCTAAATAGACCCCTGAATCCCATGTACCACACTGCGAGTATACTCTGAATAGACCCCTGAATCCCACGTACCACACTGTGAATATACTCTGAATAGACCCCTGAATCCCACGTACCACACTGTGAATATACGCTATATAGATCACTGGATCCCACGTACCACACAGAGAATATACTCTAAATAGACCCCTGAATCCCATGTACCACACTGTGAATATACTCTAAATAGACCCCTGAATCCCACGTACCACACTGTGAATATACTCTGAAAAGACCCCTGAATCCCACGTACCACACTGTGAATATACTCTGAATAGACCCCTGAATCCCACGTACCACACAGAGAATATACTCTGAATAGACCTCTGAATCCCGCGTACCATACTGTGAATATACTCTGAATAGACCCCTGAATCCCACGCACCACACTGCGAGTATACTCTGAATAGACCCCTGAATCCCGCGTACCATACTGTGAATATACTCTGAATAGACCCATGAATCCCGCGTACAACACTGTGAATATACTCTAAATAGACCCCTGAATCCCGCGTACAACGCTGCGAATATACTCTAAATAGACCCCTGAATCCCGCGTACAGCACTGTGAATATACTCTGAATAGACCCCTGAATCCCACGTACCACACTGCGAGTATACTCTGAATAGACCCCTGAATCCCACGTACCACTCTGTGAATATACTCTAAATAGACCCCTGAATCCCACGTACCACACTGCGAATATACTCTAAATAGACCCCTGAATCCCACGTACAACACTGCGAATATACTCTAAATAGACCCCTCGATCCCGCGTACAACACTGTGAATATACTCTGAATAGTCCTCTGAATCCCACGTACCACACAGAGAATATACTCTAAATAGACCCCTGAATCCCACGTACCACACTGCGAGTATACTCTGAATAGACCCCTGAATCCCACGTACCACACTGTGAATATACTCTGAATAGACCCCTGAATCCCACGTACAACACTGCGAGTATACTCTGAATAGACCCCTGAATCCCGCGTACCACACTGTGAATATACTCTAAATTGACCTCTGAATCCCGCGTACCACACTGCGAATATACTCTGAATAGACCCCTGAATCCCGCGTACAACACTGCGAATATACTCTAAATAGACCCCTGAATCCCGCGTACAACACTGCGATTATACTCTAAATAGACCCCTGAATCCTGCGTACCACACTGCAAATATACGCTATATAGACCCCTAAAACCCGCGTACGTACTTCACTGCTGAGTCTCGAATATACTCTAAACAGACCCCTGAATCCCGCGTACCACACTGCAAATATACGCTATATAGACCCGTGAAACCCGCGTACGTACTTCACTGCTGAGTCTCGAATATACTCTAAACAGACCCCTGAATCCCGCGTACCACACTGCAAATATACGCTATATAGACCCGTGAAATCCGCGTACGTACTACACTGCTGAGTCTCGAATATACTCTAAACAGACCCCTGAATCTCGCGTACCACACTGCAAATATACGCTATATAGATCACTGAATCCCGCATACGTACTACACTGCTTAGTCTCGAATATGCTCTAAATAGACCCCCGAATCCCGGGCACCAAGCGTTGGCAGCCTGACACATGAGAACGCGGGTGTAGTGTTGCATTGCACGTATTGTGTACATAGGTAGAAGTGGGACATTCAAAGGCTAGGTCAAAAACTGGGTCGTTTACCCGAGTCAGGCCTTCGAGCAAACTGTGTGTACTCAGCTACGTGTGTATGTAGCCTGGTAGACTGACATCGAGTTTTTGAAATGAACATATATTACAGATAAAAAAACAGTTGTTAAATTACAGTTATGAAATATAATAAAAAGGAGCCCAGAAACTCTTTATTTTCAAATTTCAGCAATCAAGACGCCAAATGTTATAGACCTGCATGCATGCATGGGCTGTATTTGATATATATATATATTTGTTTCATGGTCAGTAGTGAGTCAGTGAGTGAGTATGGTTTTGCGCCGCGGGGGACACCAGAAATGGGGCTCACACATTGTACACATGTCGGGAATCGCACCCGGGACTTCGGCGTGACGAGCGAACGCTTTAACCACTAGGCTACCTGACCGCCCCGACAGACTAGTAACATTTGGCTAGAAAAGGGATCTCACACACATCCGTTTATCTTCCCTACGTTAGAGACGCCCACGAGCCTTTTTGTCAAAGCCTTGTTACTTACTTACTTACTTACTTACTTACTTATTGGAGATTTTACGTGCGCTTTCCGACTGCAAGCGTATGTCGCACACGGGCCCGCTAGGCCATTTAATGTGTTTCCGAAAGGGGGAAAAGGAAATGGAGGTGCAACCCAGGAGGGGGGTTTAAGGGTTGCTTATATAGTAATTTTGAGATTTTGGGATTTGGAATGAATGCCAAGAGTGGGTAGGGGGCGAACTAAGGGAGCTGTGTGTGGTGGGTGGTTTGTTAGTTTATGTGATTTTGGTTTTATTAGTTTATTTAGGGTTTGGATGCGACTAATTAGTTCTGTTTTAATTAAGTATATGCCTAAGGCTTTGAATTTTTCTAATTTATTTTGTGGATTTAGGATTGATTTTAGAGAAAGTGCAGTATTAAGATGTAGAGTGGTTTGTAGTGTGGTTCGGTGTGTTTGGTAGGGCTTCCACGAGTCCAAATTTTTGGACTCGAGTACCGGAGGGGTGAAACTCGACTCGTACTCGAGTACCCGAAAATAGGACGTCCTTTAAGAATATTGGTTCATTAGATCAAAATTGCCATCTAAAAATATTAAAACATGTTATAAGTATAATTGAACTGCACTTAAATGTAAATAGAGAGCGTCCACGGAACTTGTTTATCTGTCAAAGTGTATGGAATTGGTCAGTGTTAATGATTGCTTGTAACTGCACTAATCTTAATCACGACCTTCAAAAACATTACGCCACGTCTACAAATACTACAGTACATGAACACAAACCAAGTTTGTTTTTTTCTGACGATCAGCGTTTCTTTCGACACGTGCCAACAAGCGCGAACAATAATACGCAGGAAGAAAATCGATAATATGCATCACGATATACACGCATACACAGCTGCTGGGCTGCAAGACTAAGGCCGCTAAATATTGAAATGTAGTACTATAAGTTCATTCATTCATGATTTGGTCACGTTTTCAAACTGTACCAAACTGTCGACCTGTCGCTTGATTTGTAAGCACTGAAATAGCACATATATATCAGCTAATCAGTTGTTAATCTGTGTAAGGGAATACACTTGGCATTTGATGTCGGAGCAAAGAAGCAATAATCGCCTTGATACATTCAATTTCTTAAAGTCGGGAAGGAAAAACAATAATTACGTCTATTTTATGCGACATTCTCATGTTCTAATGTACAAACAATATGTTTTGAAGCTTTAATCAATATATTGATGACTAATTGAACATTGAAACAGAGTGATCTCCCCTTATCGAGTACTCGCGTCCTTGATAACGGACTCGAGTCCCAGTAAAACCGACCCGGCCCCGAGTACTCGAGTACTCGTTGAAGCCCTAGTGTTTGGTAGTGTGTGCAGTGAATGAGTACGTGTTCTGGTGTTTCGTGTTGTTTGCAGTGTGGGCAGGTTCCTCTTGCGTGTAGTTTAGCTATTTTAAGGTGGTTATTTAGTTTGGTGTGGCCTGTTTGTAGTTAAGTGATTATTCTATCGATTTTGGGGGATGGGTGTAGTATTTTTGGTTTAGTTAGGGTTTTTTAAAGAACTTTTCTGATTTGGCTCTTTGAGTTTAGGTATATATTTTGCCATTTTTGGTGATTTTTTGTTTAGTGACACTTTTAATTTCTGATTTTGAAATAAGTAGGTTTAAGCTTATTTCTGGGAGTTTAAGGGATAATTTGGCTGCTTTATCGGCGTTTTCATTGCCAAAGATTCCTACGTGGGCGGGGATCCAAATGAATTCTATTTGTTTGCCTGCCACAGTTCAGTTGTTTGAGCTTTTGAGTATTTTTGAGTTTTTATTTTTGAGGGCTTGCAGTCCACTGAGGGAGTCGGTTAGAATAAGGATTTT
This sequence comes from Haliotis rufescens, assembly GCF_023055435.1. NCBI lineage: Eukaryota > Metazoa > Mollusca > Gastropoda > Lepetellida > Haliotidae > Haliotis > Haliotis rufescens. The sequence goes on along the minus strand of NW_025964372.1, from coordinate 38,480,621 downwards.
TTGTATTTTTTTAGATTGCTGATTGTGTAGGGCTGGGGCCATGCCCATTAGTTCGGCCGTGAATATGGATTGGTTGTTTGGGATTCGGTAGGATTGAGTGATTTTAGTTGGTTGTGCGATGTTGACTCCGAAATCTGTGTGTTTGGAGATCGGATCTGAGGATCCGTCTGTGTATATGTGACACCAATTTGGCCAATGTTCGTGTACGAGGGGTGTTCATTAAAGATTTCCCCTAAACCACTTAGGGTTATCATATTTGGTTGAAATTTCACATGTGTAATGATACATGTATCTATGGGTTATGTCTGAATTTGCAGGTGTTATGATCGAGTAGGGTGTGACAATGGAGCCAGTAGAATACCGAGCAGTGATTAGGTTTTTATATTTGAAAGGTCGCACACCAAAAGAAACTTTCGATGAAATGAAAGCAACTTATGGGGAAAATGCCCCATCATATGACGTTGTTAAACACTGGCATCGCCAGTTCAAGTGTGGTCGGACATCTGTGGAAACAGCTGCCATTCCTGGTCGCCCCCATTCAGCCATTGATGAGGACACTATCCATCAAGTGGAGACCGCCATTTTGTCAGACCGACGTAAAACTGTTCGCCAGTTAGCACAAGATGTCAAGATCAGTGTAGGGTCTGTGGAAAAAAATCATCCATGACAATTTGAACATGCAAAAGGTGTCTGCACGACGGATTCCCAGGTTGCTCACACCTTTCCAAAAGCAGGAACGAGTCAATTGCCCACTGCAGGCAAGGTCATGCTCACGGTGTTTTGGGACCAGCACGGAGTAGTGATGATGGATTTCTTGGCAAAGGGTACCACAATTACAGGAGCTTATTATGCTTCCCTGCTGCGGAAATTGCGGGACGCTATCAAGCTTAAGAGGCGTGGCATGCTGACCAAGGGTGTCCGTCTCCTGCAAGACAATGCTCCAGTACACAACTCTCATGTTGCCCAGACAGAAGCGCGGTCCTGTGGCTATGAAATCCTTCCACATCCTCCTTACTTTCCTGACCTTGCACCATCTGACTTCCACCTCTTTCCAACCATGAAGTCATTTTTGAAGGGAAACGTTTCACAGATGATGAAACACTGATTTCTGAAGTCAAGTCCTGGTTTGAGACGATAATGAGGGCTTTTACAAGCAAGGTCTCCATAGTTGCATAAAACGATGGGAGAAGTGTGTAACTCTTGGTGGTCCCTATGTGGAGAAAGACTAATACCTATGCCAAGTTTCATTCCACTAGGTCCATCGGAAGTGGGTCAGGGGAAATCTTTAATGAACACCCCTCGTATGTATGCTAGTGGGAGGATTTAGCGATGTTAGGGTCAGTCTGTTATATAGTGTATTGGCTGGTGTTGTGTCTATCTAAGTTATTTTAAGTTTTGGGATGAAGATATTTGATTGTTTACTGTTTTGTTTGAGATTATTTATTTTGTGTTCATTTAGGTTATTGATTATTCTTTGGGATATTGGAGTAAGTAGTGGATGTTTCCGGGGTAGGGCTTGGTTTTTGGCGCTAATATTGTTGTTTTGGATTAGAGGGTTTGATTGGGGCGCGGCCCAGAAGTTTAGGGTTAGTTGTTCCCTACGTAGACTTAGTGGCATTTCTCCTGTTAAGGCCTGGAGTGATGTGCTGGAGGTGCCATGTTGAGTTCGTGTAATTAGTTTTAGAGCCTGACACTGGATTGAGTCTAGTTTCACGAGTGAGTGAATGGGTGAGTGAGTGAGTGAGAACGCTTTAACCACTTGGCTACCCGACCGCCCTGTTTCCACTAGGCTTTGATATAGGCTAGAGGACACGTTTGCCTCGGGAAGATGACATCTGTCAGTGTTGTGTCAATAATTGATTACTACAGTCGTGCCTCGTTTATACGGACACTTGCGTCATTTCACAATTCGTCCGTATAAACGAATTTCCGTATAACTGAAACCAGCTTCTTACTGGAAGAGTTTCTTCCCTTCAATTATGCAACTCATGACAGATGACAGAGCAAACAGATACATCCACTCAATCTTTATTCAAGACATACACGTTTCAAAATATCTGTCATGGAAGTTTGAACTTTACCACATTTTGAGGTTTGAATTTTAAACAATAATTCCAAATTGTCCAGATCGCCTGTGTAATCAAGGTCTTTATACACTGAAACATCGAGGTCGTCGAGCTTTTCCGATCACAAATGGCTTAACCTTCACAGAACCGTCTGCATTCGCCCTCAGAGCCACACTAACACGCTCCTTGGATCGTATCGTATATATATAATTTCCTTGACTTTTTGTGATTATTGTCTTGTTAGAATTTGCTGTATATATGCTTATAACGAACTACGGTTATAACGAACTAAAATTAGTAGTATCTTTGAGTTCGTTATAACCGTACTTTACTGTACATATATGTGGCTGGTAAGTAAACCATATTGTTGCCGCTGTTATACACGCCTGAGGTGGGCCACTGCTAGGTCACGTGACGACAGTCCATCGCGGTCACACCACAGCACACAACAAGATATATATATATATACACACACATGTGGCAGGTTTAAAGTGCACGGGTCAAAGTCCAGAATCTGTTAAGCGATACGGTGCTCGTCCGCTGGCACTTTGGCTGACCCTTGTGTCGGACCGGATGGTTTATAGACAAACAGATTTTAGGAAATAATAGAGAAGCATTACAACGTACGTAGTATACTCAGACCTGCCAATCTTCAGACTAAGCATGCATCAGCGATAATATTTCTCTGCCAGACGTGGTGGGTGAGTGAGTGAGTCAGCGAATTAGTGGGGGATTGGTGAATGAGTGAGGTGAGATAGGGTTAAACGTCGCGTCCAAGACTATTGCACTTATATAACGACGTGCATGCACGTGTGTGTGTGACTGCTTGTACTAGTCCGGGCTAAAGCCGATTTTATAGTGCTTGCCCACTGAGATACCATGCCGCGGTTTAACATGAATACCCCTCTCAGACACAGTATACTGACTCCGAGCTGACCAGTCCTTGTTTTAGCCCCTTAATGCCGAGCGCCAGACAGTGTAACAAGTACCATCTTTTAAGGTCTTTTGGTCGGATCCGGACCTTTCCGCTCTGCCACCACAACACATGTGAGTGAGTGAGTGCATGAGTGCGTGAGTGAGTGAGTGAGTGCGTGCGTGCGTGCGTGCGTGCGTGCGTGCGTGCGTGCGTGAGTGAGTGAGCTTTGGGTATTATTCCAGCAATATATCAATGTCACAGAGGCCATATGGTACCAAACTCTATAGAGAAAATAAACTGTGCTTCATATTATTTACAATATAAATACATTTATGATGACATTAAACGACGCATCTTTCAATACAAATTCCTGAAGACATCTCACAAATTGCATGTACATGTTCATGTACAACGCAATATTTGAACGTTGTCATGTTCGTTGGGAGCATGACACTCATACACGTGGTTTTGAGATGTGTGAACAGCACACGTTTGTTTAGGTGGTCAGAAAACAGCACCTTTGCTTAACCCTAAACGCTTAAGTAATGCCACGGCTAACTGAAAATCATTGTCATGCCCCGTGGGTATGCTGCAAACAGGAAATGCGCAATGCGAAGTTGCCAGACATTTTAATGTTCACCCAAAGCCAATATTGGGCATAACTCTGGACCTCCGACAGGATGCTGTGCTCCCTCAACTAGTTGGGTATGGTTCTACCGTTCCTACTCAGGAATTTTCCCAGCTGTTAATGTGGCAGTATGGATTCCGTAGATGCACTAACCGAATACAGTTGTCTCCTTGACTTGACGTGGACAACCGGCCTGTGGCAAGTCATGAGTGTTGCCCTGCTGTAGATTACGTCTCCATGCAGAGAGATAATTTTCCACGTGACCATCAGGCCTAGCTTTGGGCCCACGGCATTTTTCTTAGTGTTGACAGCAACCCATGGTAGCCTTAAAAGGTGACTATGCTTGTCGTAAGTGGCGACTAACGGGATCGGGTGGTCAGACTCCCTGACTTGGTTGATGCATGTCATTGTATCCCAATTGCGAGGATCGATACTCCTGATATCAGTCACTGGATTGTCTGGTCCAGACTCAATTATTTACAGACCCATGTCACATAGCTGGAATATTGCAGTGCAGTGTTAAAAACAAACAAAACAAACAAATATTATGATATTTCCATAATCTTGGTTGATGCATGTCATCATGTCCCAATTTCATAGATCGATGCTCATGAGATCAATCACTGGATTGTCTGGTTAATACTCGATTATGATACTCGAGTGCAGCGTTAAACAACAAACAAAGAAACAAACAAACATGGACACATAAACAAAGAGGTAGCAATGTTTCATAACCTCTATTTGGCAGCTTTTCTCAGTGAAACTGAAGGCTGCCATATTTTCAAGATTTCAAGGTTCATATTGTGATCAACATAATCAAAATAAACTGAGACATTTGTCATTTTATATATTTATTCAGTCATTTTAAGAGATTCTATTTACACATATTTGTGAGTTACCATGGTAACATATTTTAAGTGCTTAATGTCACCAAACTGCAGAGTGCAAAGTAGGTTTTTGCCCAATTAGGAAACATTGCATCTATACCAGTGGCCGTCTCACACAGTATAACTTGACCATACAACACTCATCTCTCTGTGCATTGTCAAGGTATGTGTGCATGCATATCAAGCATGGTGTGTGATGTGGGGTGCATGATACGGAGACACACCTGGTACATATACATAAAACATCCACATCATACCGTGTGATACATCGATAACTGGATACATGTGTAATACCATAGCATGATACATCCATATCCTACATGACGTGATACAGGGTACATGATATATCAATATCCTACATGACATGATACAGGGTACATGATACATCCATATCCTACATGACTTGATACAGGGTACATGATACATCCATATCCTACATGACATGATACAGGGTACATGATATATCCATATCCTACATGACATGATACAGGGTACATGATACATCCATATCCTACATGACATGATACAGGGTACATGATACATCCATATCCTACATGACATGATACATCCATATCCTCCATGACATGATACAGGGTACATGATATATCCATATCCTACATGACATGATACAGGGTACATGATACATCCATATCCTACATGACATGATACAGGGTACATGATACATCCATATCCTACATGACATGATACATCCATATCCTCCATGACGTGATACAGGGTACATGATACATCCATATCCTACATGATGTGATACAGGGTACATGATATATCCATATCCTACATGACATGATACAGGGTACATGATATATCCATATCCTACATGACATGATACAGGGTACATGATATATCCATATCCTACATGACATGATACAGGGTACATGATATATCCATATCCTACATGACATGATACAGGGTACATGATATATCCATATCCTACATGACATGATACAGGGTACATGATACATCCATATCCTACATGACGTGATACAGGGTACATGATACATCCATATCCTACATGACGTGATACAGGGTACATGATACATCCATATCCTACATGATGTGATACAGGGTACATGATACATCCATATCCTACATGATGTGATACAGGGTACATGATACATCCATATCCTCCATGACGTGATACAGGGTACATGATACATCCATATCCTACATGATGTGATACAGGGTACATGATATATCCATATCCTACATGACATGATACAGGGTACATGATACATCCATATCCTACATGACATGATACATCCATATCCTCCATGACGTGATACAGGGTACATGATACATCCATATCCTACATGACATGATACAGGGTACATGATACATCCATATCCTACATGACATGATACATCCATATCCTACATGACGTGATACAGGGTACATGATACATCCATATCCTACATGATGTGATACAGGGTACATGATACATCCATATCCTACATGACATGATACATCCATATCCTACATGACATGATACAGGGTACATGATATATCCATATCCTACATGACATGATACAGGGTACATGATACATCTATATCCTACATGACATGACACAGGGTACATGATATATCCATATCCTACATGTGATACAGGGTACATGATACATCCATATCCTACATGTGATAAAGGGTACATGATACATCCGTATCCTACATGTGATACAGGGTACATGATATATCCATATCCTACATGGCATGATACAGGGCACATGATACATGTGGTACAATGTGATAAAGTGTGAGCCTGGCTCACATATACACACACGTGTGGGGGCAGTCAGACAATGTATTTACATCATTCAGCATGTACAGAATAATACAAAGAAATAAATAGGCGGATCATGCAGTTTGTACAAGTTACTTATACACAGCGGAAGACTTGCAGACATCAACACTCAAACTCTCTTCCCAGGCATTCAAATCCACGCCTTCTATATGCTGCGGTCTATCCCATCCCCCCCGCCATCCATCCATTCCTCCCTCTCTCCATCCATTCTTCCCTCCCTCCCGACCATCATCCATCCATTTCTCTCTCCATCCATTCGTCCCACCACCCATCCATTCCTCAGTTCCTCCCTCCATCCATTTACACAAGATCAGCTTCAGTATCCAGTCAGTATATTTGTGTAATCAGATCAATTTCCAAATGCAGTGGAAATGGCAATAATCTAGGCAGACTAAATTAGAGAAATACATGCTTAAAACAGTGTGATTTGAACATAAATTTGAAAAAGAAAACATACATGGACTGATGGATGAAATAACAATGAAATGATTCCTACGCACATCTAAATTCCGTAATAGCGAGCAGGTTTAAATGCAATGAGTTGACAGAAAAAGAAAACACCCAAAAAGAGCAGCTAATGATATCATGACACTGAAATAAATCTCAGCATGCTCAAGCAGATCCTAGTTGTTGTCTTAAATTCTTCATTGACCTTGGAATAAATGCAAGATCATCAGTTCAAAGCTTGCACACCAGATCTTGCTGGACATCACCATGACATTCTTCAGACAATTCAACGGCTGGCAAGTTGGCCTGTGGCCAGTTAAAATTACAAAAGGCTTGCTGAAGCATAAAATAGATGGCCCTTCTGGCAAGTCAAAATTCCACCCCTTCTCTGTGTATGTTTAATTCGTTTAATTGGACAATATGGAAAAATAAATTGGAAAATATTTAGAGGGCATGAGGTTGTGGGCTGGTTAACTCAGTGATCATCTCGGTAATATGACACAACCGGTAGCCATTTCGTAATGTTCTGTACAACAACAACATCTTTAATTGCTCATAAAATTGCCCCGAACTGAGGCAAATGGAAGCCAAGATTTAAGGGTCAGTTAGTCTGGAGAAGGGCCAGTTAGCCTGGAGAAGGGCCAGCTAGTTTGGAGAAGGGCCAGCTAGTTTGGAGAAGGGCCAGTTAGTTTGGAGAAGGGCCAGTTAGTCTGGGGAAGGGCCAGATAGTTTGGAGAAGGGCCAGTTAGTCTGGAGAAGGGCCAGCTAGTTTGGAGAAGGGCCAGATAGCCTGGAGAAGGGCCAGGTAGTCTGAAGAAGGTCAGCTAGTTTGGAGAAGGGCCAGATAGTCTGGAGAAGGGCCAGCTAGTCTGGAGAAGGGCCAGCTAGTTTGGAGAAGGGCCAGTTAGTTTGGAGAAGGGCCAGTTAGTCTGGAGAAGGGCCAGTTAGTCTGGAGAAAGGTCAGTTAGTTAGGAGAAGGGAATGAAACTTTTGAAAGGAGCAAGCCCAGCTGGCTACATACAAACTTGTTTGGAAAAGGGCCAGTTAGTCTGGAGAAGGGCCAGTTAGTTTGGAGAAGGGCCAGTTAGTCTGGAGAAGGGCCAATTAGTTTGGAGAAGGGCAAGTTAGTCTGGAGAAGGGCCAGTTAGTCTGGAGAAGGGCCAGTTAGTCTGGAGAAGGGCCAGTTAGTTTGGAGAAGGGCCAGATAGTCTAGAGATGGGCCAGTTAGTTTGGAGAAGGGTCAGTTAGTCTGGAGAAAGGTCAGTTAGTTTGGAGAAGGGCATGAAACTTTTGAAAGGAGCAAGCCCAGCTGGCTACATACAAACTTGTTGTTAAAACCTACCCCTGTACAAGACATGAAGGTAACGTTCAGCAAGATCTGGTATGCAAGCTTTGATGATCTCATATCTATTTAAAGTAAGTGATGGCCATGAAACCATAAAAAATATTCCCTACTTATGGAAACAGCAGTAACAACAGAATGGATGACACAATGCTGCATGTATCGGTGAAGAGGCTTCATATCATTATTATATTCCATACATGCAAACAAATGCTGACCATGAAGCTTTGGCAGGACGCAAACAATGTAATATCAATACAACCATGGTAACACTTTTCATGCATCACATGTTCCTGGCAAAGGTTACCAAACATCGGCACTGCCCTAGACTTACACCATATAGTTGGAACTCCACACAATTGCCATGGATAAAGATAGAACATCGAACCGTCATTGTTGGGGCATTTCGGTTGAAGGTCAGACACTCTCAAAGTCATAATTACATTGGTCATTTTTTGGTTTTCTAAAATCAGCATCTTGGTCGTGACGAGGAGAGGTCAATGATGGTGTCTCAGTTGATGTCTACATACGTAGCTGGGGTCGCAGAGAGGATGATGTGTTGTTATAGCATCATTCTGCTATCTGAAGCGATGGTTGTATCAAGTTTTGAAACACTGTAATCTCTGCTTGTAGTGATGGTTGTGGTCAGTGGTAGATTTCGGAGTCAGGTTGTGTCTGTGGTTCAGGTTGTTGAGTCACTAGTCTCTTGTACTACACAGTGCAACATCAGAAAGCTGTGGTTCTTCCACATAACGAGACAGTTTCCGTGCCAGCCATCGCTGTTTCGTATCCACCATTAATGGCACATGAGAATTCTGAACCCAGAACTGTTTTCAGTGGTAGAAACATCACGCAATACTGCAACTACATCACACCCACAGAAGTGTTGCCAAGGCTACCAGAGATGAGAATCGTTCTGTGGCATCTTGACGACGCCAACTCCCCCTCCAAGGCGCCTATAGTTCATTCCCCCAACAATCCTCCAACAGTTCTGTTCAGGGTCATATATCTCCACAGTTTTCAGGTACGTTGTCCCATCAAACCCTCCGATCGCCATCAGCTGTCCGTTCACGACTGCTAGCCCCACCTGGTGGCAACAAATGATAAACTGTCAAGCGGCCAAATGATCATATCACTGTTGACATGAGTGAGCGAACTGGGCTCAACGCTGCTTTCAACAGTATTCCAATTTTATCACGATGTGTCAGCTTACTATGGAAGGAAAGGCCGAAGTGATGCAGGTCTTAGACGTTTACCACTTCGGTGAAACTCATGAGCACAGGTATGGTGCAGAGAAACCTAGAAACGTAATAAGGGTGAACCTGGACATAAACCAGTGATCATAAGTTTCTGGCATGCCAAAGGGACACAACTCTTCACAACAAATTGCAGTGTCTTAGACGACTGGGTCACCGATGCCCCAACTGTTGACATGAACGATTCACACTTCTTTGACATGAATGTGAGTGAGTGAGTTGGGTTTAACGCCGCCTTTAACAGTATTACAGTCATATCGCGGCGTGTCAGCTTAATGTGGGAGGAAAGCCCGAAGTGATGCAGGTTTCAGACGTTTACCCCTTTCGGTTAAACCCACAAGCATGGGTATGGTGCTGACAAACCTAGAAACATAATCGGGGTGAACCGGGATTCAAACCCACAATCATAGCTTTCTGGCATGCCTAAGGGACGCAACTCTGCACAGCGAATTGTGGCGCCTTAGACGAATGGGCCACCCGTGCCCCCTCCTTGACATGAACTTTCAATGATGATAATGTTAGGTGAAAAGACATTGGTGAACCCCCTTTACTTCACCCTCGATATCTCCATTGCTTGCAATTCAGTAAACCTAACCTCACCCCTGGATCCATTCCCCGTGGATCTCAAATTACCTGCCCTTGAATTTCATTAGCCAATTGAATTTGCTACGCTACTCAGTCTAATGGACCAATCAGAATGCCTGTTACAAACCAGCCTCAATGTTGTGTTGGCTATATCAACAACATGGCAGCCAGTGGCTTTTATTATGAGTTTGTGGGAAGTTCAACACTGAAAATGTGACCGACACACAAAAGAAAGTCCTAAAAAATCATTGAAAGGATGTCTGCATGTCCATTAAAACTGGCAGTGGCTTTGGTTTCTTGGTAATACAAGTGACATCCCTTTCCCTTTTTCCTTATGTCGATGTTTGAAAGGTCGGTAAAATGTTAATGTTTGTTTGTCTGTTTGTTTGTTGTTTAACCCCGCACGCGGCAATATTCCAGCCATATGACGGCGGTCTGTAAATAATTGAGTTTGGACCAAACAATCCAGTGATTGACATCATAAGCATCGATCCATGCAATTGGGATACGATGACATGCATCAACCAAGTCAGCAAGCCTGACCACCTGATCCCGTTAGTCGCCTCTTACGACAAGCATAGTCGCCTTTCACAGCAAGAATTAGTTGCTGAAGACCTATTCTACCCCGAATCTTTATGGGTAAAATGTTAATGAAAAAGGACAGGTAATTTGGGATCGGGAATGGATCCAGGCGTTAGTGTACGTTTACCGAAATGGAAGCAATGGAGATACAGAGGTTGCCTCTACTTTTAACATATGAGATAAAGTTGAAATTCCATGTCATTCTGCTGCCAACATACCCCACTTCTCCTGGACGTCATGGCAACCACTGGCTGCCACGTGTTAGTCTGTGGGTTGTACTTCTCTGCACTACTCAGCTCAGTGGTGTCGTCACGGCCGCCGACGGCGTAGATCATGTTGTTGTACACAGCCACGCCCAGGTGTTTCCGTCTTGTCCCCATCGGGGCGACAGGCGTCCAGCGATTTGTTCGAGGATCATAACGCTCCACTTAAAGAAACATACAGATTGCATATCATTCCTTTGTTTTGTTCATTTGTGGTGAAACGTCTCACTCAGCAATCTTCCAGCTATACGATGGTGGCCTGTAGAGAATCAAGTCTGAACCAGACAATCCTGTGATTGACATTATAAGCAATGCCTCACACCATGAGGTCACGCTGCCATGCTGCCTTTTTTTTGGTTTGGTTTGTTGTTTAACGCCGCACTCAGCAATATTCAAGCTATATGACGGCGGTCTGTAAATAATCGAGTCTGGACCAGACAATCCAGTGATTGATATCATGAGCATCGATCCACGCAATTGGGATCGATGACATGCATCAACCACGTCAGCCAGCCTGACCACCCGATCCCGTAAGTCGCCTTTTACAACAAGCATAGTCACCTGTTATGGCAAGCATGGGTTGCTGAAGACCCCGGAATCTTCACGAGTCCTGACATGCTGTCAACCAAGTCCCTGACTACCAATCCAGTCACTTTGTTCAAGTACAGGTTGCTGCGGATCTATTCTTACCCCGAATCCATATGGGGACATATCATTGTACCCACAGAGAGCAAACACAAGACAAGGTGAGGTGAACTGGGGTTTAACGTCGTGACCAAGATTATTGTACTTATATAACCATATGCATGCACGTGTGTGTGTGGCTGCTTGTACTAGTCCGGACTGATGCTGATTTTATACTGCTATCCCACTGAGATACCATGCCACAGTTTAACATGAATACCCCACTCAGACACAGTATACTGACTCTGAGCCGACCAGTCCTTGTTTTAGCCCTTTAATGCCGAGCGCCAGACAGGGTAACAAGTGCCATCTTTTAACGTCTTTTGGTATGACAGGCTGGGGATCTAACCCCGGACCTTCCGCTCTCCCTGCGGATGCTCTACCACTAGACCACGGAGGCGGTAAACACAAGACAAGTACGTGTTAGCTATCCATAAATTCTTTGTTTTGACAAATAAGAGTACAAAATCATTCCTCGCCCTACAGCATGTGCAGTGTTAGAAAAACATTCTACCAAGATGAATTCAAAAGTATTTGGTCTGGTTTCAAGTTCTGGCATAATATTTATCAAGTATTGTGGATAGCACATTTACAAACCTACAAAATTTGTGAAACTTTTTCCATGAGTTCAAATGATTGTCCACACTAACTGACCTGTGTTGAGTGGACAAGTGCCATCACTGCCGCCAACAGCATACAGGAAGCTGCACAAGACGGCCACGCCCACCCCCAGCCTCCTGGTGCTCATGGATGCCACCTTGGCCCACTTGTTGGTCTGAGGATCATATCTGTACAAAGGGAACAGTGAGTGAGTGAGTGAGTGAGTGAGTGAGTGTGTGAGTGAGTTGGGTTAACACTGCATTGATCAGTATGTCAGATATCACCTGCGCAGGGTAGGTAAGCCTGACATGATTTGTTTGTTTGTTATTTAATGCCGCACTCAGCAATATTCCAGCTGTATGTCAGCGGTCTGTAAATAATTGAGTTGAGACTAGACAATCCAGTGATTGACATCATTATCATTTATCTACGCAATTAGGATATGATGACATGCATCAACCAAGTCAGTGAGTCTGACCACCTAATCCAATTAGTCGCCTTTTACGACAAGCATATGTAAATAATTGAGTCTGGACTAGACAATCCAGTGATTGACATCATTATCATTGATCTACGCAATTGGGATATGATGACATGCATCAACCAAGTCAGTGAGCCTGACCACCCAATCCCATTAGTCGCCTTTTACGACAAGCATAGTCGCATCTTACGGCAAACATAGGTTCCTGAAGACCTATTCCGTCTCTTCACTAGTCAAAGATTGACATGATGCAGATCTGTGATGTTTACCACTTTGGGGAAAGCCACAAGCAAGGGTATGGTGATTTTTTATAATTTTCAAGTCTAGCAGATTTCAACAAAAGTCCATATATTTAATATTAGGTAATTTTCTTGAGATAGGGATTGGTTAGGCAAATTCGAAGTTTTTTTAGGCACATTTTCCATGTACAAGGAAGAATCTAAATTCAAGGACTTTTTTCAAGACTGCCTTTTGAAACCTCTGAAAACCTTGTACACAACCCTGGCCTCAGCATGACATGTGAGTACTTCAGCCACAGCGCTACCAAGGGTTTACCACACACAAAATACTGCGAAAAAGAGTTTATTCAATTGTACATAGCATGTTACATATAATAGACATTTCTATTCTGGTAGGAAATACATATTCATATAACCCCTTGACTGACGCTGAGTTACCTTTCCACGTAGTTGAGGCAGGAAACACCGTCCTGACCACCTACGGCGTACAAATAGTCCCCGAGGACCGCCACGCCCACACTGGTCCGACACGAGCTTGTGGGAGCCACATCGCTGCTCCACTGGTTGGTGTGAGGGTCATATCTGAGGGAAAAACAATAGGTACTTATTACCAACCCAGATCAGTATCAGACAATGTACCGGGACTTCCTGTATTTAGGCCCATGCTGAATTACGCTCATGGGCCTAAAAACAGAAAATATTTCCATAGTTAGGCCCATGGGTTTAAATTCGGACATAAATTTTGGAGTGATCATCCTTAAATTAATACCTTACTCCCTTCGTAAGTTAATACTGAGCAATGCACAACACATGGCAAACCTAACTGTACATTAAAAAATTTGTGCAAGTTCAAGTTTTGCATTCTATGAATTTACTTCCTGTTTAAATGTAAAATCCATGTACTATTTTTTCTCAATTAAAACAACTAACAGTTTCTGATTTTTTCAATAAAAGACGAAACATAAGCATGATAAGCTTCCGAAATTAAGCCAAAATATTTTTAATGAGAAAGTGCTATTTTCGGCCTGACGACTTATTTAGGAGTCTTGATATATTTGACATCAAAAGACACTCGGATTCTCGGGTGTAAAAAGTACAGCTACCCAGCTTCAGAGGCAGGATGACTGATGTCATTTGATTGTGACGTCATGGTAACCAATGACATCACAATGGTCTGTAGACATGGTAATATTATGCTGCCATTTCATTGAAGTTATATCTCCTTGGTTATCTCTCCCAAGCAATATCTTGCAAAGAAGTCAGTTTGGGATGATAAATGGAGAATCTCACCTGAGTGTCTTTTGATATCAAATATATCAACATGAGTTGATAAAAGTGGAAAAACCCTGAGGCTTGTCGTGCAGTTATCCCAGGCGATATCTCCTGTGGGAGATAGTTTTGGGTGATAAATTCAAATATTTCATACCATATTTCTTGGTATTCTTGGGCACTGGATTAAAATATTAGACGTAAACAACTTATAAGTTATATGCAGTAAGTTTGTCAGGGTGTGCATGGCTATGTTATAAAGACTGAAACAGCACCTCTCTATGCTGTTGAGGTAGGATTGTCCATCATGGCCGCCCACAGCATACAGTAGATCGTTGAGCACAGCCACGCCCACCCCACATCTCCGCTTGCTCATTGGTGCTACCAGGCGCCACTCATTGGTCTGTGGGTCGTACTTCTCCACACTGGATATGGCATCACCGCTGCACCAACCCCCCACTGCAGGAAAGAGGAGATAAACGTCAAGGACATGCAAAAGGCACTACATAATGAATTGTAAAACAAACATAAAGCCTTAAGAAAAATAGGCATGTAGAGCCATTAAAAAAAAGGGTAAATGTGAAATTAATACACACAACTCTGGAAAACATAATTTAGGGGAACCAATTCCCGAACTCAGCCTTGATAAGTATCTCTTAGATAAGCTAACTTCATTAGTTTCTGAGATAAATTGTCTCCATTGCACCCACTATGCACGAAGCAAAATAACATTGATCAATGGCCAAAACTGTAGTATGCTAAAAATCTAAAAACATTTACCAACGGAGGAAACTCGAAAAAAAACAAAAAACATTTATGGCACCAATTCGAACTCAGTCTTGACAAGTATCTCATAGGTAAGATTGCATAGTTTCATTCATGTAACTTCAGACATTTCTGAGAAAACATGTCCCCATTGCAGACACCATGCACGAAGAAAATAAATAGCATGGATCAAGGGCCGTAACTCCGTCTTGACAAGTATCTCTTAGACAAGCATGCAAACTTTCAATCATGTAACTTCAGTAGTTTCTGAGAAAACATGTCCCCATTTCACTCAGTATGCACAAAGTTGAAAGACATGGAGCAAGGGCCATAACTCTGTAAAAAACGTTTTTTGACAGCTGTAAAAGTTTGTAAATAGGTTCGACATTGTAACCATGGTAACAAAGATGGCAAACCAAACTGAAGGAAATTAGGAGCATCAGGTATAATTGAATCTAAAAGTTAGTAAATCGAGTATACTATGGATTTTATGCAAATACTTAATCCTTGTATTGTATATTATCACCTGGACTTTACAAAAGCTGCAAACCGTTCCGTCACAAGCTAAAACATGTGATTATTAATTGGTTGTACATGTGACAGGGCCAGTAATGAGGTCAATAACCATGATGATTACTATATTAAATTACCGGCGATTCCACTTTACGTATTGGCTGAATTGAGTTATTGCAGTGAATATTGCATTGATTCTGCCACAATCATAATGGTTGGCATTAGGGCTGGGAAGAGTCCAAATTTACTACCTGGATAGCCTACATCCTGTTACCTGGCCCTACCCGGGACCCCGCTATACATCTTGTGAGTTGGGTATTCCTGTCAAAAACTATTTAGATAAATGTTTAAAACAATCTGATAATGCATACACTGAAGTTCATTGACGCTTTATCCTTACTTGAATATACAAAAGTCAGAACAAATGCTTGCAATAAGAAATGGGAAAATTTGCTATACTTGTAGTGTAACCATGGAGTTTTATTGTTAATGTTATTAAACAGTACTATCCACGGGTCTATCCAGGACCAACCCGACCTGAGTACCCGAATTACCCATCCCAGCCCTATTTGACATCTCTGTTGTAGTTGGTTGGTTGGTTGTTGTTTAACGCCGCACTCAGCAATATTCCAGCTATATGACGGCGGTCTGTAAATGATCGAGTCTGGACCAGACAATCCAGTGATTGACAAGATGTGCATCGATCCATGCAAATTGGGATTGATGACATGTATCAACCAAGTCAGCGAGCCTGACCACCCGATCCCGTTAGTCGGCTTTTACGACAAGCATAGTCGCCTTTTATGGCAATCATGGGTTGCTGAAGACCTATTCTACCCCGGATCTTCACAGGTCATCTCTGTTGTAAGCCAATCATCCTTGATTCAGCATCAGACAACTAACCTGCAAACAACACCTCCCCACACTTGATTGGTTTGCGCGGTCTAGTTCTTGGGCCCTGCATCAGGGGGCGCTCCTGAGGCAGGAGCAGGTAGTTTTTGGCTTCGTCTACAAGGTCTCGACATGCTTCGTCACTTTTGATTAGAAGATCTGCTCCCACTGTGCCCACTAGGAACTTGGGACTCATTAGTGGAAGGCGGACATGTTGGATCACCTGGAACCAATAACATCCATCTTGTATCATGACACAAAACATTCATGTCAGCATTCGAAGAAAAGCAGAGGGGTTCTTGTCATAACACAATTGTAAAAAACGATTTTTGGTTTCCCTGCTAAATTCAATACTCATGAAATCCAGGAGCCCCCTTAATTTTGAACACTGCATTTTATGGTGTCTTGTGCTAATTCATGCAAGGCTGTCTTACTTGTAACCATAGTAACCAGACTGCATTATCATGAAATTCACATTAGGCTCTCTCAGCCACATCAAAATTAATCTGTTAACAATGGTTAACATCTGGCTGCATAGAACTGATTAATTAAAATATCATGCTCTACAAATGGTGCATACTTGTTGTTTAACGCCGAACTTAGCAATATTCTAGCTATATGGTGGAGGCCTGGAAATAATTAAGTCTGGACCAGACAATCCATTGATTGATATCATGAGCATCGATCTATGCAATTCGGATAAGATGACATGCATCAACCTAATAAGCGAGCCTGACCACCCGATCCTGTTAGTTGCCGCTTACGAAAAGCATGGATTACTAAAGACCAATTCTAACCCGAATCTTCACATGTTCGCTATCAACAAGTCACTGAGCATGGCAACCCATTCCATTAGGTCAACTGTTACAACCAGCAAAGGTTGCTGGGGCAGTGTCCAAAGCAACTGCCTGTCTGTGGCTGGTGACTTTTCTGTCAGGGGCTGCATGAATTTGCCTCCACTTGCCAGACTGTCTGGCAGATAATTCTAAAGCTACTGGTAAATCTAGTCTTAATTTAAGTGTACTGGGATTGATATTAAGACATATATTCAGAAATAGTTCTTCCAGGCTCAAAAACACAGTATGTGAGGATACATTTGAATTCAATATTGTCTCAATGTGGACAGGTAACATTGAAGATGGGCAACATTTATGGGTCACCTGCCTGTCTTGTTGGGTTATAAAATTATTTCTGACACTGTCTGGGACAATCAACTCTAACCCAGAATTCCTGGATGCTGTGAAGCGTGACTTACAGTGGGGAGGTGTGTGCGGCGCTCCTGGATGTTGTACTTCACCCAGCCCATGCAGGCGTTGTAAACCTGCTCCTCATTCCGCACATTCAGCTCGTCACTGGAGATGATGTCCACCAACTGGTTCACCGGCAATAACATGAACTCCTCACTCTCCATCACCTACACCAACATCAACATCATTACTACAACATCGGTACCACAAATAGGCTCGAATACCAGACACTTGTTCGATCATGACAACATCGCCAACAACACTCGCATCAACATCAACAACATTGGCATCAACAGTTGTAAGACTGTCCCTGCTTTTTTCCGAGGTCGCAGAATATTTTGCAGGAATGTACCTATCTTGCAGAAAGTCAAATAGTGTGCAGAACACTTGCAGAATTATTGCTTAATAAGTGCATGTCTGCATGTCGACACTGAGTGATCTCCAGTTTCACATCAACAAGCTATTCTAGCTGTGGATACATTTTATGTCGTTTTTCATAAAAATGATGGCCACAAGTCAAACCGGTGCAAAAACTCAAAATTCACAAAATCTAGGCTCTAAAGCTTGCAGATTTATGTGCAGAATTATCAAAATTTGGTTGCAGTGTAACATGACAATGTAATGCCCCCTCTCACTATTGTGGTGAAATGTCTAACATAAATGCTGGAACAAAAGGCATCTAAAACAAGACACTTGATTATATTGATGTCTTGAATTGACTCCGTTTAACAATACACAATATCAAATAAATACTAACCCACCACTCAAAATTATAAATAAATGTCACGTTCTGGTCCCACAATTTGACTGTGTGTGTGTTTGTTGTTTTACTCCATACTCAACAATATTCCACCTTAATGAGGGCTGTATTTTAAATAATAAAGTCTGGACCATAAACTCCAGGGATTGACATCATGAGCATGGACCTTTCAAATTAGAAATGATGACTTGCAAAAACGACAGAAATTGGCACTAGTCCTATAGTCCTTACCAAACTGTCCAATAGTTAAGGTATCATAAGGAAATTTGCCATTTTTAAGGGTTTTACAATGTGTTATCTTATAAGGACTAGTGGACTAAAAATGCTAGTTTCTAACGCTGTGCAATCAACCAAGTCACCAAGACTGACCACCCAATCCATCTAGTTGCCTTTGACGACATGCTAAGTTGCAGGTGACCTATGTTCATGATGTTCTCACCCGGAATCCACACGGGGGTCCCAGCATTGGAGACTTAGTCACATATGAGTAATTGATGCACAAAATATTAATAAATGAATTGGAATCAACTACTTGATAGTTACAACCACATCCAAACATCTCACCTCTTGAAAGTTGTGTTGTGTAAACTTGTCTGCTATTCGGAGTAGATCCCGACAGGCGTGGGTGTCGGCAAAAGCTCGTATTCCCAGACAATTTGATGGGTCCAGCTGTCGTTTGAGGAACTCACAGCAAACATCTTGTATCTCAGCCAGTTGTAACAGACAGGCGGCAGGCAGGAGAGTCTGAACATTGCTTTCTTCCACTGTGATGTTGGACGTGTAACAAAAGTCTATCAACAGCTCCATCGCTGTTTCATCAATATCTCGTATCGTCACTTCTGTCTGTCGACTCTCGGCCAACTCACCCGTGAACATGGCGTGGAAGTATGGGCTGCATGCTGACAAAATGACTCGGTGTGCGAAAATTTTCTTCTGTCCTACAATAAGTACAACGTCACAAAGTTCTCTGTGTTTGCGTAGGACGTTGATCGCCTCCAGCGTGTGTCGGGGATGTTTGTCGGATGTGTAGGCGAGTCGGGCGGGGGAAGGTGGTCGGTCCATGGCCGTCTCGAACCGAGCCACCTGCAGTTGGTGGGTCTGCTTCAATAGGTCGGTGGACATCGTTGCGGTCAGTTTATACTGGAGAATCAGAGTTGGACATACAATTAACACAAAAAAAAAATTGTTTGGTGCTGTTTAATGCTGCATTCAGCAATATTTCACCTATATGATGGTAGCTTGTAAATAAGTGTAGTCAGACAATCCAGTGATTGATATTCTGAGCATCAATCAATGTCGTTGGGGTTCAAGTGAGTAGTCAAGCTTGATCATGTGATCTATTTGGACACCTCTTATGACCTGCATAGGTTGCCTGGACCAATCATAACCTGGAATCCCCAGGGGGTACACAAATAACAGTTCAGCTTTAATAAGAGTGAGTGAGTGTTAAGTTCAACACTGCAGTCAACAATATTCCAGCTATATTAGACGGCAAGGGTTGGTGTACATAAACAATTCTCCTTTTAAAAATAAGTACTAATCATTGTTGTTATAATTCATTTGCCAGGTATGCCGTCTTGCCAAAAGCTTTGTATCTACCAGCCGATTTTGTCTCTGGGCATCAATTTCAGTTGATTTCAGTGTTATTATAACCATATATTATTTCATATATGTATGAATTGTCGCTCAGTCCTTTCAATTGTATATATTTTGTTCGATAGATACGGGCGTAAGTCTTTCTGAAATGAACATAATTTGTTGTAACTGACCTTTGACCGTAATAATTCACTTCTATTCTATAATTAGTTAGATTCAGTGTTTACTTCCTGATTTGGATCTTTGGTTCTGACCTTCATAATCTTTAAATCCATTGTGTAAGTGAAATAAGTAGAAATCGTGCAAGGTTATCAAATTTGTTGCAAGGTTGTTTTTAACATGTGTATTACCATTTCTTTTGTATCAATTGAAAAAATCTGATTTGAAATAGGATGTGAGTGTGTAAAGCAAGGAATTAATTTCACAATCCTGCTAACACACCCTGATTAGTACATTGTGGGATGGGTATGTACCACAATGGACATAAACACAGCCTAGAATCGACCATACGCATCCGACAATACAGGGTAGTAGGCCTAGATACAAGTTAGAACATACTCCAACTATAAGCTTGATTTTTACTATTTTAGGCCTGAGTATCCCTTGTATTTCTCGATGTATATGAATAATAAATATGTTGGTAAATTCCATAAGCCCCTAATAATGAAATTGAGTTATATCATTTGCTAGAGTACACTCGCCTGTAAACAAGTGGTATTGGCAAATCCGAACTACTCTTTCCCAAGTTTTTATCTGTCGTGCTGGAACTCGAAGAAATTATTTACTGTCTCCCTTATTACAGGCAGTTCTGAATCCAGATCGAACAATTGATGAAGACAAGGTGCATAAATACAATCATTCTGATCAATATTGTGCTCTCAAACTATAAAATATGCAAGGAATTTGTAATGCATACCAAAATTGGGCAAAAGAAACATTCAAGACGACATTTTTGTCGGGACGATTTCCGGCACTTATCTCATCATACAAAAGATGAAACGAAAGCCGAAAACGGATCGCTGCGTTGAAGATCGTGCAACTGGAAATACTGAAAACTTAGCAATATTTCCTGTCACAATAAGATATGGGAGAAAACAATTCGAGTTCGAACAAACAGCATTCCAAATATAGTTTAACGGAACAGAACAAAACAACAGAAAAAATGGAATAGCTATAGTTTACATGACAGACTCGTTCACAAAATGGATTGCCCCATACTCTCTCACCGGCACGCACGCACACATTCGTAACCAAACCAATCCGTAGACATGGAGAATTCGTATCCACTCCCAACCCGAAGACAAAATTCACGATGAACTCGTGGACAAAACAAATACAGTAGAGAAATAGAACTGAATAATGATTCATTTCATATAAATATTGAAGGTTATCTCCCAAAACCCCTACATCCCATTTCCCCTACAACCCAGTTCCCCTACAATTAGTTAAAACAACACGCGGCATTTACCTGTCTGGCATTATGAACTCACCTAAAGGAGAGATTAACCAAGGAGATGAACATTTTATTATAATGTATTATGAATTTTGAAAAATGAACATTTTGTTATAATGTATTATGAATTTTGAAAAATGAACATTTTGTTATAATGTATTATGAATTTTGAAAAATGAACATTTTATTATAATGTATTATGAATTTTGAATAATATCGTAATCGTAATTAAATATTTATCTTAATCTATTCGTGTTTCTTGGGTTGTTCCATTGTATGAAATAGGTAACAGACTAGGGATTATCAGTGCCATGGACCGTGAACTTTGTTGTCTTAAGCTGTAGGGGAAATGGGATGTAGGGGTTTTGGGAGGTTACCATATTGAATCATTACGTGGCAAATGTATTTCATTCTTTAAGTTTAAATGAAAGTAATTAATTGATGCATTACGACCAGATAGACAGAGATAGATGCGGAAGCTCTAAATAATCTTCGTCTCGGTTAGAATCAATGGGCAATCAGTAATTATACATACTCCACTCACCAAATGGCCTTTTCGTCATGGATAAACTCACCTGATTATTTACGAAATAAACGATGAGTGGGAGTTGTTTATTGTACAATAAAACACTGCAGGGAGAATAAACCACGAGGGTCGTTTATTTCTTATATGAGATATCAACATTATGTGCAGCCTCTGAGGATGATGATAAAATGTAGAAGCTTTAAAAATATTTAACCGCATTTTCATAATGATGACTCCCTGAATAGAATCCGACCTCGGCAATGTCGGACAAGTCCATTTTATCCACAGGTCGGTATTTCCCGCACATTCTCACAATCCTTACGTCGAATACCTGTTCTTTTTCTCCTAGTTCCGCGTGTCATATCTATCGATCGTTTGGCCATGGCTTTTATCTGCCTTGCCCGGCTACATCCATGGGGAACAACACCCTAGACACTCCCCTCTAAAAAAATACATCGTCCATTATACGAAATGGACTCAAATTTTTCGAGAAACAAAACTAACACAAACCTGTAGTGATTTGGTTGATTAATTGTTTAGACATTTAGTTTATTCTCTGATGGGCTATTCTGGACTGATAAATGTGTCACGTGTCGATTTCTCTGCACCGCCTTCTTGCACTAATTGCAATGAACATTCATTTTGAGTTTAGCTTTGGTCATGTTGTTGCTTAAGTGTTTAAGAGGTCGCCTTCTGCCTAAGCAATTTCGGCTGACCTGTCCCTCTTCGGGACTCGTGTCTGTGAGTAGGGTACACATATCTATTGCGAGTTTTAGTATTGATAAGATTTGTGTTTGCGTATTGAAGTGATTTCATTTTTGATTTTTAGAAATTGATAGAATTGTTTTAGCTGCTCTGTTAAAGGGGCACTGATCTAAAGCTATTCCCCGGGACTGGTTGTTGCCTTTGTTATTGTTTTTTCCCGTGAGTACCCGTATGATATAGCAGAAACCTAGACTAGTTAGCAACCTGTGCCGTCACTTTTATTGATAGTATAAGGGCGTATGGTCACATCTATCAACAAAATGAACTACAGTTTTGGAAATAATAAGGAAATGTAGATATCTCTGTGGGTAGCATCGGTAATGGTGACGAACTTTTGATAAGTCACTTGCTTGGTAATTGTGCGATTTTCGTTTACACTGTTTTGACTTGCAATACAAAATAAATATTTCTCCTGAGTATTGCTTATTTTATCGTGTTTATATTTTTTACAGTCAAAATGTGCAAAATTTTCACTTAGGAAATTTATTAAAAGCCTGAATATTCAGTTATTTTACAAATTGACTGGAAAATATGTCCATCTGTATTATTATGATAACGAATTCCAAACATTTTTATGTTTAATATCATCACCAAGAGACTGAAAATGTTACGATGAAAAGTACATTTCTATATTGTTTGGCTTCTAATCCTACAAAATAATCTATTGTGATGTTTATAGGCTCTTTTGATCGTCTTAATCAGTTTTAGTGAATCTGTTAAAGAAATGGACAGATTTTTCAGTCAAAATGACTGAAATATTTACACATTTTATAAATTGCCTGAGAGAATCACATTTTACAAATTGCCTGTGATGTATACACGCTTACAAAGGAAAAGACTTGTGAAAACAACGTCTATCGCGCATCGAAGAATTTCCCAACCAAGACGTAGAGGAACAGGAATGAATCTGTCCAATGCTACAGCAAATGAAGGAGAACAAAATGCAAATATCATAATAACAACCTACCAAATTTAGGTGTATAATTTTAGGCAGCTTCCCTGTTCGAGGAATGTATCCGTGAATATCCACACAAAGGAACAATATCCCACACGTCTGCAGCTGTACAAAGAAACTTATTCGATGTCACGTGTCTCTGTAACAATCAAATATTTTTAAAAATATATATCGTTTCGGGATATTATAACCGTGGGTCGTGTTTGCCATGTGCAGCGGTCAGACATTTCCGGTTACTGGTACTTCCATTTTCTGGCCGCTGCACATGGCAAACACGTACGCCAGTTGATATTCTCACGATCTTACCAAACGGAAAAAGACATGTTTTATTGACTGCACTGTATTTTTTAACTCCCGGACGTCTGATGAAACCTCCCGGACGTTTCCGGACGTCTGATGAAACCTCGAAGCCCGGAAGCTATAGTACCGGACGTTTTACACTCAGTGAACCATCTGGGGCCACGCATGAACTTTTGAAAACGTTTGTGTTTCAGTATTAGTTATGGAATAGTATACAGAATATGACACTGTAAAGAACATTATTTTTGTTCCATAAGCAAATTTACATTGTATCCTTCAAAGCCTACGTTACGAATACCTCCTCAGTTCGAATAAAATCAAATCGTATTTGCTTCGCAGATTCACCATTTAAAAAGAATAGGGGTGTATGTAATTTTTCCCCGCTATATGTTATTTTGCATAATTAATACAAGAACACAATTATATAGAATACACTTTATTATTTAGTATCGTATATTTACGTTCAAGAATTGCTGACAATCTCTCAGAAACACAGTTAGTTCGGCCTCCGCTATTTTAGCGCTTTTAATTTTCTCTACAACCCATCTGATTAGCCCGGGAACTCTAACGTCCTTCATTCAGAATGGATGGTAAAAGTTCGTTCAGGCTTCGGCCCTTTTGAAGCATACAATCTACAATTTACATTGACCCATAATTCATTGCGGCAACTGGTTTGTTGCAACTTAACATAATGGAAGTGTTATAAAATATCGAATGTCCTGCGGATTCCATTGAGATGCAAAATAATTAACATATGTCGTGAACTTCAACATAATGCTGTCATTGTCTTATCAGCTTATCATAAATGAAATTGAATACATTCTTAGCCAATCGCACTGAGTGTAACAAAAGCTATGGTTGATCTGACGTCACACGTTGCTGGGGCAACGCGACGCTTTCTCGTGTGGCGGAAAACGTAAACAGTCATAAAAATGACGCTGGAAGAAGCTCAAACCGAGGAAAAACAGGAAGAGGTTTTACTTCCCAATACCAACATTGTGACGCATTGTGTTTACAAGAACGACGTTACAAGATTTGTTAAATGTTTTGAGGATGACGAAGATCAGTTCAAGGAGACCGTTTCAGACTTTTTGAACACACGCGATGAAGAGGGAAAGTCGCCGTTAGATGTCGCTGCCACGCTGGGGAGGATTGACATGACAAGGGAATTATTACAAAGAGGAGCTGACATCAATAATGTGACAACAAAAGGTGTGCATACTATAGATTTAGAAGCCCCACACATCAACAGTCAACAAGGATACAATCAAACATGAATGTCACTCTCATCCACTCTATCAATTTAGAGAAATAATGCATACCGTATTCGACGTAATAAGCGCCATGCTCTAATAAGCGCCCATGGCGATATTTGCTAATATATTGGCCAGTGAGCAATCCCAATTAGCACCCCTTCCGATTGATCAATGTACACAAGACTTATTTATTCGCGTGTAATATACACACTCGTGTGTTATTTGCACTCTTAATTATGGGGAATTTAATTCTGGAAAAATATATCTGTCGTACATAAACATTTCAGGCTGTCAGCATAAACAATGAAATCTATTTTCAACTGTTTTTTTCCCACCAAAATAATATTCTAATAAGAGCCCCCTATTCCTAATTTTGAGAGCGCCCTGGGCGCTTATTATGTCGAATACGGTATTTCTTATTTAATGAATCTAAAATCAAGAAATTATAACGTAATCCACCCCCCACCCCACCCCAAATAGGTGCAGCGTGGTAGCTTATTTAGCTTTGCACTACTACCCTTTTAATGCAGTCTTTGATCTGCATTTTTATGGATAAAAACTTCTTTTATTCTTTTAACGTAATTTCAGAGCTACTTCTTGCCCAAACGTCAGGTGTCATATATTCGTTTTACTATACAATTTTGGAAGAACCCGTGAAGATCTGAGTTAGAATAGGTCTTCAGCAACCCCGCTTACTGTAACAGGCGACTATGCTTGTCGTAAAAGGCGACTAACGGGATAGGGTGGACATGCTCGCTGACTTTGTTGATGCATGTCATCGTATCCCAATTGCATGGATTTATGCTCATGATATCAATCACTTATTTTTTCGGTTCATTAATTTTCATCATTATGCGCATGAATGGAGTTTATTAGGTATATTATATTGGCGCTAAACTAATCCAAATGTCAATGGTGTTAGGGTAGGTTACCCCAAACTCTATACTTACCCCTTGGATCTCCTTTACGATCAATCACCCCTTTACGATCATTAAGGTTAGGTACCCGTTTAGTGGCTGTTATAGATTCTATAGTGGCTCCTGATATTCTTCTGATAAATTTGCACTTAGTTTCACAGTGTGGATGTAGCTCAGTCAGTTGTCTGTCGGGCTAACAATCTAAAGGTCGCGGATTCTCACAAAAACTGTCTTGTCTTTGAGACACGTGACCTACGGCAGAGATCATCCTCACAGGAAGTTGTGGTACTGTATTCTAAAGGTGCTCCAAGTACTGTGCGACGATTTTCTATATTTTGCAGCTTTACGGAAACTGAGCAAACTAAATACTACCTAATATTTAAAGACATAAATATATATCAAATGGATTTGTATGACATACATTCAATACATAAATAAACTTGCCGTTATGACAAAAACTGATTTTCCTATATGACGTCAAAAGATGAGAGAGAGCTTACATTTGTACAAAGAAAAGGGGGCATTACTCTGCTATGCATAGCACAAGTTCAATGTAAACTGAATACATTTAGGCATCAAACGAACATAAGAAATGATGAAATCGTTTATTATAATTGCCCTATCTCACATATAAATTAGTCCTTTGATTCCCACATTCTCCTGATTGTGCAAGTTTAATTTGACTAATGTTGCACCATAATTAATGGAGCACTAGCCTTATCATCAAATGGATTGAATTACTAAATATTGACACCATTTTTTTCAGTTGCCAGAGCTACAGATTAGCAGCATATTTGCGTATAATTCTCCCCCAAAATATTCAAAACCCAATTACTTTCAATTAACTTGTGTACAGAGACGCATGCATTAAATGAAAAACAGCACGCGTAAATACCCAATGAAGCTTTTCCAGCATGCGTACAAAGGAGCTAATTTCCGAAACACAATTACGAGCTAATTTACTTTCCGAGTCAAGCCTATATATTGAGAACAGTTATATACATCTAAAACATACTTTCATTTTTTTTAAATCTTAAAATTTTGGGAAAACCCAATAGAGTGATGAATTGTGGAGTGAAAATATATTGGTTATCCAATTAAAAATGTAATAACCCAATTAAAATAGAAACAGCTAGAGTAAAAACGCAATTGCTCAAAGAGTTATCTGGTGCTCTGGTTGTGATGGCTGGTTGTATGTCTTTGACCACGTCAGAAAAAGACAACACTGGTATTTTGATTAATATATGTCGCGCCTAAATTTTCGTTCATGGTTTGGAGAATTTTGATGTGTTAAACGGTGACGCTTTTTTGACATAACATAAATTGACTGCTTTTACCATGTAAATAATGTCTTGAACAGATAAACAATTGGATAGGTTTGCCGTGTATCTTGATTGGACAAAACACGCACCAAAAATATTTCAAAAGAAACAAAAACATTTTCAATATTGGACATGTATGAGGGTCATTCAATAAGTTTTGCAGCTTCAATATAAGACCAAGTCGCAGAATATCTTTTGCTCTTTTATTTTTCAATATAATCTTCATTCACCTCAATACACTTATTCTATTTGTCCGTCAAGCTTTAAATACCACTTTTATAGAAATCCGCAGATTGTCCCTCTAACCACGCCTCTGTGGCAGCCTTTATGTCCTCGTCATCCTGGAAGCGTCTTCCACGAAGGGCAGATTTCATTTGCCGGAACAGGAAATCTTCACTGGAGGCTAGGTCTGGGCTGTACAGTTAAATCACCCACTCTACAGCTGTAATATGCTCGTCTTGTGTTGCCAGGCTACTGTCCACTACATCATGCTGCGGCATGGGGGAGGATCGCTGTGCTGAAGGTATTGGTGGAGTTCAGTGCAAACCTACAGCAGCGCAATGCTCACGGAGAGCGAGCCCGCGAGACGGCACTCCGGTACAACAACTCCGAGTGTGTGGATTACTTGGACTGGGCAGGTAGGCAGAAATAACAAGCACTTGTTCTATGTTTGGATGACATGATTTTCAAAGTTAGTTTTAGTAGGAAACAAGTTACGAAATGTAGATTTGTGATAAGCCATCAGTGAGATTGTAATCAGAATACGCCTTGTGAGTATACATGCATGGAGATTATTACATGAATGTGTGTGTGATTTTAGGAAATCAGTGTCATCTTTCAGGCAATAGAGCTAGTAAATCAGACAATTAGCAAGACTACATGTACAGAGGCCATCATGCAGTTGTTGTTACTGTTTGTTACAGAGGCCATCATGCAGTTGTTGTTACTGTTGTTACAGAGGCCATCATGCAGTTGTTACTGTTGTTACATAGGCCAGGGTGCAGTTGTTGTTACTGTTGTTACAGAGGCCATCATGCAGTTGTTGTTACTGTTGTTACAGAGGCCATCATGCAGTTGTTGTTACTGTTGTTACAGAGGCCATTATGCAGTTGTTGTTACTGTTGTTACAGAGGCCATCATGCAGTTGTTGTTACTGTTGTTACAGAGGCCAGGGTGCCGTTGTTGTTACTGTTGTTACAGAGGCCATCATGCAGTTGTTGTTACTGTTGTTACAGAGGCCATTATGCAGTTGTTTTTACTGTTGTTACAGAGGCCAGGGTGCAGTTGTTGTTACTGTTGTTAAAGAGGCCAGGGTGAAGTTGTTGTTACTGTTGTTACAGAGGCCACCGTGCAGTTGTTACTGTTGTTACATAGGCCAGGGTGCAGTTGTTGTTACTGTTGTTACAGAGGCCATTATGCAGTTGTTGTTACTGTTGTTACATAGGCCAGGGTGCAGTTGTTGTTACTGTTGTCACAGAGGCCATTATGCAGTTGTTGTTACTGTTGTTACAGAGGCCGGGTGCAGTTGTTGTTACTGTTGTTACATAGGCCAGGGTGCAGTTGTTGTTACTGTTGTTACAGAGGCCAGGGTGCAGTTGTTGTTACTGTTGTTACAGAGGCCATCATGCAGTTGTTGTTACTGTTGTTACAGAGGCCATCATGCAGTTGTTGTTCCTTTTTGTCACAGAGGCCAGGGTGCCGTTGTTGTTACTGTTGTGACAGAGGCCATCATGCAGTTGTTCTTACTGTTGTTACAGAGACCATCATGCAGTTGTTGTTACTGTTGTTACAGAGGCGATTATGCAGTTGTTGTTACTGTTGTTACAGAGGCCAGGGTGCAGCTGGTGGACACCATCAAATCGATCCAGGAAACTGTCACCGACCCTGAGAAGATTCAAGGCAAAATCTCAAAGGATGAGAAGGTAAGACCTTTCTCAATGATAAATCCTGCTTTTATCATTTCCCTTTTTGTAGATGCATCATCTGTGAAGCTCATACCCTGGTAAACTGGACAGAATGAAGGTCAAGGTAACAGGCATGCCAACAGTTCAGAACAAAGGACATGCTTTTTCAGGCTACTGTCCTCAAACCCTGGTTGTGTGTAATGTGTGGTGTTATTCCTCTGCCCAGAAGCTGGTTGTGTGTAATGTAGGGTGTTATTCCTCTCCCCAGAAGCTGGTTGTGTGTAATGTAGGGTGCTATTCCTCTCCCCAGAAGCTGGTTGTGTGTAATGTAGGGTGTTATTCCTCTGCTCAGAAGCTGGTTGTGTGTAATGTAGGGTGGTATCCCTCTCCCAAGAAGCTGGTTGTGTGTAATGTAGGGTGTTATTCCTCTGCTCAGAAGCTGGTTGTGTGATATTTTGGGTGTTATTCCTCTGCCCAGAAGCTGGTTGTGTGTAATGTAGGGTGTTATTCCTCTGCTCAGAAGCTGGTTGTGTGTAATGTGTGGTGGTATCCCTCTCCCAAGAAGCTGGTTGTGTGATATTTTGGGTGTTATTCCTCTGGCCACAAGCTGATTGTATGATATGTAGAGTGTTATTCCTTGTCCAAGAACCTGGTCATGTGTAATGTATAGTGTTATTCCTATCCCAAGAACCTTGCTGTGTTATGGCGGCTGTTATCATATTCCTTTTCCCAGAACCTGGCTGTCAACTCCTGCAAGGAGAAGAACGAGTGGGTGGAAGGGACGCCTGATGCCACCACACATGACTTCATTGTGCAGAAACAAACTCTCCAGGAGATAGTGGCACCCATTCTCCAGAAGATTGCAGAACCTCGTAAGTTTTTCCACAACTTGGCTTATGTATTTTTTTCTATATATTCAAATGTGTAGAATTTGTAAAGAGAATATCCTGGATCCACGTAAAACCGGTGTCCTGAACCCTTGGCCCTCTAAAAGCTGCCATATGACAGTGTATAAACAATTGCTTTTAAAGCAATGGGTTTTGAAAACTTGGTGTTGGGTGTCTTTTTTCTGAATGTTGTTTTACTAAATCTATAACCAAGGGGACAAAACATGTTCCCTTGCTAGTTTCCTTGCTTGTCTTCACGACAATAAAAAACACTAAACAAATTTGTATGAACCCCCCTGCCCAGGGTGTGTGATTCCAGACACCAGATCACAGATATTCTGCTACATTCTTACTTTTATATTTGTAGATTTCATAATTCGTTGACTGCACCAATTTCAAATTATATTTCTAACTTTTTTTCATCAATCCCAACTAGACTAGAAACTTAGATTTTATAAACAGCATGCACATTTGTCTAACAGTGTCTGTTTGTTTTGTTACAAGGTCCAGAAAAAGACGTAAGTTGTGTGACTTGCAAGTGTGTTGTTTACACAGCTGTCTATTATGCTACTGGAAATAATCTGGGTGTGAACTAATAACTTTCTGCTTGACTATAACATCGTAACAGTGCACGACTCTCCAAACCAACCCCTTGGGGATTCTAGCGTAAAGGATCTCTATGCTTTTTGTAAGAGCTGTGGTTTATGCGTTATCCGAATCAGACTGAATCAGACAGCGTCGATTATTGCTCATGTTGCTCAGTGTTTATTTTTCATTTGCTTGTTGAAACTAGCATGTAACGAAATCAACAGTTGTGTATCGTCAACCCTGGAAAGGGCCTCTTTACATAAACAAGCATACAAACTGTCAGACCTATTGCCGCCATGACCATAACACGAGATGCGCAGTAGAGCAGTGCGCATGTGAAGGGAAGTAGCTGTGTGCTATATTGGATAGGGGGCGGTCAGGTAGCCTTGTGGTTAAAGCCTTCGTTCGTCACGCCGAAGACCCGGGTTCGATTCCCGACATGGGTACAATGTGCGAAGCCCATTTCTGGTGTCCCCTGCCGTGATATTGCTGGAATATTGCTAAAAGCGGCGTAAAACCATACTCACTCACACACTCACTATATTGGATAGTATTGTTTTTAAGTATTAGGATTTTTATATTTTTTTAAAAATGAAAATAAAAACGAAACATGCGGCGGGCGGTGCCTGAGAACTAAGACTATTATTTTTTTTAGCCTAAAAGCAAATTTGTACAACAGCATCTGATCAGACAAGCTCCTAACAGCAATATGCCGTTTGCGGCGCTCTCCGTACTATTGCTGCCACCAGTCAAAACTCCCCACTGTGATAGGTGGCTACAACCATGCTTGGAGTTGAACTCGCAACCGACTACCGTTATGTTAACAAACAAGTGATGACTACCGTGACACTGAATACTCTTACCCTGCTAAATTACTTCTTTGTTTGTCAATTTGAATTTCTGTTTCATTACAACTATCATGTAATTGATATAGTAAAAATGTGAGTGGAAAGTTGGTTGATTTTCTATTCGTCTGCAATCTCAAACCAATCTGATCAACAAACAAAAAGGTAAATTCATCAGGGAAATCTGGTCGGTTGTAAACCTTTTCAAAATTCACTATGATGGCATTCCCAAAGACATAAACCAAAGTATAAAAGTTACTACGTATGGGCTGTGAGGGCACGTTTCAAGATTCAAGGAGTCTTGTGCTGATCAGACTTCAGCATGGCAGGGAGGCAGGATGCTGTTGTTAGACTTCTACCCGAAGAAGGACCCTGAAGATCTGGGGTAGAATAGGTCTTCAGCAACCCATGCTTGCCGTAAAAGGCGACTATGCTTGTCGTAAGAGGCGACTAACGGGATCGGGTGGTCAGACTCGCTGACTTGGTTGATGCAGGTCATCGATCCAAATTGTGTGGATTGATGCTCATGATGTCAATCACTGGATTGTCGGGTCCAGACTCGATTATTTACAGACCGCCGTCATATAGCTGGAATATTGCTGAGTGCGGCGTTAAACAACCAACCAACAAACCAATCTCCCCGAAGACATTTTTCCAAGTTACCATAGAAATAAAACGTCCTAAGGACTGCTACAACTCTCGACACACAACCCCAGTTTTAGCCAAAATCCTTTCAGTCTACTAGCAGTAGCCTGAATTTGGCTCTTAGCATCATTTTTAGTACAACTTAGACTTAACATGTGGACTATTATTAGCTGAGCTAATTTTACTAGACTTGGGCTTCAGACTTGTGGCTAAAGTCACACACTACAACCTGCTTGGAGTCAGTGATAAGGGAGGGTCTTATGCCACTTTTAGCTATGCTATGTCCCAAGGTTCTATTTTCTTCTTCTGTGAATCAAACCTTTGTCTCATAGTGACAAGCCAACAGAACTCAGAACTCCAATTGTTTTGCCAATGAGAAATATTTTGGACTCTCTGGTAGATAGTGTCATCTCCTATTTCTGTAGCCATCATATGAACCCTGGTGTTAGACTAAGTTACACTATTCTCAACAGTTTAATGCTTCATCACAGGCTGACTGACTGCATCTCTGAGTTCTTCTGTATTAGTGGTTGAGAAAACTACGACTGACTCTTGCCCCCACCCACCTAACTTGTAACATGTACTGTGGCTGCACCAGCAGTCCATTTCCAGTTGCATAAAGATGTACCAAATATCACGACACATTATGCAGCTTTATATATGCATGTATAACAAGGCACCACTGTCGAGACCTGTAGTGCTGCTGTATATATGCATGTGTAACCAGGCATCACTGTCAACACCTGTAGTGCAGCTGTATATATGCATGTGTAATCAGGCGTCACTGTCAACACCTGTAGTGCAGCTGTATATATGCATGTATAACCAGGCATCACTGTCAACACCTGTAGTGCAGCTGTATATATGCATGTGTAATCAGGCGTCACTGTCAACACCTGTAGTGCAGCTGTATATATGCATGTGTAATCAGGCGTCACTGTCAACACCTGTAGTGCTGCTGTATATATGCATGTATAACCAGGCATCACTGTCAACACCTGTAGTGCAGCTGTATATACCTGGAGGGTGTACCTGGCTAGTGCTATGCCATGGGAGGGTGTACCTGCCTAGTGCTGTGTCATGGGAGGGTGTACCTGGCTAGTGCTGTGCCATGGGGCTGTGTAATTGGTTAGTGCTGTGCCTGAGGTGTGTTCAGGAAGGCGGGTGATTGCGATATTATGTGTGCGTGGGCTGTTGAACATGGCTGACCACAAGCAGTTTGCGTAGTCATCCAAGATGGCGTAGCACATTGTACAAATGTTTTCCCTTTGACTGGAATCAAACCGATTTCTAAAGAATAATGTTTCAGACTAGTCACTACCATTCAAAAGCTTCATTACATCTATTTTCAATATTAAAAATATACACTTTATCATGAACATCAAAGTATGAACCCATCATACTTGTGATGAAATTAAATGTGTGAGCCTATAACACTTGTTGATAGGGCTGTGTTGATTCCTGGAGAAGCCATTTTGGACGCTGTGCCGCAAGCATGATTACGTGCCATTAAGGAAGGAATCATATTTCCTTGCTGTACGCTCGTGTGATCACCCGCCTCCTGAACACGCCTCAGGTGTGCATTCACATCACTAGTGCTGTGAGTGTGATGTGCACCACCAGCAGAATGACATTTGACACGAGAGTTTCATTGCTTTCAACTTTTGTAAATACAAAGTTTTATACTGATACCTGTGAATTCCTTCAGTAAATTAAATCAAATAATTATTCAAAATAAAGCAAATAAATATAGTGTTTACAGTGTGCCTGGATGTTTGCCTCAATACCCATCAGAAATATTAAAACAGAAAACGCCAAAGCTCAACTTTCGCCCCAAACCTGTCACCATAGTTTTACATTACAATGCTCTCAACTTTTCTGTTGCAGCAGGGGAAAGGACAGAAAAAAAGTAAATAGACAAGATTTCTCCTCAGAAAGGCTGATGTCATCCATGTCTTCAACGCTACATCTCCTCCCTGCCCAACCAGGAGGGTGGTCCACATCCACTGTCAGACTCTCACTGAAATCTGCAGTTGCTGAAAGGGTGTCACTATGGCTGAAGGCGTTGTTGTTGGCACAGGTACTTCAGATATGTACCCCAGGTATGTTTCTGTATACAGAAATGTACCCTAGCCGAAATCAGAATACATAAAGGTACCATAGAGTGAGTTCATTGCACCACGGGCCTTATTGTCCAATGCGCCGAACTGGTTCCTTAAACGACACGCCCTGGATGCCAAACCGCAGTAATATTTATTCTCAGTATTTTCTTACCATAAATCAGATGCATTCCAGTGTGCTATCTAAAAAAGGATCTAACACTCGAGTGCATTACTCTATTATTCCACAATGCACAGCACTGTCCAGCATGCACTGTCAGGCGAACCAGAACTGCCACATGAACCGGTTTTGATTCGGGTTGAGGAATATCGGACTTGTCTGCCGTTTAGGGCACTGGTTACCTTTCCGTTTCTGATTTTAGCAGTGGTACAAATCTGTAGACAGAAATGTATGTGGGGTACATACGTGTACTATCCTTGCCAATGACGACCCCTTTAGCGTCACTATGCATCAGTGCATCATGAGTTTAAATGTGTCGATACAATACATGATATTCCTACGGTACACATGTATCCATTCAGGACTTCTTTCCATATTTGTTTTCAATAAGTATTATTTAATTTTTTTTCTAGAATTTCAGAAAGAAAACCACCCAGCCTTGCATTACGTCACCACTGATCACAAAACAAAATGTGTGAATCTGATTTCAAAATACTGCTAGGATGAGCCAAACAAATCAAACACAAACTGGTTGATAACAACAACCCCATTGATGACGTCGCATTGAACGGATTTCAAATATAATGTCATAAATCAAATACATGTATTACGATACATATCAAGGGCAGATCCAATATTTTTTCTCAGTCAACATTACTGCATTTGGTTTTCAAAAGTTTGGGGGCGGGGAAGAGAGGGGAGGTGTCCAGACCCCCTGGACCTCATCTCAGGATCCGCCTATGCATGTTAGTAGTATCACAGCATGTATCGATACATCAGCTTACTGATAGGTGTATTGTATCAACCCAAGTCGCTGATTCGTCAATAGTTCTCAGTGTTGTTGGACGTCGCTGCAAAGCCTGACGATGTAGAACCTGTGTTGGTGTGACATATAGCAAGGCTGAATATTTTGTATATAATGCTGTAAATATTAAGGTATTCCCTCAATTTGTACATGTACAGATCATATCTGATGCTCCTTGATAGTGGGAAATAAATGTTTGTATGTCATGTTGGTCTGATTCCTTGTTTGTTGTTTTACTCCGCACTCAGCAATATTCCAAACTCTATGATGGCAATCTGTAAATTATCAGGACCTGACAATCTGGTTATCGATATTGTGAGCAATGATCCATGGCATTAGGGTCCGATGATATGTTATCAACCAACTCAACAAGCCTGACCACCCAATTCCATTTAGTCGCCTTTTAAGACCAACATAGGTTGGCTGGGACGCAATGCTAGCCCAGCATCCCCACCGGGCGGTTCCTTGTCAACAACCACCAGATAGTGAAGATGATGCAGTCTCTGTGTCCAGATAGTCAATGACTTCCAGCAAAATTCCAGTGCTCTCCAACACAACATTTCGGAGATAAACATATTAAAGTTTGAATATTGAGGAACGTGTCATTGATTTGAGATTGGTTGGTTGGTTGGTT
Organism: Haliotis rufescens; assembly: GCF_023055435.1. Lineage (NCBI taxonomy): Eukaryota > Metazoa > Mollusca > Gastropoda > Lepetellida > Haliotidae > Haliotis > Haliotis rufescens. The sequence goes on along the minus strand of NW_025964372.1, from coordinate 38,444,703 downwards.
TGATGTTTTACGCCCCACTCAGCAATATTCCAGCTATATGACGGCGGTCTGTAAATAATCGAGTCTGGACCAGACAATCCAGTGACTGAGATCATGAGCATCGATCCACGCAATTGGGATCAATGACATGAATCAACCAAGTCAGCGAGCCTGACCACCCGATCCCGTTAGTCGCCTTTTACGACAAGCATAGTCGCCTTTTACAGCAAGCATGGGTTATTGAAGACCTATTCTACCCCGGAATCTTCACGGGGCCATTGATTTGAGAAATAACTCTCATTCGGAACTGTACATGTGAATGCGCCTCAAAATTCAAAACACAGTACTTAGTGTGTCCATTCTATAACAACATTGGCGAGTGAGTGAGTTGGGATAAATGCTGCTTTAAACAGTATTTCAGTAATATCACGTCTCTGCTTGATATGAAGGGAAGCTCCAGTGATGCAGGTCTTCAGGGTCTACCGTTTTGGTATAACCCATGAACACGGGTATAATGATTACAAACCTAGAAACATAATCAGGGTATTTCTGTTTTGACACTCGGATCACAAGTTTCTGTCGCGCCTAAGGGATACAACTCTGCAATTCAAATTGCACTTGGACATCCTTGCCTTCAGAGTTAAGGAAGCAAAAAAGTGTACCTGTCAGTAGGCAGTCTCACATATGATATTAACAGTGTAGGTTAGCATTGTGATGCTATAAATGTGAAATCTCAGTTCCTGATAGAGATTTGCGAAAGGACAAGGTACCTTTGTTTTGCTGTAAAGAAGTATTTGTTTCAGATTTGAGTACTGGTTAGCAGTATTTCTCTAATACTTGAACATGAGCAAGTCTTTGCCCCAGGCTGATTTTCTTAGGTGATGTCGATAATGACAAACAGGCATATGAAAAATGGAAATAATGCAGCTTGGGTCAAAAGACTTGTTCATTGTTCGATTTAATATTGAGGATAGAACAATCATCCTTTTGACTTCTTTTAGTCATACCCATCTACTTGATCATGTCAGAAGGCCCAAACTTGAAGGGAAGTGAGTGAGTTGGGCTTAACGCTGCTCTAACAATATTCCAGTTATATCACAGTGTGTCAGCTTAATGTGGGAGAAAGGTCTGAAAGTGATGCAGGTCTCGGACGTTTATCCACAATCATAGGTTTCTAGCGTGCCCAAGGGATGCAACTCTGCACAGCGAATCGTGGCGCTTTAGACGACTGGGCCACCCGTGCCCCCCCAAACTTTAAAGTGCAAGAAGGACAAAAAGATGGTCAGCTAATTTAACAAAGTTTTCTGTATCACCAAAGTTTGACATTTCGTGCTTTGTAATACAGTCTCTGGGTTGGTTATGTTCAAACTGTTATTGGTCCATCATGTACCACAAGTATTCAGGAACCAAGGCACAGTGGAACACACACTTGCTGTCTTACATAGACCTATTTGAAACAGCCTACCTATCAGGATCGACAAATATTTGTTTGTTTGTTTGGGTTAACGCCGCACTCAGCAATATTCCAGCTATATGACCGCAGTCTGTAAATAATCGAGTCTGGACCAGACAATCCAGTGATTGACATCATGAGCATCGATCCACGCACTTGGGATTGATGACATGCATCAACCAAGTCAGCGTTTCTGACCACCCGATCCCGTTAGTCGCCTCTTACCACAAGCATAGTTGCCTTTTACGGCAAGTATAGGTTGCTGAAGACCTATTCTACCCCGGATCTTCACGGGCCGGATCGACAAAGAAATGCAATGTAATAAATATATTGTCCCAGAGGCAAGAGGCCTGATATTGTGATTACAAAACAAATCTACACAGATTTGAGCATCAATCAGCCTTCGAAATTATAGCTAGTCTGCTAGGCTTAGACTACTAATTTGAGGTGAGGACACTTCAAAATCAAATGGTAGTTCTCACTGACAAAGGCATTTAAATGCCATAATTCTGAACAAATTCTCAAAGCTTCAAGTAAGCAACAAATTGGAACTAAATAGAAACTGATAGAAAATGTAAACACAGTAAACATTTTTGTCTTGTACAAGCAAGACTATCTACAAGCTCGGGGGACTAAAATAAATATAGAACACTAAACTTGCTACCGTGTAATACCAATTATATGAAACAAGTGAATAGTTCTGGTATCTGACTCATGAGTTTCATAAAACTGGTTTTACACGGGAGCGAGTTTAGTATTTAATATATTACTTGCCATTTATAACGCTTCTAAAATTATACTGTTGAGTGTGAATAGGCTGACACCTACACGATCCACTGCATAATCCAATTGTGTTTAACAGAATAAAACTTCAAACACGTCAAAAGTTGAATCGTATGAATTTAATGCCATACAACGGTCCACCTTTAATATTCAGGCATCCGTTCCACAATATTATCGTAGCGCTAAGGTTATCGCAACTCACATACAGTACGATCGCCTTGTGGAACGGGGCCTTGAACCTCAAAGTTTACAATCACGTCACAATACCGGATGACGTAATTTGTGGAATTTTGTTTCAAGATCCATCGGCAAAACAATGCCATGTGACGTCAGCCTAGCAACAAGTTTGCTGGGGTCATCGAGTGTGCATTAGCTCCTCTCAGTGATCTATCAACTCCACACGCAATGTCGTTGAATAAGCCAAGGGACGTTGAGAGCTTTCAATATTTGTTCGTGAAACGTGTTCAGAGAGTACATAAGCGTGCGTTGTGGTATTACACAATGTGTAATACAGCTGCATGTTTATTAAACGGGTGATCTCTTCCCGGGCAAGTAATAAATTAGGTTTACACTCGTCTTCTGGAAGTCTTCTGAGGAGGTTAAAATATGAATTAAGTCAAAACAATGTTACACAGTTTATTCAATTGATGATGGTTAGTGCTAGATGTCAGTGAACTGTGAGGAAACATCTATCAGTAACAGGGCGGTCGGGTAGCCTAGTGGTTAAAGCGTTCGCTCGTCACGCTGAAGACCCGGGTTCGATTCCCGACATGGGTACAATGTGTGAAGCCCATTTCTGGTGCCCCCCCGCCGTGATATTGCTGGAATATTGCTAAAAGCGGTGTAAAACCATATACTCACTCACTCACTCTATCAGTAACAGGTGAAATACACTTTGTATCCATAAAGTAGTGATGCTCAGATTCAGCGTTGTACTGGATTAGCCATTGCAAAGTTTAGTAACACTCATATTGAGCAAAATACTTTCATGAAAGGTACTGTTTTATATTTTGTAGAGCAATAAACCACTGGTGGATCCCCCTTTTTCAGAGACCTATGTTATCTGCTGCACCCTGGGCTCAGTCACTTGGGTATTATGTGCACCCCTCTACAGTCAATATCCTGCATCCACTGCTGTAGAGTACCGTATTTCCTCTATTAGACGCCCTGGCTTCTATTTATTTCGGCCAAGCCTTTGACCCAGCGTCAATTAGAGGCCCGGCGTCTATTGGAGGCCCGGCTTCTATTAATACCCCCATTTCACTATGACCACGAATGTCCTGAATCGTCACGAAATGGAAATATTTTGTGTTCGTAGATTTCCGTAGATGGAGGCCCGGCGTCTATATTTTACACTGAACAATTGACCCGGCTTCTATTAGAGAGAATAATGAGGACGTCAGTTTTTACACTACTTTTAGCAATATTCCAGCAATATCAGCACCTGGACACCAGAAATGGGCTTCACACATTGTATCCCAGGAGAGTGAACAGCTCATACATATATGCCGGTACTCTTCCCTTGGTATATGGCATATTGCAAAATCTCAGTGCAAGCACCGCTGGTAATGCCAGGCATCCTTCAGTCAAAGGCTTCAGCATCAGAGGCGACGCATTCACACTGTAACATGAAACATTCACACTGAAACATGAAACATTCACACTGTAACGTGAAACATTCACACTGAAATGTGAAATATTCACACTGAAAGGTGAAACATTTACACTGGCACATCCACATTGAAATGTCTGGCACATCCACACTGAAACGTGAAACATTCACACTGAAAGGTGAATCATTCACACTGGCACATCCACACTGAAATGTCTGGCACATCCACACTAAAATGTGAAACATTCACACTGTAAGGTGAAACATTCACACTGAAAGGTGAAACATTCACACTGGCACATCCACACTGAAACGTGAAACATTCACACTGGCACATCCACACTGAAATGTCTGGCACATCCACACTGCAACATGAAACATTCACACTGGCACATCCACACTGAAACGTGAAACACATACACTGAAAATTGAAACATTCACACAGTCACATTTACACTGACACGTGAAACTTTCACACTGGGACATCCACACTGGGGTCTTCTTTGGTGCCCAGCTGTCAGCCTCCGTGTAGAGTCGAGATAAACACGATCCTGTCCTTGTCCTGAAGCTCATAGTCCAGCTCCCCCTACAACACCACACATAAAGATGGACATTTCTCTAATGCAGATACTTTTGATTTTATCATTTATCATCACTCTCATTCAAATCAGGACACAATTGTACCAAACCTCTATTAAGCAATGGCTCCCTTAAACACAGATGGTTCATTCTTAGATGCTTTGCTAAAAGATCAAAGGTGCCAAATGAACCTAAATATGCCCATTAACATAATGGTGCAGGCAATTAGGTGAAAGAGCCTGTCAGTTAGCCCTTTTCCCGGATTTTCAATTTATGTCACAGGTCATTATGGACTTGATTTTAAACAAAGCTCCAATAAACATAAGGTTAATCTTAAATTTGGCATCTTAGGCTCCTTAATCCTTAAATATTCCAAGTCCAACGCTAGTCAAATACTGTTTTCCAGTATTTTACTCATCAAGGAATACATTTATGTAGGAGGCCCTTTCCCTAGGTGATTGTACACAACTGTTTTTTTGGTTACATACTAGTTTGAAAAAAGAGAGGAAAAAAAAGACACCGCCCGCCCGCACTATAGTTTAAAAAAAAACATTGCCTGAGAACCAATTCTTTTATTTTTTAAGCCTAAGAAGAGAAATAAAGTTTGCTCTACCCCTTGCTCTACCTCTGAATTAAATTCTCAATGGTTCATTCGTTAATAGAAGCATAATGATGTAAAAGCATCATTAAAGTTAACTGACCAAGTCCAGATCTCTTAGCCCAATTCAGCCTTTCAGCCTCCCATAGATTGAGAAATGGGGTACATGACAAGCTATCAACCAAGTCAAGGAATCTGACCACCAGGGCCCACTTGCACAAAGCGATCTTAGCGCTAAGATGATCGTAACTCCCATACTTTAACATAGGCATATGATAGTCTTAGCGCTAAGATCGCTTTGTGCAAGTGGGCCCTGATCCATTTTTTCCATTTGCTTTTTATGACCAGCATAGACAGAGACCTATTGTAATAGTGTATGCATGTATTATTGTGATTGAGAACATACTCACCATCAGCTCCCAGTCTGCATCGTTCACCAGAACCAGGATTCCTGGACGCCTGCAAGACAAAACACAGCATCATTATCATATGCAGTGGCATACAGCATCAACAGCGTCATACAGCAACGTCGACAGTGTTGTACAGCATCATTAACAGCTGCAGTGTCATACAGCATGGTCAACAGTGTCATACAGCATCATCAACAGCATCATCAACAGTGTCATACAGCATCATCAACAGTGTCATACGGAATGGTCAACAGTGTCATACAGCATCATCAACAGTGTCATATAGAATGGTCAACAATGTCATACAGCATCATCAACAGTGTCATACGGAATGGTCAACAGTGTCATACAGCATCATCAACAATGTCATATGGAATGGTCAACAATGTCATACAGCATCATCAACAATGTCATACAGCATCATCAACAGTGTCATACGGAATGGTCAACAGTGTCATACAGCATCATCAACAATGTCATACAGCATCATCAACAGTGTCATACAGCATCATCCACAGTGTCATACAGCATCATAAAACATCATCAACAATGTCATATGGAATGGTCAACAATGTCATACAGCATCATCAACAATGTCATACAGCATCATCAACAGTGTCATACAGCATCATCCACAGTGTCATACAGCATCATACAACATCATCAACAATGTCATACAGCATCATCCACAGTGTCATACACCATCATCCACAGTGTCATACACCATCATCAACAATGTCATACAGCATGGTCAACAATGTCATACATCATCATCCACAGTGTCATACACCATCATCAACAATGTCATACAGCATGGTCAACAATGTCATACATCATCATCAACAATGTCATACAGCATCATCAACAATGTCATACAGTATCACACTGAAACATTTTCACTCCATGAATTACATACTGCCCCAGGGCAAGAACACACACACACAGCATCAACAGTGTCGTACAGCAACGTTGACAGCGTCTCATGGGCAAGAACACACACACAGCATCAACAGTGTCGTACAGCAACGTTGACAGCGTCTCATGGGCAAGAACACACACACAGCATCAACAGTGTCGTACAGCAACGTTGACAGCGTCTCATGGGCAAGAACACACACACAGCATCAACAGTGTCGTACAGCAACGTTGACAGTGTCTCATGGGCAAGAACACACACACAGCATCAACAGTGTCGTACAGCAACGTTGACAGTGTCTCATGGGCAAGAACACACACACAGCATCAACAGTGTCGTACAGCAACGTTGACAGTGTCTCATGGGCAAGAACACACACACAGCATCAACAGTGTCGTACAGCAACGTTGACAGTGTCTCATGGGCAAGAACACACACACACAGCATCAACAGTGTCGTACAGCAACGTTGACAGCGTCTCATGGGCAAGAACACACACACAGCATCAACAGTGTCGTACAGCAACGTTGACAGCGTCTCATGGGCAAGAACACACACACAGCATCAACAGTGTCGTACAGCAACGTTGACAGTGTCTCATGGGCAAGAACACACACACAGCATCAACAGTGTCGTACAGCAACGTTGACAGTGTCTCATGGGCAAGAACACACACACAGCATCAACAGTGTCGTACAGCAACGTTGACAGTGTCTCATGGGCAAGAACACACACACAGCATCAACAGTGTCGTACAGCAACGTTGATAGTGTCTCATGTGCATGAACACACATCAAACTGCACACATGGCATCATATTGTTGAATAACAAAGAAAGAAACTTGTTTTCTTCAATTTTTTCCATAAAAGTACCCATGTTTTGTTCATTTGTGTGTTATTTAACACTCACTCAGCAATATTCCAGCTATATGACGGCAGTCTGTAAATAATCAAGTCTGGACCAGACAATCCAGTGATTAACATCATATGCATCGATCCACGCAATATTCCATCGATGATATGCATCAACCAAGTCATCGAGCCTGACCACCTGATCCTGTTAGTCGCCTTTTACGACAAGCATAGTTGCCTTTTAGGGCAAGCATGGGTTGCTGAAGACCTTTTCTAACCCGGATCTTCACGGGTCAGTACCCATGTCACAAAGTGAGGCCGGTTTTAGATGTTTCCACTTTGGGTATGTTGCTGGCAAACATACTAGGGCTGGGACGAGTTCAACACTACTCCCTGGGTACCCGACCCCTATTACCTGACCCTACCCGGGTACCCACTGTAGGCTCAAGAGTTGGGTACAAAATGTCTGATTGGCAGAAAGTACATAGATACTATGGCTGCAACAAATACACTATGAGATGAATACGATTCGTATCACGAATATAGGGTAACGGATACAAATATTAATTCACAAATACAATAACAAGTCAGCAATTGATGTATTTTTTGTTACATTCAGTGAAACATTAACAACATAAATTATTTGACATGGTTTGCTAATTATTAATATATTAACATTTATATACTGCACTTATCCAGGTACTAGTATCTGCTCAAAAGGGACAATGACCAGTGACCACAATACTGTCAAATTAAATATTATCAGAGTGCTGTCTTTGAAAGAAATCTATGCATATCATATGATATGTTTTTAAGGATAGTTTTAGGTACAGGGTATGTAAATGCACATGATTGCATATTCATAAATATTCAATTCTGGTGGCCACGAATAACGAATTCAATTCATGAATGGATACGGTTCGATTCACCGAATACGCGAGTGAATCGTAACAGCCCTAATAGATTCAAGTATAAAATGATCTGGTCATGCATATGCTGAAGATGACTGAAGCGTTAGAAGGTGAGGTGAGGTGAAATGGGGTTTAACCTCGCGTCCAAGATTACTGCACTTATATAGCGACGTGCATGTACGTGTGTGTGTTTGTGTGGCTGCTTGTACTAGTCGGGACTGATGCCGATTCATAGTGCTAGCTCACTGAGATACCATGCCGCAGTTTAACATGAATACCCCACTCAGACACAGTATACTGACTCCGAGCCGACCAGTCCTTGTTTTAGCCCCTTAATGACGAGCGCCAGACAGGGTAACAACAAGTACCATCTTTTAACGTGGCCGGGGATCGAACCCCGGACCTTCCGCTCTCCGGGCGGACACTCTACCACTAGACCACAGAGGCGGTCTAAAGTCAGAAGGAATGCGTACAGAGTCAGAAAGAAAAGTGAACATTACTGACTTGTCGTGTATCCATGGAGTTATAGTGAATTTTTGTCATTAAACAATATATCACATGACTAACCACGGGTCCATCTCAGCACTAAAACATTATCAGGACGAGTCAGGGCTATAAACCCCATTATCACATAAGATTGGTCCTGAACATAACATCATTTAAGGAAGAGAATTTATGTCTGTCAACTTCTTTATTATGAGGAAACATTATGTGTTTCCTCATAATAAAGAAGTTGACATACATAAATTCTCTTCCTTAAATGATGTTATGTTCAGGACCAATCTTAAAAAGAAGTTGACATCCATTAATTCTCTTCCTTATGGGTATCACTTCTAAAGGCCATTCAAAGACATGAAAACATCACAGAACAACTGCCACGCTGCTATAACTTCATAAATTAATAATAAATGGTTGCTATGAATGTTTAATGTCTACATATAGGAGGTAACCATGGTGACCACACTTACACAGTCTCCCCCTGCATGAACAGTTCTGGACGTTCCTGCAATAAGTTGTCTCTGATCCAAGGGAGGAAACTCCTCATGTTCCCTGAAGAAGATGCGTAATGGTGAACTCCGACAATGGAGGCACAGAATCAACAATGCATGCGTAAAATATGACTTAATCATTATAGTACATTTAACCACTTCATCAAGTGATAACCATGGGCCATTGTTGGATTATCCACCATTATATCCATTGAAACTCTCGTCAGTGACTAAGGGTAAAACAAAAAATCCAGTATGTTTCAGAGCTCCAGATAAGCTTTTGGTGTTGTGGGTATTTTACCCATGCATTTTGGGTATCAGTATTCTATCTGGGTATTCAAATTTCTGTTACCCACTAGTTTTTAAACATGTGGGTATTTAAGTTAAATATTAAAAAACACTATTCATCTAGTCCCTGCAAACTGGTGTCGTGTGGGTTCGAGAGCTTTATAGGACTCAAAAATACCACGATACTTCAACAAGAGAGTGTGATGGCAAATGATCGTGATGTAACTGTCATCGTAGAGTTTGGCAAGGTTGACGCAATGCCCGTTTATAATTTCAAAATAGGTTGCTGATTTGCTAATTGAATACGCAGGGTTACTTCACAATATTTTGATGGTAACCTCCCAAAACCCCTACATCCCATTTCCCCTACAGCTTAAGACAACAAAGTTCACGGTCCATGGCACTGCTAATCCCTAGTCTATTACCTATTTCATACAATGGAACAACCCAAGAAACACCAATAGATTGAGATAAATATTAAATTACGATTACGATATTATTCAAATTTCATAATACATTATAATAAAATGTTCATTTTTCAAAATTCATAATACATTATAATAAAATGTTCATTTTTCAAAATTCATAATACATTATAACAAAATAATAGTGTACGCAAGTCAGTCTCTCGACGTTCTTAGTGTGAAGATAACGATCAAATAGGACTTGGGGCTTTCCTCTCTGTGACATAACAAACTCAACATAGCGAAGCCCAGACATGTTGATGTCATGTTAGTACTGATGCGTATTTCGCACACGGGCCCGGCCAGGCCATTAATGTGTTTCCGAAAGGGGCGAAGGTGGTCTGTGCAACCCAAGAGGGGGGTTTTAGGGGTTGCTTATATAGAATTTGGGAATTTTGAGATTTGGAATAGATGCCGATGGGATTGGGGAGGAGAACTAAGGGAACCGGGTATGGTGGATGTTTGTTTGTTTATGTGATTTTGATTTGGTAGGTTATTGTGTTTTTAGATGCGTTTTATTAGTTCCGTTTTTATTAAGAATACGCCTAAGGCCTTGAAGTTTTCTAGTTTATTTTGTGGGTTTAGTATTGCTTCTAGAGTTAGAGCCTTGTTTAGATTGAGGGTGGTTTGTGATGCGGTTCGATGTGTTAGGTAGTGTGTGCAGTGGATGAGTGCGTGTTTTGGGGTTTCTGGTTGTTTGCAGTGTTGGCAGTTACCTGTAGTGGTTTTTTTAAAAAATTTTAGGTGGTTATTTAGGTTGGTGTGTCCTGTTTGGAGTTTAGTGATTACTCTGTCAATTTTTTTGGATGGATGGAGAATTTTTGGTTTGGTTAGTGGTTTGCTGAGCACTTTTTTGATTTGGCTATTTGAGTTTAGATATAGGTTATGCCATTTTTTTGTGATTTTTTGCTTGTTTACACTTTTAATTTCTGATTTTGAGATGGGTAAGTTTAAGCTTATTTCTGGGATTTTGAGGGATAGTTTAGCTGCTTTATCGGCGTTTTCATTACCGTATATTCCTACGTGGGCGGGTATCCACAAGAAGGTTATTTGTTTGCCTGCCTTAGTTAGGTCGTTGGAGCTTTTAAGTATTTGATTTATTAATTTAGGTCGGTTTTTGGTATTTTTGTTTTGGAGGGCTTGCAGTCCACTTAGGGAGTCTGTAAGTATTAGGATTTTTTTGTGGTTTTTGGATTCTTGATTATGGAGGGCTGAGGCCATGCCCATTAGTTCTGCCGTGAATATTGATTGGTTGTTTGGGAGTCGGAAGGATTGTGTGGTTTTAGTTGGTTGAGTGGTATGGACTCCGAAACCTGTGTGTTTGGAGGTCGGATCTGAGGATCCGTCCGTGTAAATGTGACACCAATTTGGCCAATTTTCGTGTATGTATGCTAGCGTGGTAGTTTTAGCTATGTTTGGGTCGGTTTGTTTATTTATTTGGCTAGCTAGTGTTGTGTCTATTTTGGGTATTTTAAGTTTAGGGGTAAAGATATTTGATTGTTTGCAGTTTTGTTTAAGATTTTTAATTTGGTGTTCATTTAGGTAGTTTGTTATTCTTTGGGATATTGGGGTAAGTAAGGGGTGTTTACGAGCTAGAGCTTGGTTTTTGGGGCTGGTGTTTTGGTTTATTAAGTTTTGGATGAGAGGGTTTGATTGGGACGCGGCCCAGAAATTTAAGCTTAGCATGTTAGTCAGTTTCAAGTATCTATATACTAAACCTAGTCATCTCAACTCATTTCTACTACCTCTACTCCAGACCTTAATCTCTCCTTTAGGTGAGTTCATAATACCAGACAGGTAAATGCCGCGTGTTGTTTTAACTAATTGTAGGGGAACTGGGTTGTAGGGGAAATGGGATGTAGGGGTTTTGATGATACGCACAAGTTTTATTTTTGTAGCTTATCTGTAATGTTCGTTGCGTATTTGATACGCTTGGATTTTATTTTACTGCGTATTTCTGCATTTCTGATGCGTATTTTACGAAGATACGCAGCTTATCTGGAGCTCTGATGTTTGACATGCTACCAACAATTCTCGTGTTATGTGCACACGTAATGGTAAATTATTGGTACCTGTCAATCTGAATTACTAGTATTGCCCAGCAGTTGGAAAGTTTGAAATGTTTTTTCTTACCCCAATAGGCCTATATGCTTACAAATTTTCTGTACGCATACAGCCTAAATATTAGAGTGGTATATAGCTAAAACAGCACCTCAGCAAAACGGCACAGCGTGAAAATAGCACTGATAGAGAGAACAGAACCAACCTAAAATGACTACTTACTGAAAAGGGCAGCTTATTGTTTTTTTACTTTGTTTTTAAAAACAAACAATACATGAAATAAAACTTACAGGTTTGCTAGCACAAATAATTGTGAAATGTTAATTGCTTTAAATATGTTAACACATGTTTACATTAGAAATGGCCTCAACTTCAAGTTACTTGCCGATACTGATTGCTAGGCGCAACAAAACTTTTTGTGAAAACATCACATACTTTGTGAAAACATCATCCACAAAATAATGGCGCTCCCATTTCTGCCAGCTATGACAATGATAGAAATATGTTACCAATGAACAAGCATTTACTACTGCATACATTGTTCTTATTATTATAAATATTAGGTGCCGTTTTCGCTTGACCGTCAGCGGCCGCAACAGTGCCATTTTCACCAGATGAAACCAGTGATATTTTGATGAGGTGCTGTTTTAGCCTGCACCCCATTAATAGTAATCAATATATTAAAGACTTACATTGTAGAATTAATTTTGGAAAATATGTATGAAAATATTAACAAGAATAATAATAATAATAATTAATATTTTATGAAATATGGTAACGAATAATTCTCAAGCTAATATTTTCTATTTCTAACACATTTACAGTGATGCAAGGGAGACTATCTTACATTTTTCGTTCCTGTCCGGGAGATTCACATCATGTTTCTTGACCTTGTTAAAGAGCAGCTCTGCTCCCCCACTTGAAAATATAATCATCATCAATGGAGACATTATAACAAATAATAATCATCATTAAGGGTGAGGTTATAACAAATAACAATAATCATTAAGAGAGAAGTTATAATAAATAATAATCATCATTGAGGGTGAGGTTATAAAAAATAACAATAATCATTAAGAGAGCAGTTATAATAAATAACAATCATCATTGAGGGTGAGGTCATAAACCAAAATACAAATAGCATGTCCAAAGTCCTCTTAATCTTTCTTCTGGAAAGGACAAACTGCTTAACAAGCTTAAAATTGCCCCACAATGAAACTAGGTGTATATATATGAATAGCTACTGGTTTACAGAAGTTTAACAGTAACTTTAAAAATATGACTAGACACTTTTTACATTAAATAACCTAAGTAACAATGTCAGAAAAGATTATTCTTGTCCTACATGTCATAATGATGGGGTGCAGGCCTACACATCTTGCACAACAGAAGGGGAATTTTCTTCATTCCTGCTAATTTCCCAACACCGGTGCCACAAAATTGACATTGAGTTAAATTGAATAAAGGTATTTTAAACTTCAAAGCTAGACTAACATTTAGTCTATGAAATCTTATATAACACAATACCCTTCTCGACAAACAAATAATTTTCCCCATGCTGATGTGGAATAGAGCTAGCTAGAGCTGGCTAGACTTGCTTTTGTATACATATCCAGATTGGTTTTTTCCATAGAATAAAATATTCCACAGTCATGGTGCAGGACTACTTCTAAACATGTGACTTTAGTTGCACCTCCCGATCAGAGTCGGGGAGTAGGCCCTAGACACAGGCCACTGATTTGGTTGGTTGTTTAACGCCGCACTCAGCAATAGTCCAGCTATATGACGGCGGTCTGTAAATAATCGAGTCTGGACCAGACAATCCAGTGATTAATATCATGAGCATCGATCCACGCAATTGGGATCGATGACATGCATCAACCAAGTCAGCGAGCCTGACCACCCGATCCCGTTAGTTGCCTGTTACGACAAGCAGTCACCTTTAACAGCAAGCATGGGTTGCTGAAGACCTATTCTACCCCGGAATCTTCACGGGTCCACAGGCCCCTGAAGCAGGATAGTGATACAACTGAAACACTGTACCCAGACATATAAATAGACAGTCTATCTATATATATGCGTCCAGTGTTTCAGTTGTATCACTATCCTGCTTCAGGGGCCTGTGGGCCTGTGGCCCTAGCGGCTAATTTCTAAAATAAGTCTATATGTTTTAAGGCGGTTAGCCTTTTCACAATTATTTGTGTTTACAAGTGAACATGTGAGTATAATAATCTTTTATTTCTTGTTTTAAAAAAACAAAGTGAAAACAAAGAAGCTGCCGTTTTCGCCTTGCAATAGTAGCCGTTTTCGCTTTAGGCGAAGTTCCGTTTTCGCCAATCGGTGCCGTTTTCGCTCGGATTGCTCAGGTCACGTTTCAGCTTTAACCCATAATGATGAACATGTTACGGGCGCTTCAGTAATTTCGCCAGGTATGTTACACGTTCAACACGTGTCTACTGTTAATCGTTCGTGATAATTTATCCTTTAGAGAAAGGACGTATCCTATCACTGAATTGGAGTTTGTGGTTAAGCCAAACCTTCTTCCTTTCCAATAGATAAGAAATAAACTGAAAATGTACCTCAACTCGAGTGTCACATTCAGCGACATGTTTGCATCAAGGCATCAACAAATGCCACTTCCGGACATGGGAGGTAACTCTGAAATCTAATTATTCAAAGTAGGAATGGTGATTTAACGAAATATGCTCATCAATATTAAATTAATCAATATCTTTTGGATGGACGATAAACAGTCCAATTTAATTGAAATACAAGAATATGTTTAAGGTTGTCAAGCAGGCCAGATAGTTTATTATTCTGCCCTATAATTATCCAACTGACAGCATATAGTAGGTGTTCTAGACGTTCGTATTCTATATGACGGCGTGTTACAACCCTTAAAGGGGCACTGATCTAAAGCAATTCCCCGGGACTGGTTGTTGCCTTTGTTATTGTTTTTCCCCGTGAGTACCCGGATAATATAGCAGAAACCTAGACTAGTTCGCGACCTGTGCTGCGCAATTCGTAAGCGCATTTGTCACTTTTATTGATAGTATAAGGGCGTATGGTCACATCTATCAACAAAATGAAATACAGTTTGGGAAATAATAAGGAAATGTAGGTATCTTTTAGGGTAGCATCGGTAAAGGTGGCGAACTTTTGATAAGTCACTTGCGATTTTCGTTTACACTATTTTGACTTGCAACACAAAATAAATATTTCTCCTGAGCATTGCTTATATGTTATCGTGTTTATATGTTTTACAGTCAAAATGTGCAAAATTTTCACTTAGGAAATTTATTAAAAGCCTGAATATTCAGTTATTTTACAAATTAACTGAAAAATATGTCCATCTGTATTATTATGATAACGAATTCCAAACATTTTTATGTTTAATATCATCACCAAGAGACTGAAAATGTTACGATGAAAAGTACATTTCTATATTGTTTGGCTTCTAATCCTACATGATAATCTATTGTGATGTTTATATAGGCCCTTTTGATCGTCTTAATCAGTTTTAGTCAGTCTGTTAAAGAAATGGACAGATTTTTCAGTCAAAAAGACTGAAATATTTACACATTTTATAAATTGCCTGAGAGAATCATATTTTACAAATTGCCTGTAATACATATACACGCTTACAAAGGAAATGACTTGTGAAAACAACGTCTATCGCGCATACCCAACCAAGACGTAGAGGAACAGGAATGAATCGGTCCAATGCTACAGCAAATGAAGGAAAACAAAATGCAAATATCATAATAACAACCTACCAAATTTATGTGTATAATTTTAGGCAGCTTCCTAGTTCGAGGAATGTATCCGTGAATATCCACACAAAGGAACAATATCCCACACGTCTGCAGCTTTACAAAGAAACTTATTCGATGTCACGTGTCTCTGAAACAATCAAATATTTTTAAAAATATATATCGTTTCGGGATATTATAACCCGTGTTCGTGGGTCCTACTATTTAACGTCCAAGGACGCCCGGCAACGTCCGGGGGCGTCCGGAAACGTCCGGGAGGTTTCATCAGACGTCCGGAAACGTCCGGGAGGTTTCATCAGACGCCCGGGAGTTTAAAAATACAGTGCTGTCAATAAAACATGTCTTTCTCAGTTTGGTAAGATCGTGAGAATATCAGCTGGCGTACGTGTTTGCCACGTGCAGCGGCCAGAAAATAGAAGTACCAGTGACCGGAAGTTTCTGGCCGCTGCACGTGGCAAACACGTGCATATTAGATAACACACATTTCACCTCACTTGAAACCTGGATTTAGATTGAATAATTACCCCAGACACAATAAATGCCAAATGGGAACCTTTGTCAGGTATTCTGAGCGGTGCTACCACTAATTATACCTGTAATAAATTCATTAACTGAGCATCAAGTGTATGACAACAAATACACACAAGTGTAGGGTTTTACGAGAAAACGTGGATGACAACAAGGGAGTAGTAATCGTATTATCGACGCAATCCGAAATCCGAAAATGCTTTCACTGCATGGATACTCTTTTATTATTAAACTATAACAATCATATAACTATTTCCAAATGACGACATCCGATGAGCTTCTTTTTGTCTGTTTGTTAAGGCTGAAGAAATTAATGAACATGCGCCCTTGGTCGAAATCTTTATAGATCACGGTTAACCAATCAGTGTTCAAAAATGAGTAAAACAATTATTGCCTCTACGTTTATTCAGCTGTCCTTGCAGACGGTAGCCCAGTCTCTTGTCACGCTCAGTTGCGTTGCGTATCATCCGGGTACTCACGGGGAAAGAAAAAACAAATAGAAAGGCAACCACCAGTCCCGGGGAATTGCTTTAGATCAGTGCCCCTTTAATGTAAAACATTCTTATTAACAAAGTTTGATTGGAAATATAGGATACTTTTTGCTATTGTCACGTTTTTTATTGTTTTTCCTCGGTTTCTTGCAATTATTCGTAATAAGCAACTTTTCTCAGATCTGAGAACAAGAGGGGCTATTATAAGAATGGCAGGCTCGTCATTGAGGACATGCCAGTTACTACTCTGGAAGGTGATGATCATCAGTTGTCGCGATCGGCTCCATTCGCAGATCGCGACTCAAGTGGAACATCGTCAACTGTGGATCAGGAGTGGGTGCTGCCGTCAAGGTCGAAGGTTATGCAAAAGCATATCTTACATTGCAAGGAATATAGAAGATTTAACCAACAAACTGTCCGACATTGGCTTTGTTTCTTCTGTATCTGAACATGACATTGTTGCTTTATATGAAACATAGTCAATAGAAAATTACTTTAGTGACATTTTTCCAGAATATAAACTTTTTTGTTTACCAGCCACAAAAAGGTCCCAGTTCGGGAGGTATTCGGGAGGAATACTTTTGATAAAATATTCACTGGTAAGATATGTTATTGATGTTCGATACAGAGAACATGCTAATACTATTCTGTTGGATAAAAATATGGTTGGTTTCAGTAGAGCTATATTATGTCTTTTTACATATATCCAGTCTTACATACCCTCTCAGGGGGACAATACTTTTACACAACTTCAACCCCCTTCGAGGATATAGCCACTAACAATCTCAGTTACCTACCAATTGTAAAAGTTAAGGACAAGGACCATCTAAGTGCTGTATTAAAAATGCTTTTCTTCGATTCGTTCCATGAAAATGTACTGTTCATAGAGACATCATCCTCACAGTCTAAACTATGTATGGCACGATTGCTACAATGAAACCTGCAGGATAACTCAAGAGGGAAATGGTCTGAATCTGATCGATCACCAACATTTAACATATCTACATACTGGAAAAAATCAGCAGATGCAATAAAATAATCAACAACACTAGAACCAGTATCTCCTACAAAAGTAAACTCGCCTGCACTATCACCATAAACTCTCCCATTTAGTATAAACATACGAAGTACAAAGCATAGATTCAATAAAATGCGTCCGAATCTATTGATAGTACCATCGTGCGATACACGTTGTTCAACAGGGGCATTGTCGACATCAATGTATACATCATCATGTCCAAAGTCATCACTTTCCTCAGAAATGGGATTATTTTCATTGCCTGTGCGGGCATTAAAATCACCACAGAGTAGCACATGTGAAGAAGTGAAATCAGACCAATGCTCCAATATAAAAGCTTCCACTTTATCAATAAGGCAACCTGAATCAGTTCTCCCTTTGTAAAACCTGCCGGAGGGACATATGTACACAACAACATTAAATCACATTTCAAATTAAACACAGATTTTGGAAATTCTAAACATATGAAATTTTCTATGTCGGTGCTAAGGTGAATGCACATGTTCACAACATCTTGCCTAACGCAGAGACACACACCACCAGAACATCTACCTGACAATGGTGTTTTAACTGCTGGGGCAAAGTACATTTGGTAACCAGGTAACCAGTTTAAGTCTGGGAAATCTGATATAAATGTCTCCAAGAGACACACAATATCAAATGATTGGAGGTAAGCAATAAAGTCACAATCATCAAACATTTTACGAAGGCCACAAATGTTCCAGGACAACAATGACAAATGTTTATCGTTACCGGTGTTTTTTCCATTCTGTGTCGAATACTGGCCCTGGCCGGATTGTTATCTCTTATGGTAGCCACCACGCGTTGAGGTACTCCTCAATTGTCGTTTGGAGCTCTCAGATTTGTGTGTGTCATGGTTATGTTCATCATTTCGTGGTTTAGTTAACAGCTTACCATTTTTAAAATATCCAATCAGTCCTCTATCTTTCACGGCTTTAAGTTGTTCGCGTTGGCGGATAGTTAAGTCACTTGAAACTCCATAACCGATATTCTTGAGTGTTGGTCGAGCTTTCAATACTTCAATCTTGTCATCAGACAGCCGTAATTTAGCAATTAGCGGTCTTGGTTTAGATGTATCCTCACGTTGGGCGCCGAGTCGATGTGCACGGGTGACGTCATCACTAACCCATGTCTTGGTCTGAACATTGCTGTTCAAGATGTCTAGTACCTTGACCTTGCAATCAGTGTGCGTCTCCCCTGTTTCCTCTGTCACGTTATAGGGGATAACGTTGTCATGCCTGCTAAATGCCTCTAGCTTGTTGATCTCGCCGTCGAACTGTGCTAATTTCTCTTCCACGTTTTCCATCTTACCGGAGATCAAACCAACGTCCTCGTACATTATGCTCTGGTTGCGTTGTACAGTTTCCATGTCACTCTGGAGTTTGGTCATCTTTGATTCAATGTTATGAAATCTGGTGCTCAGATCTCGAACCTCATTTGATTTCCTTCAAAATGGTATCTTTGACTTCTGCTAAGGTAAGTTGTCTGGGATTCATTTCGATGTCGTTTGCACACAAGATTCTATGTGTTATTACCTCAGCGGGCAGTGGATTACCACCTAAAAGGCAAGCGACTGGCAACAGCACCTCCATCCTTGGATCCGTCTATAAATATTGATTTGTAAGTGTTATATTCACTTCTTAACTGATAATATTCTTGTTGATATTGTAATTGGTAAGTGTCAGATTGCTTTAGTTTAGATAATGTAAGATCCACCTGTGGCTTTACCAATTGCCAAGGAGGAGAAGAAAGCAGACGGAAAGGAGATATATTTTCAAGTTTAATGTCAGCACCATAAATAAAAGGTTTAATTCTTATTTCGAGAGGCTGAATAAGAGATGGCTTTTTACTATACAGGTCCTCATAAAGGGGATTAAATACACAGCTGTATGCAGGGTTTGACTCATTAGAATATAACTTTGTGAAATCCTGTAACGAAAAAAGTTTAATACAGCGCTGTTTAAGAGATGGCTCGTCGGCCTCAATGTACAAACTGTCAATAGGGGAGGTTCGGAAAGATCCAAGACAGAGTCTTAGACCTTGATGATGGATTGTATCTAGAAGTTTAAGATTGCTTTTACAGGCTCAACCGTAGATGATGGAGCCATAATCGAGCTTAGAACGGACAAGTGATCTATATAAGTGAAGGAGGGTCGTTTGATCTCCTCCCCACTTGGAGTTAGAAACAACCTTTAATAAGTCTAGTGCCTTCAGACATTTAGCTTTCACATATTTAATATGTGGCAAAAACGTAAGGTGATGATCAAAAATTATTCCTAAAAATTTAGCTTCTTTTACAACTTTAATTGGAGTTCCAGCTTGATGCAATTCTGGGTCCTTATGTGGTTTAAATTTTCGACAGAAATGGATACAATTTGTTTTAGATTTAGAAAACTTAGAGCCATTCTGCTCTGCCCAAACATTGATTTGTTAGACAAAGTTGCAACTGTCTTTCTATCGTGTGCATATTTTTACCTCGATATGATATATTAAAATCGTCAACAAATAACGACCATCAACCGAGTCATTTAAAACCTTAGCTAAACTATTCATCTTTATACCAAACAACGTTACTGATAAGATGCTACCTTGTGGGACACCTTGATCTTGATCGTAAAAATCAGACAAAGTGGATCCAACACGTACCTGGAAATTTCTATCTGTTAAAAACTGAGATATAAAAGAAGGCAAACGGCCTCTCAACCCCATCTCATGAAGATCCTTTAAAATTCCATGTTTCCAGGTCGTATCGTATGCTTTTTCTAAATCGAAAAATATAGATACAGTGTGTTGTTTATTGATGATAGCATTTTTGACAAATGATTCTAATCTAACTAAATGGTCAATAGTACTTCTATTTTTCCTGAAACCACATTGAATATTTGTTATTAGATTATTTGTTTCTAAGTACCATATTAATCTATTATTGACCATTCTTTCCATGGTCTTACAAACACAGCTAGTAAGCGATATTGGCCTATAATTTGAAGGATCAGTGTGATCCCGTCCAGGTTTTAGAATTGGAATGATGATAGCATTCCGCCATGACAAAGGGAAATTACCAGTTGTCCAGATATTATCGAATATATTTAATAGTGTTTATAAACAGGATTCAGGTAAATGTTTAAGTAACTGATAGTGGATATTATCAGCACCTGTAGCAGTATCATGAGCTTGCCCTAAGGCAGTATTTAGCTATTGAATGGAGAAAACTTCATTATAATCTTCACCATTATCAGAGTTAAAATTAATTTGCTTTCTTTCTTGTTGGTCTTAAAATTTCTGAAATGTTGGTACATAATTAGATGATGAAGAAGGTTTAGCTTAAGTTTCTCCTAATTTGTTGGCTATGTCAGATTTATCAGTTAGTAATGTGTCACCCTCTTTAAGATGGTGAACACTAGATTTGGAACCTTTACCTTAAATCCTTTGAATCATATTCAAAACTTTAGACATTGGTGTTCGGGAATTTATTTTAGTTACATAATTGCGCCAAGATCGGCGTTTATTTTGTTTGAAAGTACGACGAGCTTTGGCATTTAAAATTATTAATTTATTTAGATTGTGGACAGTGATGGCGGAAATATTCATCTGCCTTTTTTCTAGCTTTCCTAGCTTGTTTACAATCAGTGTTAAACCATGGTTTTCGTATATGTGGATTTGTAGAGGACTTTGGTATACATTCATCAGCAATTTCTTTTAAAACGTCAGAAAAAACCTGAATAGGATCAGCAATATCACTGCAACACTCAGGAATGAGCTCACGTGTGGATAATGTTTTAAATAAAGTCCAGTTAGCCTTTGTAAAATTCCATCTTGTTGAAGG